>NC_087159.1:22140000-22740000 GCF_035594125.1 Scylla paramamosain | reverse complement strand
CTTCTTTATATACACGAGTTTTTGCGTTTTTTGCCTTGTGGTTCTTGTGAACCACAATTTCTTTTGCACGAAAATAATAAGACACTCATTATACACGTTTCTTGTAATGTCCTTTTGTTTCCTATTAGGGAGTGCTTTGCATATATTTTTACGTTTTTTGTAGGTAAGAAGCTCAAAAACACTCAAACTATACCTTCTTGGTAGTTTTATTTCTTCATATTGGTTGGTTTGCATCTGTTTTAACGGATTTTGTTTTGGATTCCCATATAGAGTGACTTCCATGTTATTTATCGTTTTGGTGCCTAACATGCTGAAAAACACTCATAAGACAGTTTTCTGGCAAAAACGTTTAATTTCCCCATATAGGAGGCTTTGCATGGACTTTAGGGTTTGGTACATAACAGTCCGAAAAAAAAAAAGCTAAAATTAACTTTTTTGATAATGTTCTTATTTCACATAATTTCCTGAATTTTGTCCGAATTTTGGCATCTCGGTACCAATGAAGATGAATAAAAAAAAAAATATTACAATTTTTATATTTTTTTATCTATTTTTTTTCTGAATAAAGAGTGTTATTTGTGGGTTTTAGCTTTTGGGTACTTAAGGAACTTAAAAACACTCATAATACACGTTTCTCGTAATTTCCTTTCGTTTCCCAAAGATAAGGTTCTTTGCATGTATTTAAGCGCTTTTATAGATAACATGATCAAAAACACTCAAAATATATGTTTTTTGTAATGTTATTCTGTTTCTCCACCAAGTGTGGTTTGCCTGCGTTTTAGCAGTTTGGTATATAAGGAGATCAAAAACACTTAAAGCCAAGTTCTTGGTAAAAATTGGTTTTATTCCAATGTAATGTAATTGCCCTGCTTTTTAGTGCTTTATTGCCTATCAAGCTCAAAAACACTAAAAAGACACTTTTCTGGTAATGTCATTCTTTTTCCACAAAGCTGGTTTCGCATGCAATTTGGGGTTTTGGTAACTAAGAAAGTGAAAAACACTCAAAATAGAGGCCTTTAGTAAGATTTTTCTTTTTCTTAATTAAAAGTGTTATTAATGAGTTTTAGAATTTGGTATGTAAGAAACTTCTCTAATACACACATTTGGTAAGGTAGTTCTGTTTCTCAATTAAAAGTTATTTATGAGTTTCAGCATTTTGGTATGTAAGAAACTTCTCTATGTACACGAGTTTTTGAGTTTTTTGCCTTGTGGTTCTTGTGAAACTATAAAACACTCATTATACACGTTTCTCGTAATGTCCTTTTCTTTCTCAATATAGAGTACTTTCCATCCATTTTCGCATTTCTTGTAGGTAAAAAGCTCAAAAACACATAAAAATATATCTTTTTTGTAATGTTATTCTGCTTCTTCATATTGGTTGGTTTACATCCATTTTAGTGTTTTTCTACGTGAATCACTAAAAAGATATTTTTTCAGTAATATTGTTGAAATTGCTGAAAACACTCAAAAGACAGGTTTCTGGTAAAGTCGTGCAATTTCTCAATATAGGTGGCTTTGCATAAACTTTAGGGTTTGGTACATGTCTGGAAAAAAAGTTAAAATTATTTTTTGATAATGATTTTTTCCTACAAAATTTCCCTGAATTTTGCCAGAATTTTGGCATCTCGGTACCAATGAAGATCAATAACAAATAAATTTTTTTTTTTCTCTCTCTATAAAGAGTGTTATTTGTTGGTTTTAGCATTTTGGTACTTAAGGAACTTAAAAACACTTATAATACACGATTTTCGTAATGTCCTTTTTTATAATACAAACATAGTGTTCTTTACATGTATTTAAGCGTTTTTATAGGTAACATGATAAAAACACTCAAAATTCATGTTTTTTGTACTGTTATTCTGTTTTTCCATTAAGGGTGTTTTGCATGCGTTTTAGCGTTTTGGTATGTAAGGAGCTAAAAAAACACTTCATGACAAGTTCTTCTTAAAAGTTGGTTTTATTCCAATGTAATGTGATTGTTCTGCTTTTTAGTGCTTTGTTGCATATCACACTCAAAACCACTCTAAAGACACTTTTCTGGTAATGTCATTTTTTTTTCCCACATAAAGCTAATTTCCTCATAATTCCCCCATCAATTGTAAGCTTTGCATACAATTTAGGGTTTGGTACATAACTCCAAAAAAACCTAAAATTAACTTTTTCTATAATGTTTTGGCAGAACTTTTCTATCTTGGTACCTATGAACATCAAAAACAAAAACAAAAATGCTATTTTTTAATTTATTTTTTTTATTTATTTCTATAAAGAGTGTTATTAACGTTTTGCTACTTACAGAACTTAAAAAGATATTCATAATACACATTTCTCGTAATATCCTTTCGTTTCCCAAATATAGGGATCTTTGCATGTATTTAAGCGTTTTTATAGGTGACATGAGAAACAACACTCAAAACACATTTGGTAATGTTATTCTGCTTCTCCATAAAGCAGTGTTTTGCATACGTTTTAGCGTTTTGGTATGAAAGGAGCTGAAAAACACTTCAAGGCAAGTTCTTGATAAAAGTTGGTTTTATTCCTATATAATGTGATTGCCCTACTTTTTAGTTCTTTATTGCCAAACATGCTCAAAAACACTTAAATTAAGATTAATCAATAATCAATTAAGATTATTATTCATGAGTTTCAGCATTTTGGTATCTAAGAAACTTCTTTTTTTGTGTTTTTTTGCCTTGTGGTTCTTGTGAACCACAAGTTCTTTTGTCTGAAAATAATAAGACACTCATTATACACTTTTCTCGTAATGTCCTTTTGTTTCCCAATAGGGAGTGCTTTGCATCTATTTTCGCGTTTTTTGTAGGTAACAAGCTCAAAAAACACACAAAATATAGCTTTTTCGTAATATTATTCTATTTATTCATATTGGTTGGTTTCCATACGTTTTACCGTTTTTCTACGTAAAACACCGAAAAAACACGTTTTCAGTAATTTTTGTTTTGGATTCCCAAAGAATTTTGCCAGAATTTTGGCATCTCGGTACCTATGAAGATGAATAAAAAAAATCTATTTTTTTATATTTTTTTTCTCTATAAAGAGTGTTATTTGTGTGTTTTAGCTTTTTGGTACAATAGCAACTTAAAAACACTCATAATACACGTTTCTCGTTATGTCCTTTCTCTTCCCAACCATAATGTTCTTTGCATATATTTAAGCGTTTTTATAGATACCATGATCAAAAACACTCAAAATACATGTCTTTGGTAATGTTATTCTGTTTCTCCATAAAGTGTGTTTTCCATGCGTTTTAGCGTTTTGGTATGTAAGGAGTTGAAAACAGTTCTTCGTAAAAGTTGGTTTTATTCCCATATAATGTGATTGTTCTGCTTTTTAGTGCTTTGTTGCATATCACGCTCAAAAACATTCAAAAGACACTTTTCTGACAGACATTTTTTTTTTCCACATAAAGTTAGTTTCGCATGTAATTTGGGATTTTCGTAACTAAAAATGTGAAAAACACTCAAAATACACACATTTAAATGTGTTATTCATGCATTTCAGCATTTTGGTATGTAAGAAACTTCTCTTTATACACAGATTTTTGCGTTTTTTGCCTTGTGGTTCTTGTTAAAATATAAAACACTCATTATACACGTTTCTCGTAACTTTTAATCGATAAACAGAACTACCTTACGAAATTGTGTATTTTGAGTGTTTTTCACATTCTTAGTTACGAAAATGCCAAATTACATACGAAACTAGCTTCATGTGGGAAAAAAATTGACATTACCAGAAAAGTGTATTTTGAGTGTTTTCGAGCATGATATGCAACAAAGCAATAAAAAGCAGAACAATCACATTACATGTGAATAAAACCAACTTTTACGAAGAACATGCCTTTAAGTGTTTTTTTAACTCCTTACATACCAAAACGCTAAAACGCATGGAAAACACCCTTTATGGAGAAACAGAATAACATTACCAAAAGCATGTATTTTGAGTGTTTTTGATCATGTTACCTATAAAAACGCTTAAATACATGTAAAGAACACTATGCTTGTATAACAAAAGGACATTACGAAAATCGTGTATTATGACTGTTTTTAAGTTCCTTAAGTACCACAAATAACACTCTTTATAGAGAAAAAAAAATTTGTTATTCATCTTTATATATACCGAGATGCCAAAATTCTTGCAAAATTCAGGGAAATTTTGTAAAAAAAAAATCATTATAAAAAAAAAATTATTTTTGCTTTTTTCCGGAGTTATGTACCAAACCCTGAAGTGCTTGCAAAGCCACCTATATGGGAAAATTATACGACTTTACGAGAAACCTGTCTTTTGAGTGTTTTTTTTTTTTAGCAATTTCAACAATATTACTGAAAACGTGTCTTTTCAGTGATTTAGGTAGAAAAACGCTAAAACGGATGTAAACCAACCAATATGAAAAAATAGAATAACATTATCAAAAAGATATATTTTGATGTGTTTTTGATCTTGTTACCAACAAAAAATGCGAAAATGGATGGAAAGCACTTTTTATTGGGAAAGAAAAGGACATTACGTGAAACGTGTATAATGAGTGTTTTATAGTTTCACATGAACCACAAGGCAAAAAACTCAAAAACTCGTGTACATAGAGAAGTTTCTTACATACCAAAATGCTGAAACTCATGAATAACACTTTTAATTGAGAAACAGAACTACCTTATTTTGTATATGTGTATTTTGAGTGTTTTTCACATTCTTAGTTACCAAAACCCAAATTCCATGCAAAACTAGCTTTATGTTGGAAAAAAAAGTGTCTTTTGAGTGTTTTTGAACGTGTTAGGCAATAAAGCACTAAAAAGCAGGGGAATCACATTACATGGGAATAAAAACTACTTTTACCAAGAACTTGCCTTTAAGTGTTTTTGAGCTCATTACATACCAAAACGCTAAAACGCATGCAAAACACCTTTTATGGAGAAACAATAAAATTACCAAAAACATATATTTTGAGTGTTTTTTGATCATGTTATCTATGAAAAGGCTTAAATACCTGCAAAGAACCTTATGTTTGGGAAACGAAAGGACATTACGAGAAATGTGTATTATAATTGTTTTTAAGATCCTTAAGTACCAAAAAGCTAAAAGCCACAAATAACACTCTTTATTTAGAAAAAAAATACTATTTTATTTTATTTTTTTTGTTATTTTTATTGTAAAGAGATGCCAAAATTCTGGGAAAATTCAGGGCTATTATATGATAAAAGAAAATTATAAAATAAAGTTAATTTTACTTTTTTTTCGGACTGTTATGTACCAAACCCTAAACTGCATGCAAAGCCTCCTATATGAGGAAATTAAACGACCTCACCAAAAATCTGGTAAGTAAATACCAGTAAAAAATAGTAATTTTTTTTTTTTTTGTTAATCATCTTCATAGGTACCGAGATGCCAAAATTCGGACAAAATTCAGGAAATTATAGGAAATAAAAACATTATAAAAAAAGTTAATTTTAGCTTTTTTTTCGGACACCTATGTACCAAACCCTAAAGTGCATGCAAAGCCACCTATATGGGGAAATTAAACGTCTTTGCCAGAAAACTGTCTTATGAGTGTTTTTCAGCATGTTAAGCACCAAAACGATAAATAACATGGAAGTCACTCTATATGGGAATCCAAAACAAAATTTACTGAAAAAGGTGTCTTTTCGGTGTTTTATGTATAAAAACGGTAAAACGGATGCATACCAATTAATATGAAGAAAGAAAATAACATTACCAAGAAAGTATATTTTGAGTGTTTTTGAGCTTGTTACCTACAAAAAACGCGAAAATGGTAAAACAAAAGGACATTACGAGAAACGTGTATAATGAGTGTCTTATTATTTTCGGGAAAAAGAACTTGTGGTTCACAAGAACCACAAGGCAAAAAACGGAAAAACTCATATATATAAAGAAGTTTGTTAGATACCAAATGCTGAAACACATGAATAACAATCTTAATTGAGAAACAGAACAACCTTACCAAATGCGAGTATTTTAAGTGTTTTTCACATTTTTAGCAAAATCCCAAATAGCATGCGAAACTAGCATTATGTGAGAAAAAAAATGACATTACCAGAAGTGTCTTTTGAGTATTTTTGAGCGTTTTAGGCAATAAAGCACAAAAAACCAGGGCAATCACATTACATGGGAATAAAACCAACTTTTACCAATAACTTGCCTTCAAGTGTTTTTGACCTTACATATCAAAACGCTAAAATGCATGCAAAACACTCCTTTATGGAGAAGCAGAATAACATTACCAACAACATGTGTTTAAGTGTTTCTGATCATGTTACCTATAAAAACGCTTAAATACATGCAAAGAACCCTATGTTTGGGAAACGAAAGGACATAACGAGAAACGTGTATAATGTGTTTTTAATGTCCTTAAGTACCAAAACGTTTAAACCCACAAATAACACTCTTTATAGAGAAATAAATAAATAAATAAATAAATAAATAAAAAAATAGCAATTTTTTTTTGTTATTGATGTTCATAGCTGCCAAGATGACAAAAATCTGACAAAATTCAGGGAAATTATATGGAAAAAAAAGAACATTATCGAAAAAGTTAATTTTAGCTTTTTTATCGGAGTTATGTACCAAACCCTAAAGTGTATGGAAAGCCATCTATATGGGGAAATTAAACCACTTTACAAGAAACCTGTCTTTTTCAGTGTTTTTCCGCATGTTAGGCACCAAAACGACAAAAATAATAGGAGTCACTGTATATGGAAAACCAAAACAAAATTAATAAAAACGTGTCTTTTCAAAGTTTTACGTAGAAAAACGCTAAAACAGGTGCAAACCAACCAATATGAAGAAATATAATATCATTACCAAAAAGGTATATTTTGAGTATTTTTGAGTTTGTTACATAAAAAAAATGCGAAAATGGATGCAAAGCACTCTATATTAGGAAAAAAAAAAGGATATAACGAGAAACGTGTATAATAAGTATTTCATAGTTTCACAAGAATCACAGGGCATAAAATGCAAAAACTCGTGTGTATGGAAAAGTTTCTAAAAATAACAAAATGCTGAAACTCATGAATAACACTCTTAATTTAGAAACAGAAGAGTGTTTTTCACATTCTTAGTTACCAAAACTGAAAATTCCATGCGCAACTAGCTTTATGTGTGAAAAAATGACATTACCAGAAAAGTGTCTTTTGAGGGTTTTTGATCGTGTTAGGCAATAAAGCACTAAAAAGCAGGGCAATCACATTATATGGGAATAAAACCAACTTTTACCAAGAATATGCCTTAAAGTGTTTTTGAGCTCCTTACATACCAAAACACTAAAACGCATGCAAAACACCTTTTATAGAGAAACAGAATAACATTAACAAAAACATGTATTTAGAGTGTTTTTTGATCATGTTTTCTATAAAAACGCTTAAATACATGCAGAGATCCTTATGTTTAGGAAACGAAAGAACATTACGAGAAACGTGTATTATGAGTGTTTTTAATTTCCTTAAGTAACAAAAAGCTAAATCTCACAAATAACACTCTTTATTGAGAAAAAATAAATAAATAAAAAATAAGAAAATAGGATATATTTTTTTTTGTTATTCATCTTCATAGGTACCGAGATGCCAAAATTCTGGGAAAATTCAGGGCAATTATATGATAAAAGAATATTATCAAAACAGTTAATTTTAGCTTTTTTTTTTGGACATATGTACTAAACCCTAGAGTGCATGCACAGTCTCCTATATGAGAAAATAAAACGACCTGAGAAATCTGAGAAATGAGAAATCTGTCTTTTGAGTGTTGTTCAGCATGTTAGGCACAAAAACGATAAATAATAAGGAACTCACTCTATATGGGAATTCAAAACAAAGTTACTGAAAAGTGTCTTCTCAGTGTTTTACGTAAAAAACGCTAAACCGGATGCAAACCAACCAATATAAAGAAATAGAAAAACATTACCAAAAAGGTATATTTTGAGCGTTTTTGAGCTTGTTATCTATAAAAAAACGCGAAAATTGATGCAAAGCACTCTATAATGGGAAAGAAAAGGACATTGCAAGAAAAGTGTATAATGAGTGTTTTATAGTTCAACAGAACAACAAGGCAAAAAATGCAAAAACTAGTGTATATGAAGATGTTTCCAAAATTCCAAAATGCTGAAACTCATGAACAACACTCTTAATTGAGAATCAGAACATCCTTACTAAAAGCGTGTATTTTGAGTGCTTTTCACATTCTTAGTTACCAAAACCCCAAATTGCACGCGAAACCAGCTTTATGGGAAAAAAAATGACATTACCAGAAAAATGTCTTTTGAGTGTTTTTGAGCGTGATAGGCAATAAAGCACTAAAAAGCAGGGCAATCACATTACATTGGAATAAAACCAATTTTTACCAAGAACTTGACTTTAAGTGTTTTGAGCTCTTTATATACCAAAACCCTAAAACGCATGCAAAATACACATCATGTTGAAACAGAATAACATTACCAAAAACATGTATTTTGAGTGTTTTTTTATCGTGTTACCAATAAAAACGCTTATATACATGCAAAGAACCCTATTTTTGGGAAACGAAAGGACATTACGAGAAACGTGTATTATGAGTGTTTTAAAGTTCATTAAGTACGAAAAAGCTAAAACCCACAAATAACAGTCTTTATTAAGAAAATAATAAAAAAAGAAAAAAACGATATTTTTTTTCATTCTTATTCATATTCACAGGTAACGAGATGCCAAAATTCGGGCAAAGTTCAGGAAATTATGTAAAATAAGAACATTATCAAAAAAGTTAAATTTAGCTTTTTTTTTCGGACTGTTATGTACCAAACCCCTAAAGCGCTTGCAAACCAACCTATATGGGGAAATTAAATGTCTTTGCCAGAAAACTGTCTAATGAGTGTTTTTCAGCATGTTAGGAACCAACATGATAAAACCCATGGAAGCCAATCTATATGGGAATCCAAAACCAAATTTCTGAAAACGTGTCTTTTCGGTGTTTTACGTAGAAAAACGCTAAAAAGGATGCAAACCAACCAATATGAAGAAATAGAATAACATTACCAAAAAGGTATATTTTGAGTGTTATTGAAATTGTTACCTACAAAAAACGCGAAAATGGATGGAAAGCACTCTATATTGGGAAACAAAAGGACATTACGAGAAACGTGTATAATGAGTGTTTTATACTTTCACAAGAACCACAATGCAAAAAAACGCAAAAACTCGTGTATATAGAGAAGATTTTTACATTCCAAAATGCTGAAACTCATGAATAACAGTTTTAATTGAGAAACAGAACTATCTTAACAAATGTGAGTATTTTGAGTGTTTTTTACATTCTTAGTTACGAAAATCCCAAATTACATGCGAAACCAGCTTTATTTGTGAAAAAAATGACATTACCAGAAAAGTGTCTTTCGAGTGTTTTTGAGCGTGATATGCAATAAAGCACTGAAAAGCAGAATAATCACATTACATGGGAATAAAACCAACTTTTACCAAGAACTTGCCTTTACGTGTTTTTTTAACTCCTTACATACCAAAACGCTAAAACGCATGCAAAACACCCTATATGGAGAAACAAAATAACATTACCAAAAATATGAATTTTGAGTGTTTTTGATCATGTTACCTATAAAAACGCTTAAATACATGCAAAGAGTTCTATGTTTGTAAAACGAAAGGACATTACGAAAATTGTATATTATGAGTGTTTTTAAAATCCTTAAGTACCAAAAAGATAAAACCCAAAAATAACAGTCTTTATAGTGAAAAAAAATAAACAAATAAAAAAAATATAAATAAGAATTTTTTTTTTTTATTCATTTTCATATGTACCGAGATGCCAAAATTCTGGCAAAATTCAGGGAAATTAGATAAAAAAAAATAATCAAAATCAATGATTTTAGCTTTTATTCGGAGTTATCTACCAAACCCTAAAGTGCATGGAAAGCCACCTAGATGGGGAAATTACACGACTTTACCAGGAACATGTCTTTTGAGTGTTTTTATCAATTTCAACAATACTACTAAAAACGTGTCTTTTCAGAGATTTACTAAGAAAAACGCTAAAACGGATGTGAACCTACCAATATGTAGAAATAGAAAAACATTACCAAAAAGATATATTTTGAGTGTTTTTGAACGTGTTATCTACTAAAAATGCGAAAATGAATGGAAAACACTCTATATTGGAAAACAAAAGGACATTACTAAAAACGTGTATAATGAGTGTTTTATAGTTTAACAAGAACCACAAGGCAAAAAATGCAAAAAATCGTGTATAGAGAGAAGTTTCTTACATACCAAAATGCTGAAATGCATGAATAACACTTTTAATTGAGAAACAGAAGTACCTTACAAAATGTGTGTATTTTGAGTGTTTTTCACATTCTTAGTTACGAAAATGCCAAATTACATGCAAAACTAGCTTTATTTGGGAAAAAAAATGACATTATCAGAAAAGTGTCTTTTGAGTGTTTTTGAGCGTGATAAGCAAGAAAGCACTAAAAAGCAGAACAATCACATTATATGGGAATAAAACCAACTTTTACGAAGAACTTGCCTTTAAGTGTTTTTAACTCCTTACATACAAAAGCTCTAAAACGCATGCAAAACACACTTTATGGAGAAACAGAATAACATTAATAAAGACATGTATTTTGAGTGTTTTTGATCATGTTATCTATAAAAACGCTTAAATACATGCAAAGAACATGATGTTTGGGAAACGAAAGGACATTACGAGAAACGTGTATTATGAGTGTTTTTAAGTTCCTTTTGTTCCAAAAAGATAAAACACACAAATAACACTCTTTATAGAAAAAAAAAATAGATTTTTTTTGTTATTCACTTTCATAGGTACCTAGATGCCAAAATTCTGGCAAAATTCTTTGGGAATCACAAACAAAATTACTGAAAACGTGTTTTTTCGGTGTTTTACGTAGAAAAACGCTAAAACGGTTGCAAACCAACCAATATGAAGAAATAGAATAACAGTACGAAAAAGCTATATTTTGAGTGTTTTGAGCTTGTTACCTACAAAAAACGCAAAAAATGGATGCAAAGCACTCCCTATTAGGAAACAAAAGGACATTACGAGAAATGTGTATAATGAGTGTCTTATTATTTTCGGGCAAAAGAACTTGTGGTTCACAAGAACCAAAAGGCAAAAAACGGAAAAACTCGTGTATATAAAGAAGTTTCTTAGATAACAAAATGCTGAAACTCATGAATAACAATCTTAATTGAGAAACAGAAAAGCCTTACCAAATACGTGTATTTTGAGTTTTTCACATTGTTAGCAAAACCCCAAATAGCAAGCGAAACTAGCTTTATGTGAGAAAAAAAAGGGACATTACCAAATGTGTCTTTTGAGTGTTTTTGAGCGTGTTAGGCAATAAAGCAGTAAAAACCAGGGCAATCACATTATATGGGAATGAAATCAACTTTTACCAAGAACTTGCCTTTAATGTTTTTGACACGCATTTAGTAAGGTTGTTGTGTTTCTCAATTAAGTGTGTTATTCAAGAGTATCAGCTTTTTGATATCTAGGAAACTTCTCCATATACACGAGTTTTTGCGTTTTTTGCCTTGAGGTTCTTTTGAACTATAAAACATTTATTATAGACTTTTCTCACAAAGTGTCTTTGTTTCCCAATATAAAGTGCTTTGTATCAATTTTGGCGTTTTTTTGTAAGTAACAAGCTCAAAAAAACTCAAAATATACAATTTTGGTAATGTTTTTCTACTTCTTGATATTGGTTGGTTTGCATCTGTTTTAGAGTTTTTCTACGTAAAACACTGAGAAGACATGTTTTCACTAATTTTGTTTTGGATTCCCATATAGAGTGAGTTCCTTATTATTTATCGTTTTGTGCCTAACATGCTGAAAAACACTCAATAGATAGATTTCTGGTAAGGTCGTTGCATTTCCTCAAAAGGAAGGCTTTGCATGTCTTTTGAGTGTTTTTGAGCGTGTTAGGCAATAAAATACTAAAAGGCAGGGCAATCACATTACATGGAAATAAAACCAAATTTTACCAATAACTTGCCTTTAAGTGTTTTTGACATCCTTACATACCAAAACGCTAAAACGCTTGCAAAACACCTTTTCCATTACCAAAAACATGTATTTTGAGTGTTTTCATCATGTTATCTATAAAAACGCTTAAAAACATGCAAAAAACCTTATGTTTGAGAAACGAAAGGACATTACGAGAAAGGTGTATTATGAGTGTTTTTAAGTTCCTTCAGAACGAAAAACCTAAAACCCACAAATAACAGTCTTTATAGAGAAAAAAAAAACGATTTTTTTTTTTGTTATTCACCTTCATAGGTACCGAGATCCCAAAATTCTGGCAAAATTTAGGGAAATTTTGTAAAAAAAATCATTATAAAAATCTTTTTTTTAGCTTTTTTCCGTATTTATGTACCAAACCGTGAAGTGCATGCAAAGCCACCTATATGGGGAAATTAAAGGACTTTACCAGAAACCTGTCTTTTGAGTGTTTTTCAGCAATTTCAACAACATTACTGAAAAGTGTCTTTTTAGTGATTTACGTAGAAAAACGCTAAAACGGATGCAAACCAACCAATATAAAGAAACAGAATAACATTGCCATAAAGATATATTTTTATTTGGTTTTGAGCTTGTTACTTACAATAAATGCGAAAATGGATGGAAAGCACTCCAATGGATGGAAAGGCAAAAATCTCAAAAACTCGTGTACATAGAGAAGTTTTTTACATACCAAAATGCTGAAATTCATGAATAACTTTTAATTGAGAAACAGAAATACCTTACCAAATGTGTTTATTACAGAAGTTTCTTACATACCAAAATGCAGAAACTCATGAATAAAACCTTTAATTAAGAAACAGAACAGCCTTACTAAATGCGTGAATTTTGAGTGCTTTTCACATTCTTAGTTACCAAAACCCCAAATTGCATGCAAAACCAGCTTTATGTGGGAAAAAAATGAAATTACCAGAAAAATGTCTTTTGAGTGTTTTTGAGCGTGATAGGCAATAAAGCACTAAAAAGCAGGGCAATCACATTACATTGGAATAAAACCAATTTTTACCAAAAACTTGCCTTTAAGGTTTTTTGAGCTCCTTATATACCAAACCGCTAAAACGCATGAAAAACACACTTTATGGAGAAACAGAATAACATTACCAAAAACATGTATTTTGAGTGTTTTTGATCATGTCTATAAAAACGCCTAAATACATGCAAAAAACCTTATGTTTGGGAAACGAAAGGACATTACGAGAAACGTGTATTATGAGTGTTTTTAAGTTCCTTAAGTACCAAGAAGCTAAAACCCACAAATAACACTCTTTATTTAGAAAAACAAATATATAAAAATATATAAAAATAGTATTTTTTTTTTTTTTGTTATTCATCTTCATAGGTACCGAGATGCCAAATTTCTGGGAAAATTCAGGGCTATTACATGATAAAAGAAAATTATTAAAAAAGTTAATTTCAGCTTTTTTTTTTCGGACTGTTATGTACCAAACCCTAAAGTGCATGCAAAGCCTCCTATATGAGGAAATTAAACGACCTTACCAGAAATTTGTCTTTTTAGTGTTTTCAGCATGTTAGTCACCAAAACGATCAATAATAAGGAACTCACTCTATATGGGAATCCAAAACAAAATTACTGAAAACGTGTCTTCTCAGTGTTTTACGTAGGAAAACGCTAAAACGGATGCAAACCAACCAATATCAAGAAATAGAAAAACATTACCAAAAAGGTATATTGTGAGTGTTTTTGAGCTTGTTACCTAGAAAAAACTCGAAAATTGATGCAAAGCACTCTATATTAAGAAAAAAAAAAAAGGATATTGCAAGAGAAGCGGATAATGAGTGTTTTATAGTTCAAAAGAACCACAAGGCAAAAAACACAAAAACTCTTGTATATGGAGAAGTTTCCTTGATACCAAAATGCTGAAACTCATGAATAACACTCTTAATTGAGAAACAAATTCCTTACTAAATGCGTGTATTTTGAGTGCTTTTCACATTTTTACTTAACAAAACCCCAAAATGCATGCAAAACCAGCTTTATGTGAGAAAAAAATGACATTACCAGAAAAATTTCTTTTGAGTGTTTTTGAGCGTGATAGGCAATAATGCACTAAAAAGCAGGGCAATCACATTACATATAAATAAAACCAATTTTTATCTATAACTTGCCTTTAAGTGTTTTTGAGCTCCTTACATACCAAAATGCTAAAACGCATGCAAAACACATCTTCATGGAGAAGCAGAATAACATTACCAACAACATGTGTTTTAAGTGTTTTTGATCATGTTACCTATAAAAACGCTTAAATAAATGCAAAGAACCCTATGTTTGGGAAACGAAAGGACATAACGAGAAAAGTGTATTATGTGTTTTTAAGGTCCTTAAGTCCCAAAACGTTAAAACCCACAAATAACACTCTTTATAGAGAAAAAAAATAAAACAAATAAATAAAATAAAAAATAGCATTTTTTTTGTTGATGTCCATAGCTGCCAAAATGCCAAAATTCTCCCAAAATTGAGGGAAATTATGTGGAAAAAAGTTTATTATCGAAAAAGTTAATTTTAGTTATGTACCAAACCCTAAAGTGTATGGAAAGCAATCTATATGGGGAAATTAAATAACTTTACAAGAAACATGTTTTTTTATTGTTTTTCCGAATGTTAGGCACGAAAATGATAAATAATATGAAAGTCACTCTATATGGAAATCCAAAACAAAATTACTGAAAACGTGTCTTTTCAAAGTTTTACGTAGAAAAATGCTAAAACGGATAAAAACCAATCAATATTTAGAAACAGAATAACATTTCCGAAAACGTATATTTTGAGTGTTTTTGAGCTTGTTACATAAAAAAAATGCGAAAATGGATGCAAAGCACTCTATATTAGAAAAAAAAAAAAAAGACATAACGAGAAACGTCTATAATGAGTGTTTCAAAGTTTCACAAGAATCACAAGGCCAAAAACACAAAAACTCGTGTGTATGGAGAAGTTTCTAAGATACCAAAATGCTGAAACTCATGAATAACAATCTTAATTAAGAAACAGAACATTCTTACTAAATGTGTGTATTTTGAGTGTTTTTTACATTCTTAGTTACGAAAACCCCAAATTCCATGCGAAATTAGCTTTATGTGGGAAAAAAAATGATATTACCAGAAAAGTGTCTTTTGAGGGTTTTTGAGCGTATTAGTCAATAAAGCACTAAAAAGTAAGGCAATCACATTACATGGGAATAAAACCAACTTTTACCAAGAATTTGTCTTTAAGTGTTTTTGAGCTCCTTACATACCAAAACGCTAAAACGCATGCAAAACACCTTTTATAGAGAAACAGAATAACATTACCAAAAACATGTATTTTGAGTGTTTTTGATCATGTTTTCTATAAAAACGGTTAAATACATGCAAACATCCTTATGTTTGGGAAACGAAAGGAGATTACGAGAAACGTGTATTATGAGTGTTTTTACGTTCCTTAAGTACCAAAGAGCTAAATCCCACAAATAACACCCTTTATTCATAAAAAAAATAATTAAATAAATAAAAAAAAAAAAAATAGGATTTTATTTTTTGGTATTCATCTTCATAGGAACCGAGATGCAAAAATTCAGGGAAAATTCAGGGCAATTATATGATAAAAGAATATTATCAAAACAGTTAATTTTAGCTTTTTTTTCGGACTTATGTACCAAACCCTAAAGTGCATGCAAAGCCTCCTATATAAAGAAATTACACGACCATATCAGAAATCTGTCTTTTGAGTGTTGTTCAGCATGTTAGGCACCAAAACGATAAATAATAAGGAACTCACTCTATATGGGAATTCAAAACAAAATTACTGAAAACGTGTCTTCTCAGTGTTTTACGTAGAAAAACGCTAAACCGGATGCATACCAACCAATATAAAGAAATAGAAAAACATTACCAAAAAGGTGTATTTTGAGTGTTTTTGAGCTTGTTATCTATAAAAAAATGAAAAAAATGATGCAAAGCACTCTATAATGGGAAAGGAAAGGACATTGCAAATAAAAGTGTATAATAAGTGTTTTATAGTTCAAAAGAATAACAAGGCAAAAAAATGCAAAAACTAGTGTATATGAAGAAGTTTCCTAGATACCAAAATGCTGAAACTCATGAACAACACTCTTAATTAAGAAACAGAACATCCTAACTAAATGCGTGTATTTTGAATGCTTTTCACATTCTTATTTACCAAACCCCCAAATTGCATGCAAAACCAGCTTTATGTGGGAAAAAAATGACATTACCAGAAAAATGTCTTTTGAGTGTTTTTGAGCGTGATAGGCAATAAATCACTAAAAAGTAGGGCAATCACATTACATTGGAATAAAACCAATTTTCACCAAGAACTTGCCTTTGAATGTTTTTGAGCTCCTTATATACGAAAACACTAAAACGCATGCAAAATACACTTCATGGTGAAACAGAATAACATTACCAAAAATATGTATTTTGAGTGTTTTTGATCATGTTACCAATAAAAACGCTTAAATACCTGCAAAGAACCCAATTTTTGGGAAACAAAAGGACATTACCAGAAACGTGTATTATGAGTGTTTTTAAGTTCACTAAGTACGAAATAGCTAAAAGCCACATATAACACTCTTTTTTTGAGAAAAAATAAAAAAAATAAATAAAATTACGTTTTTTTATTTTTATTCTTTTAACTCCTTACATACCAAAACGCTAAAAAGCATGGAAAACACCCTTTATGGAGAAAGAGAATAACATTACCAAAAGCATGTATTTTGAGTGTTTTTGATCATGTTACCTATAAAAACGCTTAAATACATGTAAAGAACACTATGCTTGTATAACAAAAGGACATTACGAAAATCGTTTATTATGACTGTTTTTAAGTTCCTTAAGTACCATAAATAACACTCTTTATAGAGAAAAAAAAAATTTGTTATTCATCTTTATATATACCGAGATGCCAAAATTCTTGCAAAATTCAGGGAAATTTTGTAAAAAAAAAAAATCATTATAAAAAAAAAAAATAATTTTTGCTTTTTTCCGGAGTTATGTACCAAACCCTGAAGTGCTTGCAAAGCCACCTATATGGGAAAATTACACGACTTTACGAGAAACCTGTCTTTTGAGTGTTTTTTTTTTTAGCAATTTCAACAATATTACTGAAAACGTGTCTTTAGGTAGACTTTAGTCATAATACACGTTTCTCGTAATATTTTAAAATTCCCCCATATAGGGTACTTTATATGCATTTTGGCGTTTTTACATATAAATAAAAATAAAAAAAATACTCAAATTGCACAGTTTTGGTCTGCATGTTCTATTTCTACATAAAGGGTGTTGTGCAAGCGTTTTACCGTATTGGTATGTTAGTTAAAAACACTCAAAAGACATGTTTTGATAATATTGATTTGTTTTACCCATATAGGGTTCTTTACTTTTTTTTATTCTAGTGTTTTGTTGCATAACATGTGTATAAACACTCAAAATCCATGTTTCTAGAAATGTCGTTTCGTTTTCCCATAGATGGTGCTTTGCATGAATTTCATTTTGCAATGAATTTCTGTACCTAACAATGTTATATACGTACATTTAAAATGTATGTTTTTGTTAATATTGTTCTGTTTCTCCATATAGCGTGCTCTTCAAGCATTTTAGTATTTTCATAACTATGAATCTTAATAAAAAAAACAAAAATATTCATAATACACGTTTTTCGTTGTGTCCTTCCGTTTCCCCATATAGGGTAATTTACATGCATTTGAATTTCTTTTTTTTTTGTGCGTAACAAGCACAAAAACACTCAAAATATTCATTTTTCGTAATGTTTTTTTTTCTCTCTCCATAGAGGGTGTTTTGCATAAGATTTAGTTTTTTGGTACATAAATAATTCAAATATATTTGTCACGTTTTTGGTAATGTTTTTAATTCCCTTATAGGGAGCTTTCCATGGTTTTTAGTGTTTAGGTGTCTAACATGGTAATGTTATTCTGTTTTTCTATAAAAAGTGTTTTGTATGCGTCTTTTGCTTTATGGTATATTACATAAAAAAAAAAATTGAGAAAACAAATTTTTTCATAATGTTTTTATTCCTCATATAAAGCGGTTTCCCCCTTTCTTTTTTTCTTTTTTTTAGCACTTTGGTGTCTAACACGCTCAAAAACACCGAAAAGACATCTTTCGAAAAAAAAAAAAAACATACCAGAAACCTGTCTTTTCAGTGTATTTCAGCATGTTAGGCACCAAACGATAAATAATATGGAAGTCAGCCAATATGTGAATCCAAAACAAAATTACTGAAAACATGTCTTTTCAGTGTTTTACGTAGAAAAACGCTAAAGCGGATGCAAACCAACCTATATGAAAAAAAAAAGAATAACATTACCAAAAAAATATATTTTGAGTGTTTTTGAGTCTGTTACCTACAAAAAATGCAAAAATGGATGTAAAGCACTCTATATTAGGAAAGAAAAGGACATTACGAGAAACGTGTATAACGAGTGTTTTATAGTTTTAAAAGAACCACAAGGCAATAAACGCAAAAACTCGTGTATATAGAGAAGTTTCTTACATATCAAAATGATGAAATGCATGAATAACACTTTTAATCAATAAATAGAACTACCTTACGAAATTGTGTATTTTGAGTGTTTTTCACATTCTTAGTTACGAAAATGCCAAATTACATACGAAACTAGCTTCATGTGGGAAAAAAATTGACATTACCAGAAAAGTGTATTTTGAGTGTTTTCGAGCATGATATGCAACAAAGCAATAAAAAGCAGAACAATCACATTACATGTGAATAAAACCAACTTTTACGAAGAACATGCCTTTAATTGTTTTTTTAACTCCTTACATACCAAAACGCTAAAACGCATGGAAAACACCCTTTATGGAGAAACAGAATAACATTACCAAAAGCATGTATTTTGAGTGTTTTTGATCATGTTACCTATAAAAACGCTTAAATACATGTAAAGAACACTATGCTTGTATAACAAAAGGACATTACGAAAATCGTGTATTATGACTGTTTTTAAGTTCCTTAAGTACCACAAATAACACTCTTTATAGAGAAAAAAAAATATTTGTTATTCATCTTTATATATACCGAGATGCCAAAATTCTTGCAAAATTCAGGGAAATTTTGTAAAAAAAAAATCATTATCAAAAAAAAAAATAATTTTTGCTTTTTTCCGGAGTTATGTACCAAACCCTGAAGTGCTTGCAAAGCCACCTATATGGGAAAATTACACGACTTTACGAGAAACCTGTCTTTTGAGTGTTTTTTTTTTTAGCAATTTCAACAATATTACTGAAAACGTGTCTTTTCAGTGATTTAGGTAGAAAAACGCTAAAACGGATGTAAACCAACCAATATGAAAAAATAGAATAACATTATCAAAAAGATATATTTTGATGTGTTTTTGATCTTGTTACCTACAAAAAATGCGAAAATGGATGGAAAGCACTTTTTATTGGGAAAGAAAAGGACATTACGTGAAACGTGTATAATGAGTGTTTTATAGTTTCACATGAACCACAAGGCAAAAAACTCAAAAACTCGTGTACATAGAGAAGTTTCTTACATACCAAAATGCTGAAACTCATGAATAACACTTTTAATTGAGAAACAGAACTACCTTATTTTGTATATGTGTATTTTGAGTGTTTTTCACATTCTTAGTTACCAAAACCCAAATTCCATGCAAAACTAGCTTTATGTTGGAAAAAAAAGTGTCTTTTGAGTGTTTTTGAACGTGTTAGGCAATAAAGCACTAAAAAGCAGGGGAATCACATTACATGGGAATAAAAACTACTTTTACCAAGAACTTGCCTTTAAGTGTTTTTGAGCTCATTACATACCAAAACGCTAAAACGCATGCAAAACACCTTTTATGGAGAAACAATAAAATTACCAAAAACATATATTTTGAGTGTTTTTTGATCATGTTATCTATAAAAAGGCTTAAATACCTGCAAAGAACCTTATGTTTGGGAAACGAAAGGACATTACGAGAAATGTGTATTATAATTGTTTTTAAGATCCTTAAGTACCAAAAAGCTAAAACCCACAAATAACACTCTTTATTTAGAAAAAAAATACTATTTTATTTTATTTTTTTTGTTATTTTTATTGTACCGAGATGCCAAAATTCTGGGAAAATTCAGGGCTATCATATGATAAAAGAAAATTAAAAAAAAAAGTTAATTTTACTTTTTTTTCGGACTGTTATGTAACAAACCCTAAAGTGCATGCAAAGCCTCCTATATGAGGAAATTAAACGACCTCACCAAAAATCTGGTAAGTAAATACCAGTAAAAAATAGTAATTTTTATTTTTTGTTAATCATCTTCATAGGTACCGAGATGCCAAAATTCGGACAAAATTCAGGAAATTATAGGAAATAAAAACATTATAAAAAAAGTTAATTTTAGCTTTTTTTTCGGACACCTATGTACCAAACCCTAAAGTGCATGCAAAGCCACCTATATGGGAAAATTAAACGTCTTTGCCAGAAAACTGTCTTATGAGTGTTTTTCAGCATGTTAAGCACCAAAACGATAAATAACATGGAAGTCACTCTATATGGGAATCCAAAACAAAATTTACTGAAAAAAGGTGTCTTTTCGGTGTTTTATGTATAAAAACGGTAAAACGGATGCATACCAATTAATATGAAGAAAGAAAATAACATTACCAAGAAGGTATATTTTGAGTGTTTTTGAGCTTGTTACCTACAAAAAACGCGAAAATGGTAAAACAAAAGGACATTACGAGAAACGTGTATAATGAGTGTCTTATTATTTTCGGGAAAAAGAACTTGTGGTTCACAAGAACCACAAGGCAAAAAACGCAAAAACTCATATATATAAAGAAGTTTGTTAGATACCAAATGCTGAAACACATGAATAACAATCTTAATTGAGAAACAGAACAACCTTACCAAATGCGAGTATTTTAAGTGTTTTTCACATTTTTAGCAAAATCCCAAATAGCATGCGAAACTAGCTTTATGTGAGAAAAAAATGACATTACCAGAAGTGTCTTTTGAGTATTTTTGAGCGTTTTAGGCAATAAAGCACAAAAAACCAGGGCAATCACATTACATGGGAATAAAACCAACTTTTACCAATAACTTGCCTTCAAGTGTTTTTGACCTTACATATCAAAACGCTAAAATGCATGCAAAACACTCCTTTATGGAGAAGCAGAATAACATTACCAACAACATGTGTTTAAGTGTTTCTGATCATGTTACCTATAAAAACGCTTAAATACATGCAAAGAACCCTATGTTTGGGAAACGAAAGGACATAACGAGAAACGTGTATAATGTGTTTTTAATGTCCTTAAGTACCAAAACGTTTAAACCCACAAATAACACTCTTTATAGAGAAATAAATAAATAAATAAATAAATAAATAAAAAAATAGCAATTTTTTTTTTTGTTATTGATGTTCATAGCTGCCAAGATGACAAAAATCTGACAAAATTCAGGGAAATTATATGGAAAAAAAAGAACATTATCGAAAAAGTTAATTTTAGCTTTTTTATCGGAGTTATGTACCAAACCCTAAAGTGTATGGAAAGCCATCTATATGGGGAAATTAAACGACTTTACAAGAAACCTGTCTTTTTCAGTGTTTTTCCGCATGTTAGGCACTAAAACGACAAAAATAATAGGAGTCACTGTATATGGAAAACCAAAACAAAATTAATAAAAACGTGTCTTTTCAAAGTTTTACGTAGAAAAACGCTAAAACAGATGCAAACCAACCAATATGAAGAAATATAATATCATTACCAAAAAGGTATATTTTGAGTATTTTTGAGTTTGTTACATAAAAAAAATGCGAAAATGGATGCAAAGCACTCTATATTAGGAAAAAAAAAAAAGGATATAACGAGAAACGTGTATAATAAGTGTTTCATAGTTTCACAAGAATCACAGGGCATAAAATGCAAAAACTCGTGTGTATGGAAAAGTTTCTAAAAATAACAAAATGCTGAAACTCATGAATAACACTCCTAATTAAGAAACAGAAGAGTGTTTTTCACATTCTTAGTTACCAAAACTGAAAATTCCATGCGCAACTAGCTTTATGTGTGAAAAAATGACATTACCAGAAAAGTGTCTTTTGAGGGTTTTTGAGCGTGTTAGGCAATAAAGCACTAAAAAGCAGGGCAATCACATTATATGGGAATAAAACCAACTTTTACCAAGAATTTGCCTTTAAGTGTTTTTGAGCTCCTTACATACCAAAACACTAAAACGCATGCAAAACACCTTTTATAGAGAAACAGAATAACATTAACAAAAACATGTATTTAGAGTGTTTTTTGATCATGTTTTCTATAAAAACGCTTAAATACATCCAGAGATCCTTATGTTTAGGAAACGAAAGAACATTACGAGAAACATGTATTATGAGTGTTTTTAATTTCCTTAAGTAACAAAAAGCTAAATCTCACAAATAACACTCTTTATTGAGAAAAAATAAATAAACAAAAAATAAGAAAATAGGATTTTTTTTTTTTTTGTTATTCATCTTCATAGGTACCGAGATGCCAAAATTCTGGGAAAATTCAGGGCAATTATATGATAAAAGAATATTATCAAAACAGTTAATTTTAGCTTTTTTTTTTGGACATATGTACTAAACCCTAGAGTGCATGCAAAGTCTCCTATATGAGAAAATAAAACGACCTGAGAAATCTGAGAAATGAGAAATCTATCTTTTGAGTGTTGTTCAGCATGTTAGGCACAAAAACGATAAATAATAAGGAACTCACTCTATATGGGAATTCAAAACAAAATTACTGAAAACGTGTCTTCTCAGTGTTTTACGTAAAAAACGCTAAACCGGATGCAAACCAACCAATATAAAGAAATAGAAAAACATTACCAAAAAGGTATATTTTGAGCGTTTTTGAGCTTGTTATCTATAAAAAAACGCGAAAATTGATGCAAAGCACTCTATAATGGGAAAGAAAAGGACATTGCAAGAAAAGTGTATAATGAGTGTTTTATAGTTCAACAGAACAACATGGCAAAAAATGCAAAAACTAGTGTATATGAAGATGTTTCCAAAATTCCAAAATGCTGAAACTCATGAACAACACTCTTAATTGAGAATCAGAACATCCTTACTAAAAGCGTGTATTTTGAGTGCTTTTCACATTCTTAGTTACCAAAACCCCAAATTGCACGCGAAACCAGCTTTATGGGAAAAAAAATGACATTACCAGAAAAATGTCTTTTGAGTGTTTTTGAGCGTGATAGGCAATAAAGCACTAAAAAGCAGGGCAATCACATTACATTGGAATAAAACCAATTTTTACCAAGAACTTGACTTTAAGTGTTTTGAGCTCTTTATAATAACAAAACCCTAAAACGCATGCAAAATACACAACATGTTGAAACAGAATAACATTACCAAAAACATGTATTTTGAGTGTTTTTTTATCGTGTTACCAATAAAAACGCTTATATACATGCAAAGAACCCTATTTTTGGGAAACGAAAGGACATTACGAGAAACGTGTATTATGAGTGTTTTAAAGTTCATTAAGTACGAAAAAGCTAAAACCCACAAATAACAGTCTTTATTAAGAAAATAATAAAAAAAGAAAAAAACGATATTTTTTTTCATTCTTATTCATATTCACAGGTAACGAGATGCCAAAATTCGGGCAAAGTTCAGGAAATTATGTAAAATAAGAACATTATCAAAAAAGTTAAATTTAGCTTTTTTTTCGGACTGTTATGTACCAAACCCCTAAAGCGCTTGCAAACCAACCTATATGGGGAAATTAAATGTCTTTGCCAGAAAACTGTCTAATGAGTGTTTTTCAGCATGTTAGGAACCAACATGATAAAACCCATGGAAGCCAATCTATATGGGAATCCAAAACCAAATTTCTGAAAACGTGTCTTTTCGGAGTTTTACGTAGAAAAACGCTAAAACGGATGCAAAACCAACCAATATGAAGAAATAGAATAACATTACCAAAAAGGTATATTTTGAGTGTTATTGAAATTGTTACCTACAAAAAACGCGAAAATGGATGGAAAGCACTCTATATTGGGAAACAAAAGGACATTACGAGAAACGTGTATAATGAGTGTTTTATACTTTCACAAGAACCACAATGCAAAAAAACGCAAAAACTCGTGTATATAGAGAAGATTTTTACATTCCAAAATGCTGAAACTCATGAATAACAGTTTTAATTGAGAAACAGAACTATCTTAACAAATGTGAGTATTTTGAGTGTTTTTTACATTCTTAGTTACGAAAATCCCAAATTACATGCGAAACCAGCTTTATTTGTGAAAAAAATGACATTACCAGAAAAGTGTCTTTCGAGTGTTTTTGAGCGTGATATGCAATAAAGCACTGAAAAGCAGAATAATCACATTACATGGGAATAAAACCAACTTTTACCAAGAACTTGCCTTTACGTGTTTTTTTAACTCCTTACATACCAAAACGCTAAAACGCATGCAAAACACCCTATATGGAGAAACAAAAATAACATTACCAAAAATATGAATTTTGAGTGTTTTTGATCATGTTACCTATAAAAACGCTTAAATACATGCAAAGAGTTCTATGTTTGTAAAACGAAAGGACATTACGAAAATTGTATATTATGAGTGTTTTTAAAATCCTTAAGTACCAAAAAGATAAAACCCAAAAATAACAGTCTTTATAGTGAAAAAAAATAAACAAATAAAAAAAATATAAATAAGAATTTTTTTTTTTATTCATTTTCATATGTACCGAGATGCCAAAATTCTGGCAAAATTCAGGGAAATTAGATAAAAAAAAATAATCAAAATCAATGAT
This sequence comes from Scylla paramamosain, assembly GCF_035594125.1. Taxonomy (NCBI): domain Eukaryota; kingdom Metazoa; phylum Arthropoda; class Malacostraca; order Decapoda; family Portunidae; genus Scylla; species Scylla paramamosain. Next base: position 22,715,136 of record NC_087159.1, on the reverse strand, counting down.
TTTAGCTTTTATTCGGAGTTATCTACCAAACCCTAAAGTGCATGGAAAGCCACCTAGATGGGGAAATTACACGACTTTACCAGGAACATGTCTTTTGAGTGTTTTTATCAATTTCAACAATACTATTAAAAACGTGTCTTTTCAGAGATTTACTAAGAAAAACGCTAAAACGGATGTGAACCTACCAATATGTAGAAATAGAAAAACATTACCAAAAAGATATATTTTGAGTGTTTTTGAACGTGTTATCTACTAAAAATGCGAAAATGAATGGAAAACACTCTATATTGGAAAACAAAAGGACATTACTAAAAACGTGTATCATGAGTGTTTTATAGTTTAACAAGAACCACAAGGCAAAAAATGCAAAAAATCGTGTATAGAGAGAAGTTTCTTACATACCAAAATGCTGAAATGCATGAATAACACTTTTAATTGAGAAACAGAAGTACCTTACAAAATGTGTGTATTTTGAGTGTTTTTCACATTCTTAGTTACGAAAATGCCAAATTACATGCAAAACTAGCTTTATTTGGGGAAAAAAATGACATTATCAGAAAAGTGTCTTTTGAGTGTTTTTGAGCGTGATATGCAAGAAAGCACTAAAAAGCAGAACAATCACATTATATGGGAATAAAACCAACTTTTACGAAGAACTTGCCTTTAAGTGTTTTTAACTCCTTACATACAAAAGCTCTAAAACGCATGCAAAACACACTTTATGGAGAAACAGAATAACATTAATAAAGACATGTATTTTGAGTGTTTTTGATCATGTTATCTATAAAAACGCTTAAATACATGCAAAGAACATGATGTTTGGGAAACGAAAGGACATTACGAGAAACGTGTATTATGAGTGTTTTTAAGTTCCTTTTGTTCCAAAAAGATAAAACACACAAATAACACTCTTTATAGAAAAAAAAAATAGATTTTTTTTGTTATTCACTTTCATAGGTACCTAGATGCCAAAATTCTGGCAAAATTCTTTGGGAATCACAAACAAAATTACTGAAAACGCGTTTTTTCTGTGTTTTACGTAGAAAAACGCTAAAACGGTTGCAAACCAACCAATATGAAGAAATAGAATAACATTACGAAAAAGCTATATTTTGAGTGTTTTGAGCTTGTTACCTACAAAAAACGCAAAAAATGGATGCAAAGCACTCCCTATTAGGAAACAAAAGGACATTACGAGAAATGTGTATAATGAGTGTCTTATTATTTTTGGGGAAAAGAACTTGTGGTTCACAAGAACCAAAAGGCAAAAAACGCAAAAACTCGTGTATATAAAGAAGTTTCTTAAATAACAAAATGCTGAAACTCATGAATAACAATCTTAATTGAGAAACAGAAAAAGCCTTACCAAATGCGTGTATTTTGAGAGTTTTTCACATTGTTAGCAAAACCCCAAATAGCAAGCGAAACTAGCTTTATGTGGGAAAAAAAAGGGACATTACCAAATTTGTCTTTTGAGTGTTTTTGAGCGTGTTAGGTAATAAAGCAGTAAAAACCAGGGCAATCACATTATATGGGAATTAAATCAACTTTTACCAAGAACTTGCCTTTAATATTTTTGACACGCATTTAGTAAGGTTGTTGTGTTTCTCAATTAAGTGTGTTATTCAAGAGTATCAGCTTTTTGGTATCTAGGAAACTTCTCCATATACACGAGTTTTTGCGTTTTTTGCCTTGAGGTTCTTTTGAACTATAAAACATTTATTATAGACTTTTCTCACAAAGTGCCTTTGTTTCCCAATATAAAGTGCTTTGTATCAATTTTGGCGTTTTTTTGTAGGTAACAAGCTCAAAAAAACTCAAAATATACAATTTTGGTAATGTTTTTCTACTTCTTGATATTGGTTGGTTTGCATCTGTTTTAGAGTTTTTCTACGTAAAACACTGAGAAGACATGTTTTCAGTAATTTTGTTTTGGATTCCCATATAGAGTGAGTTCCTTATTATTTATCGTTTTGTGCCTAACATGCTGAAAAACACTCAATAGATAGATTTCTGGGAAGGTCGTTGCATTTCCTCAAAAGGAAGGCTTTGCATGTCTTTTGAGTGTTTTTGAGCGTGTTAGGCAATAAAGCACTAAAAGGCAGGGCAATCACATTACATGGAAATAAAACCAAATTTTACCAATAACTTGCCTTTAAGTGTTTTTGATATTCTTACATACCAAAACGCTAAAACGCATGCAAAACACCTTTTCCATTACCAAAAACATGTATTTTGAGTGTTTTTCATCATGTTATCTATAAAAACGCTTAAAAACATGCAAAAAACATTATGTTTGAGAAACGAAAGGACATTACGAGAAAGGTGTATTTTGAGTGTTTTTAAGTTCCTTCAGAACGAAAAACCTAAAACCCACAAATAACACTCTTTATAGAGAAAAAAAAACGATTTTTTTTTTTGTTATTCACCTTCATAGGTACCGAGATCCCAAAATTCTGGCAAAATTTAGGGAAGTTTTGTAAAAAAAATAATAAAAATTTTTTTTTTAGCTTTTTTCCGTATTTATGTACCAAACCGTGAAGTGCATGCAAAGCCACCTATATGGGGAAATTACACGACTTTACCAGAAACCTGTCTTTTGAGTGTTTTTCAGCAATTTTAATAATATTACTGAAAAGTGTCTTTTTAGTGATTTAAATAGAAAAACGCTAAAACGGATGCAAACCAACCAATATGAAGAAACAGAATAACATTGCCATAAATATATATTTTTATTTGGTTTTGAGCTTGTTACCTACAATAAATGCGAAAATGGATGGAAAGCACTCCAATGGATGGAAAGGCAAAAATCTCAAAAACTCGTGTACATAGAGAAGTTTTTTTACATACCAAAATGCTGAAATTCATGAATAACTTTTAATTGAGAAACAGAAATACCTTACCAAATGTGTGTATTACAGAAGTTTCTTACATACCAAAATGCAGAAACTCATGAATAAAACCTTTAATTAAGAAACAGAATAGATTTACTAAATGCGTGAATTTTGAGTGCTTTTCACATTCTTAGTTACCAAAATCCCAAATTCCATGCAAAACCAGCTTTATGTGGGAAAAAAATGACATTACCAGAAAAATGTCTTTTGAGTGTTTTTGAGCGTGATAGGCAATAAAGCACTAAAAAGCAGGGCAATCACATTACATTGGAATAAAACCAATTTTTACCAAAAACTTGCCTTTAAGGTTTTTTGAGCTCCTTATATACCAAACCGCTAAAACGCATGAAAAACACACTTTATGGAGAAACAGAATAACATTACCAAAAACATGTATTTTGAGTGTTTTTGATCATGTCTATAAAAACGCCTAAATACATGCAAAAAACCTTATGTTTGGGAAACGAAATTACATTACGAGAAACGTGTATTATAAGTGTTTTTAAGTTCCTTAAGTACCAAGAAGCTAAAACCCACAAATAACACTCTTTATTTAGAAAAACAAATAAATAAAAATATATAAAAATAGTATTTTTTTTTTTTTGTTATTCATCTTCATAGGTACCGAGATGCCAAATTTCTGGGAAAATTCAGGGCTATTATATGATAAAAGAAAATTATTAAAAAAGTTAATTTCAGCTTTTTTTTTTTCGGACTGTTATGTACCAAACCCTAAAGTGCATGCAAAGCCTCCTATATGAGGAAATTAAACGACCTTACCAGAAATCTGTCTTTTGAGTGTTTTCAGCATGTTAGGCACCAAAACGATCAATAATAAGGAACTCACTCTATATGGGAATCCAAAACAAAATTACTGAAAACGTGTCTTCTCAGTGTTTTACGTAGAAAAACGCTAAAACGGATGCAAACCAACCAATATCAAGAAATAGAAAAACATTACCAAAAAGGTATATTGTGAGTGTTTTTGAGCTTGTTACCTAGAAAAAACGCGAAAATTGATGCAAAGCACTCTATATTAAGAAAAAAAAAAAGGATATTGCAAGAGAAGCGGATAATGAGTGTTTTATAGTTCAAAAGAACCACAAGGCAAAAAACACAAAAACTCTTGTATATGGAGAAGTTTCCTTGATACCAAAATGCTGAAACTCATGAATAACACTCTTAATTGAGAAACAAATTCCTTACTAAATGCGTGTATTTTGAGTGCTTTTCACATTCTTACTTAACAAAACCCCAAATTGCATGCAAAACCAGCTTTATGTGAGAAAAAAATGACATTACCAGAAAAATTTCTTTTGAGTGTTTTTGAGCGTGATAGGCAATAATGCACTAAAAAGCAGGGCAATCACATTACATATAAATAAAACCAATTTTTATCTATAACTTGCCTTTAAGTGTTTTTGAGCTCCTTACATACCAAAATGCTAAAACGCATGCAAAACACACCTTCATGGAGAAGCAGAATAACATTACCAACAACATGTGTTTTAAGTGTTTTTGATCATGTTACCTATAAAAACGCTTAAATAAATGCAAAGAACCCTATGTTTGGGAAACGAAAGGGCATAACGAGAAAAGTGTATTATGTGTTTTTAAGGTCCTTAAGTCCCAAAACGTTAAAACCCACAAATAACACTCTTTATAGAGAAAAAATAAAACAAATAAATAAAATAAAAAATAGCATTTTTTTTTTTTTATGTCCATAGCTGCCAAGATGCCAAAATTCTCCCAAAATTAAGGGGAAATTATGTGGAAAAAAGTTTATTATCGAAAAAGTTAATTTTAGTTATGTACCAAACCCTAAAGTGTATGGAAAGCAATCTATATGGGGAAATTAAATAACTTTACAAGAAACATATATTTTTTATTGTTTTTCCGAATGTTAGGCACGAAAATGATAAATAATATGAAAGTCACTCTATATGGAAATCCAAAACAAAATTACTGAAAACGTGTCTTTTCAAAGTTTTACGTAGAAAAATGCTAAAACGGATGCAAACCAACCAATATTAAGAAACAGAATAACATTTCCGAAAAGGTATATTTTGAGTGTTTTTGAGCTTGTTACATAAAAAAAATGCGAAAATGGATGCAAAGCACTCTATATTAGAAAAAAAAAAAAAAAGACAACGAGAAACGTCTATAATGAGTGTTTCAAAGTTTCATAAGAATCACAAGGCCAAAAACACAAAAACTCGTGTGTATGTAGAAGTTTCTAAGATACCAAAATGCTGAAACTCATGAATAACAATCTTAATTAAGAAACAGAACATTCTTACTAAATGTGTGTATTTTGAGTGTTTTTTACATTCTTAGTTACCAAAACCCCAAATTCCATGCGAAAGTAGCTTTATGTGGGAAAAAAAATGATATTACCAGAAAAGTGTCTTTTGAGGGTTTTTGAGCGTATTAGTCAATAAAGCACTAAAAAGTAAGGCAATCACATTACATGGGAATAAAACCAACTTTTACCAAGAATTTGTCTTTAAGTGTTTTTGAGCTCCTTACATACCAAAACGCTAAAACGCATGCAAAACACCTTTTATAGAGAAACAGAATAACATTACCAAAAACATGTATTTTGAGTGTTTTTGATCATGTTTTCTATAAAAACGGTTAAATACATGCAAACATCCTTATGATTGGGAAACGAAAGGAGATTACGAGAAACGTGTATTATGAGTGTTTTTAAGTTCCTTAAGTACCAAAGAGCTAAATCCCACAAATAACACCCTTTATTCATAAAAGAAATAATTAAATAAATAAAAAATAAAAAAATAGGATTTTTTTTTTGTTATTCATCTTCATAGGAACCGAGATGCAAAAATTCTGGGAAAATTCAGGGCAATTATATGATAAAAGAATATTATCAAAACAGTTAATTTTAGCTTTTTTTTTCGGACTTATGTACCAAACCCTAAAGTGCATGCAAAGCCTCCTATATAAAGAAATTACACGACCATATCAGAGATCTGTCTTTTGAGTGTTGTTCAGCATGTTAGGCACCAAAACGATAAATAATAAGGAACTCACTCTATATGGGAATTCAAAACAAAATTACTGAAAACGTGTCTTCTCAGTGTTTTACGTAGAAAAACGCTAAACCGGATGCATGCCAACCAATATAAAGAAATAGAAAAACATTACCAAAAAGGTGTATTTTGAGTGTTTTTGAGCTTGTTATCTATAAAAAACGAAAAAATTGATGCAAAGCACTCTATAATGGGAAAGGAAAGGACATTGAAAAAAAAAGTGTATAATAAGTGTTTTATAGTTCAAAAGAATAACAAGGCAAAAAAATGCAAAAACTAGTGTATATGAAGAAGTTTCCTAGATACCAAAATGCTGAAACTCATGAACAACACTCTTAATTGAGAAACAGAACATCCTAACTAAATGCGTGTATTTTGAATGCTTTTCACATTCTTATTTACCAAACCCCCAAATTGCACGCGAAACCAGCTTTATGTGGGAAAAAAATGACATTACCAGAAAAATGTCTTTTGAGTGTTTTTGAGCGTGATAGGCAATAAATCACTAAAAAGTAGGGCAATCACATTACATTGGAATAAAACATATTTTCACCAAGAACTTGCCTTTGAATGTTTTTGAGCTCCTTATATACGAAAACACTAAAACGCATGCAAAATACACTTCATGGTGAAACAGAATAACATTACCAAAAATATGTATTTTGAGTGTTTTTGATCATGTTAGATATAAAAACGCTTAAATACCTGCATAAAACCCAATTTTTGGGAAACGAAAGGACATTACCAGAAACGTGTATTATGAGTGTTTTTAAGTTCACTAAGTACGAAATAGCTAAAAGCCATATATAACATTTTTTTTTGAGAAAAAAATAAAAAAAAATAAATAAAATTACGTTTTTTTTTTTTTATTCTTATTCATCTTCACAGGTAATGAGATGCCAAAATTCGGGCAAAGTTCAGGAAATTATCTGAAATAAGAACATTATGAAAAAAGTTAAATTTAGCTTTTTTTTCGGACTGTTATGTACCAAACCCCTAAAGTGAATGCAAAGCCACCTATATGGGGAAATTAAATATCTTTGCCAGAAAACTGTCTTATGAGTGTTTTTCACCATGTTAGGAACCAACACGATAAAACACATGGAAGTCAATCTATATGGGAATTAAAACAAAATTACTGAAAACGTGTCTTTTCGGTGTTTTACGTAGAAAAACGCCAAAACGGATGCAAACCAACCAATATGAAGAAATAAAATAACATTACCAAAAAGGTATATTTTGAGTGCTTTTGAAATTGTTACTTAAAAAAAAACGCAAAAATAGATGGAAAGCACTCTATATTGGGAAGCAAAAGGACATTAAGAGAAACGTGTATAATGAGTGTTTTATAGTTTCACAAGAACCACAAGGCAAAAAACGCAAAAACTCGTTTACATAGAGAAGTTTCTTACATTCCAAAATGCTGAAACTCATGAATAACACTTTTAATTAAGAAACAGAACTATCTTACCAAATGTAAGTATTTTGAGTGTTTTTCACATTCTTAGTTACGAAAATCCTAAATTACATGCGAAACTAGCTTTATGTGGGGAAAAAAATGACATTACCAGAAAAGTGTTTTTCGAGTGTTTCTGAGCGTGATATGCAAGAAAGCACTAAAAAGCAGAATAATCAGATTACATGGAAATAAAACCAACTTTTACCAAGAACTTGCCTTTAAGTGGTTTTTTTAACTCACATACTAAAAACGCTAAAACGTATCCAAAACACCCTTTATGGAGAAACAAAATAACTTTAGCAAAAACATGAATTTTGAGTGTTTTTGATCATGTTACCTATAAAAACACTTAAATACATGCAAAGAACCCTATGTTTGTGAAACGAAAGGACATTACGAAAATTGTGTATTGAGTGTTTTTAAGTTTCTTAAGTACCAAAAAGCTAAAACCCACAAAAAACACTCTTTATAGAGAAAAAAAAAATAAATATATCAATAAAAAAAATTGAATTTTTTTTTTTATTCATCTTCATAGGTACGGAGATGCCAAAATTCTGGCAAAATTCAGGGAAATTAGATAAAAAAAAAATATTATCAAAATCAATAATTTTAGCGTTTATCCGGAACCCTAAAGTGCATGCAAAGCCACCTAAATGGGGAAATTACACGACTTGACCAGAAATCTATCTTTTGAAAGTTTTTCAGCAATTTCAACAATATTACTGAAATTGTGTCTTTTCAGAGATTTAATAAGAAAACGCTAAAACGGATGTAAACAAACCAATATGAAGAAATAGAATAACATTACCAACAACATATATTTTGAGAGTTTTTGAGCGTGTCACCTACAAAAAATGTGAAAATCAATGGAAAGTACTCTATATTGGGAAACAAAAGGACATTACGAGAAACGTGTATAATGAGTGTTTTATAGTTTAATAAGAACCACAAGGCAAAAAAAGCAAAAACTCGTGTATAGAGAGAATTTTCTTACATACCAAAATCCTCATTTTCATGAATAACACTTTTAATTGAGAAAGAGAACTACCTTACCAAATGTGTGTATTTTGAGTGTTTTTCATATTCTTAGTTACGAAAATCCCAAATTACATGCGAAGCTAGCTTTATGTGGAAAAAAAATGACATTATCAAGAAAGTGTCTTTTGAGTATTTTTGAGCGTGATATGCAAGAAAGCACTAAAACGCAGAACAATCACATTATATGCGAATAAAACCAACTTTTACGAAGAACTTGCCTTTAACTGTTTTTAACTCCTTACATACCAAAACGCTAAAACGCAAGCAAGACACACTTTATGGAGAAACAGAATAACATTACCTAAGACATGTATTTTGAGTGTTTTTGAAAAAATGTTATCTATAAAAACGCTTAAATACATGCAAAGAACATTATGTTTGGGAAACGAAAAGACATTATGAGAAACGTCTATTATGAATGTTTATAAGTTCCTTTTGTACCAAAAAGCTAAAGCACTCAAATAACACTCTTTATAGAGAAAAAAAAAAAATAAATAGATTTTTTTTGTTGCTATTCATCTTCATAGGTACCGAGATGCCAATATTCTCGGAAAATTCTTTGGGAATCCAAAACAAAATTACTGAAAACGTGTTTTTTCGGTGGTTTACGTAGAAAAACGCTAAAACGGATGCAAACCAACCAATATGAAGAAATAGAATAACATTACGAAAAAGATATATTTTGAGTGTTTTTGAGCTTGTTACCTAGAAAAACTCGAAAATGGATGCAAAGTACTTCCTATTGGGAAAGAAAAGGACATTACGAGAAATGTGTATAATGAGCGTCTTATTATTTTTGGGCAAAAGAACTTGTGGTTCACAAGAACCAAAAGTGCAAAAAACGCAAAAACTCGTGTATATAAAGAAGTTTCTTAGATACCAAAATGCTGAAACTCACGAATAACAATCTTAATTGAGAAACAAAAGAACCTTACCAAATGCGTGTATTTTTTGTGTTTTTCACATTCTTAACAAAACCCCAAATAGCAGGCGAAACTAGCTTTATATGGGAAAAAAATGACATTACAAAAAGTGTCTTTTGAGTGTTTTTTGAGCGTGTTAGGCAATAAAGCACTAAAAAGCAGGGTAATCACATTACATGGGAATAAAACCAACTTATACCAAGAACTTGCCTTTAATGTTTATAACACGCATTTAGAAAGGTTGTTCTGTTTCTCAATTAAGAGTGTTATTCATGAGTTTTAGCATTTTGGTATCTAGAAAACTTCTCCATATACACGACTTTTTGCGCTTTTTGCCTTGTGGTTCTTTTAAACTATAAAACATTCATTATACACTGTTCTCGCAATGTCCCTTTGTTTCCCAATATAGAGTGCTCTGTATCAATTTTCGCGTTTTTTTTGTAGGTAATAAGCTCAAAAAAACTCAAAATATATATTTTTGGTAATGTTTTTCTACTTCTTGATATTGGTTGCTTTGCAACCTTTTTATCGTTTTTCTATGTAAAACACTGAGAAGACACGTTTTTAGTAATTTTGTTTTGGATTCCCATATAGACTGAGTTCCTTAATATTTACCGTTTTGGTGCCTAACATGCTGAAAAAAACACTCAAAAGACAGATTTCTGGTGGTCGTTTAATTTCCTCATATGGGAGGCTTTGCATGTCTTTTGAGTGTTTTTCAGCGTGTTAGGCAATAAAACACTAAAAGGCAGGGCAATCACATTACATGGAAATAAAACCAAATTTTACCAAGAACTAGCCTTAAGTGTTTTTGACATCCTTACATACTAAAACGCTAAAACGCATGCAAAACAGCTTTTGCATTATCAAAAACATGTATTTTGAGTGTTTTTGATCATGTTATCTAGAAAAACGCTTAAAAACATGCAACGAACCTTATGTTTGGGAAACGAAAGGACATTACGAGAAAGTGTTTTTAAGTTCTTTCAGTATCAAAAAGATAAAACCCACAAATAACACTGTTTCTTAAAAAAAAAAAATAAAATAAAAAAAAAATAAAAAAATAGGGTTTTTTTATTCATCTTCATAGGTACCAAGATCCTAAAATTCTGCCCAAATTCAGGGAATTTATGTGGAAAAAACAACATTATGAAAAAAGTTAATAATAGCTTTTTTTTCGGATTGTTATGTACCAAACTCTAAAGTGCATGCAAAACCACCTATTTAGGGAAGTTAAACGACTTTACCAGAAACCTGTCTTTTTAGTGTTTTACAGTATGTTAGGCACCAAATGATAAATAATATGGAATAAATAATATGTGAATCCAAAACAAAATTACTGAAAACGTCTCTTTTTTTGTTTTACGTAGAAAAACGCTAAAACGGATGGAAACCAACCAATATGAAGAAATAGAATCACATTACCAAAAAGATATATTTTCAGTGTTTTTGAGTTTCTTACCTACAAAAAATGCAAAAATGGATGGAAAGCACACTATATTAGGAAACAAAAGGACATTACGAGAAACGTGTATAATGAGTGTTTTATATTTTCACAAGAACCACAAGGCAATAAACGCAAAAACTCGGGTATATAGAGAAGTTTCTTATATACCAAAATGATGAAATGAATAAATAACTCTTTTTATCGAGAAATAGAACTACCTTACCAAATTGTGTACTTTGAACGTTTTTCACATTCTTAGTTACAAAAATGCCAAATTACATGCGAAACTAGCTTTATCTGGGAAAAAAAAATGATATTACCAGAAAAGTGTCTTTTGAGTGTTTTTGAGCTTGATATGCAAAAAAGCACTAAAAAGCAGAACAATCAACTTACATGGAAATAAAACCAACTTTTACGAAGAACTTTCCTTTAAGTGTTTTTTAACTCCTTACATACCAAAACGCTAAAACTCATGCAAAACACCCTTTATGGAGAAACAGAATAACACTACCAAAAAACATGTATTTTGAGTGTTTTTGATCATGTTACCTATAAAAACGCTTAAATACATGTAAGGGAACACTATGTTTGTATAAAAAAAGGACATTACGAAAATCGTGTATTATAAGTGTTTTTAAGTTCCTTAAGTACCAAAAAGCTAAAACCCACAAATATCACTTTTAATAGAAAAATTTTTTTTTTTTTTTTGTTATTTATCTTTATAGGTATCGAGACGCCAAAATTATAGCAAAATTTAGGGAAATTTTGTAAAAAAAATTATTATATAAAAAAATGATTTTAGCTTTTTTCCGTACTTATGTACCAAAGCCTAAAGTGCATGCAAAGCCACCTATATTGTGAAATTACACGACTTTACCAGAAACCTGTCTTTTGAGTGTTTTTCAGGAATTTCAACAATATTACTGAAAAAGTGTCTTTTTAGTGATTTACGTAAAAAAAAAACGCTAAAACGGATGCAAACCAACCAATATGAAGAAACATTACCAAAAATATATATTTTTATGTGTTTTTGAGCTTGTTACCTACAAGAAATGCAAAAATGGATAGAAAGCACTCTATATTGAGGAAGAAAAGGACTTTACGAGAAACGTGTATAATGAGTGTTTTCTAGTTTCACAAGAACCACAAGGGAAAAATCTCAAAAACTCGTGTACATAGAGAAGTTTCTTACATACAAAAATGCTGAAACTCATGAAAAATTTTTAATTGAGAAACAGAAATACCTTACCAAATGTGTGTATTAGAGAAGTTTCTTACATACCAAAATGCTGAAACTCATGAATAACACTTTTAAGTAAGAAAGAGAACAACCTTACAAAATGCGTGAATTTTGAGTGTTTTTCACATTCTTAGTTACCATAACCCCAAATTGCATGCGAAACCAGCTTTGTGGGAAAAAAAAAATGACATTAACAGAAAAGTGTATGTTAAGTGTTTTTGAGCTTGATAGGCAATAAAGCACTAAAAAGTAGGGCAATCACATTACATTGGAAAAAAAACAATTTTTACCAAGAATTTGCCTTTAAGGTTTTTTGAGCTCCTTATATACCAAACAGCAAAAACGCATGCAAAACACACTTAATGGAGAAACCGAATAACATTACCAAAAACATGTATTTAGAGTGTTTTTGATCATATTATCTATAAGAACGCTTAAATACATGCAAACAACTCTATGTTTGGGAAACGAAAGGACATTACGAGAAACGTGTATTATGAGTGTTTTTAAGTTCCTTAACTACCAAGAAGGTAAAACCCACAAATAACACTTTATTTAGAAAAAAATAAAAATATATAAAAATATATAAAAATAGTATGTTTTTTTTTATTTTATTGATCTTTATAGGTACTGAGATGCCAAAATTCTGGGAAAATTCAGGGCTATTATATGATAATAGAAAATTATCAAAAAAGTTAATTTTAGCCTTTTTTTTCGGACTGTTATGTACCAAACCCTAAAGTGCATGCAAAGCCTCCTATATAAGGAAATTAAACGACCTTACCAGAAATCTCTCTTTTGAGTGTTTTTTTCTGCATGTTAGACACAAAAACGATAAATAATAAGGAACTCACTCTATGGGAATCGAAAACAAAATTACTGAAAACGTGTCTTCTCAGTGTTTTACTTAGAAAAAAACGCTAAAACGGATGGAAACCAACCAATATGAAGAAATAGAATAACATTACCAAAATGGTATATTTTGAGTGTTTTTGAGCATATTATCTACAAAAAACACGAAAATTGATGCAAAGCACCCTATATTAAGAAAAAAAGGACATTGCAAGAAAAGTGGATAATGAGTGTTTATAGTTCAAAAGAACCAAAAGGCAAAAAATGCAAAAACTCTTGTATATGGAGATGTTTCTTAGATACCAAAATGCTGAAACTCATGAATAACACTCTTAATTTAGAAACAGAACAACCTTACTAAATGCGTGTATTCTTGGTGCTTTTCACATTCTTATTTACCAAAACCCAAAATTACAAGCAAATCCAGCTGTTGAGTGTTTTGAGCGTGATAGGCAAAAAAGCACTAAAAAGCAGGGCAATCACTTTACATTGGAATAAAACCAATTTTTACCAACAACTTGCCTTTAAGTGTTTTTGAGCTCCTTATATACCAAAACACTAAAACGCACGCGAAATACACTTGGTGAAACAGAATAATATTACCAAAAACATGTATTTTGAGTGTTTTTGATCGTGTAACCAATAAAAACGCTTAAATACATGCAAAGAACCCTATTTTTGGGAAACGAAAGGACATATACGAGAAACGTGTATTATGAGTGTTTTTAAGTTCATTAAGTACGAAAAAGCTAAAAGCCACAAATAACACTCTTTATTGAGAAAAAAATAAAAATAATAAATAAAAAATACGATATTTTTTTTCATTCTTATTCATCTTCACAGATAACGAGATGCCAAAATTCGGGCAAAGTTCAGGAAATTATGTGAAATAAGAATATTATCAAAAAATTTAAATTTAGCTTTTTTTTCGGACTGTTATGTACCAAACCCCTAAAGTGCATGCAAAGCCACCTATTTGGGGAAATTAAATGTCTTATGAGTGTTTTTCAGCATGTTAGGAACCAACACGATAAAACCCATGGAAATCCAAAACAAAATTACTGAAAACATTTTTTTTCGGTGTTTTACGTAGAAAAACGCTAAAACGGATGCAAACCAACCAATATGAAGAAATAGAATAAAATTACCAAAAAGGTATATTTTTAATGTTTTTGATATTGTTACCTACAAAAAACGGGAAAATGGATGGAAAACACTCTATGTTGGGAAGCAAAAGGACATTACCAGAAACGTGTATAATGAGTGTTTTATAGTTTCACAAGAACCACTACGCAAAAAAACGCAAACACTCGTGTATATAGAGAAGATTTTTACATTCCAAAATGCTGAAACTCATGAATAACGTTATTAATTGAGAAACAGAACTATCTTATCAAATGTGAGTATTTTGAGTGTTTTTCACATTCTTTGTTACGAAATTCCTAAATTACATGCGAAACTAGCTTTATATGGGAAAAAAATGACATTACCAGAAAAGTGTCTTTCGAGTGTTTTTTAGCGTGATATGCAACAAAGAAATAAAAAGCAGAATAATCACATTACATGGGAATAAAACCAACTTTTACCAGTAACTTACCTTTAAGTGTTTTTTAACTCCTTACATACCAAAACGCTAAAACGCATGCAAAACACCCTTTCTGGAGAAACAAAATAACATTATCAAAAACATGAATTTTGAGTGCTTTTTTTATCATGTTACCTATAAAAACGCTTAAATACAAGCAAAGAACCCTATGCTTGTGAAACGAAAGGACATTACGAAAATTATGTATTATGAGTGTTTTTAAGTTCCTTAAGTACCAAAAAGCTAAAACCCATAAATAACACTCTTTATAAATAAAAAAAATAAATAAATATATCTATAAAAAAATAATAAAAAATTCTAGTTATTTATCTTTATAGGTACAGAGATGCCAAAATTCTGGAAAAAATTCAAATTAGATAAAAAAAAAAAATAATAATAATTTTAGTTTTTTCCGGAGTTATGTTCCAAACCATAAAGTGCGTGCAAAGCCACCTATATGGGGAAATTACATGACTTTACCAGAAACCTGTCTTTTGAGTGTCAGCAATTTCAACAATATTACAGAAAACATCTCTTTTCAGAGATTTACGAAGAAAAATGCTAAAACGGATGTAAACCAATCAATATGAATAAATAAAATAACATTACCAAAAAGATAAATTTTGAGTGTTTTTGAGCGTGTTACCTACAAAAAATGCGAAAATGGATGGAAAGCACTCTATATTGGTAAACAAAAGGACATTACGAGAAACGTGTATAATGAGTGTTTTATATTTTAACAAGAACCACAAGGCAAAAAACGCAAAAATCTGTGTATAAAGAGAAGTTTCTTACATACCAAAATGCTGAAATGCATGAATAACACTTTTAATTGAGAAACAGAACTACCTTACTAAATGTGTGTATTTTGAATGTTTTTCACATTTTTAGTTACGAAAATCCCAAATTACATGCGAAACTAGCTTTATGTGGAAAAAAAAAAATGACTATCAGAAAAGTGTCTTTTGAATGTTTTTGAGCGTGATATGCAACAAAGCACTAAAAAGCAGAACAATCACATTATATGGGAATAAAACCAACTTTTACGAAGAACTTGCCTTTAAGTGTTTTCAACTCCTTACATACCAAAACGCTAAAACGCATGCAAAACACACTTTATGGAGAAACAGAATAACATTACCAAAGACATGTATTTTGAGTGTTTTTGATCATGGTATCTATAAAAACGCTTAAATACATGCAAAGAACATTATGGTTGGGAAAAGAAAGGACATAACGAGAAACGTGTATTATGAGTGTTTTTAAGTTGCTATTGTACCAAAAAGCTAAAACACACAAATAACACTCTTAATAGAGAAAAAAATAAAAAAAAAATATATTTTTTTATTCATCTTCATAGATACCGAGATGCCAAAATTCTGGCAAAATTGTTTAGGAATCCAAAACAAAAATTACTGAAAACGTGTTTTTTCGGTGTTTTACGTAGAAAAACGGTAAAACGTATGCAATCCAACTAATATGAAGAAATAGAATAATATTACGAAAAAGCTATATTTTGTGTGTTTTTGAGCTTGTTACGAAAATAGATGCAAAGCACTCCCTATTGGGAAACAAAAGGACATTACGAGAAAAGTGTATAATGAGTGTCTTATTATTTTCAGGCAAAAGAACTTGTGGTTCACAAGAACCACAAGGCAAAAAACGCAAAAAGAAGTTTCTTAGATACCAAAATGCTGAAACTCATGAATAATAATCTTAATTGAGAAACAGAAGAACTTTACCAAATGCGTGTATTTTGAGTGTTTTTCTTATTCTTAGCAAAACCCCAAATAGCATGCGAAACTAGCTTTATGTGGGAAAAAAAAAATACATTACCAAAAGTGTCTTTTAAGTGTTTTTGAGCATGTTAGGCAATAAAGAACTAAAAAGAAGGGCAATCACATTATATAGGAATAAAATCAACTTTTACAAAGAACTTGCCTTGAAGTGTTTTTCAGCTCCTTACATACCAAAACGCTAAAACGCATGCAAAACACTCTTTTATGGAGAAGCACAATAACATTACCCAAAAAAATGTGTTTTGTGTTTTTTCTCATGTTACCTATAAAAACGCTTAAATACATGCAAAGATCCCTATATTTGGGAAACGAAAGGATATTACGAGAAATGTGTATTATGAACATTTTTTTAAGTTCTGTAAGTACCAAAACGTTAATAACACTCTTTATAGAAATAAATAAAGAAATAAATAAAAAAATAGCATTTTTTTTTTTGTTGTTGATGTTCATAGGTACCAAGATACAAAAATTCTGCCAAAATTCAGGGAAATTATATGGAAAAAAGAACATTATAGAAAAAAGTTAATTTTTTTTTTTTCGGAGTTATGTACCAAACCCTAAATTGTATGCAAAGCCACCTATATGGGGAAATTAGCTTTATGTGGGAAAAAAATGACATTACCAGAAAAGTGTCTTTAGAGTGTTTTTGAGCGTGATATGCAACAAAGCACTAGAAAGCAGAACAATCACATTACATGGGAATAAAACCAACTTTTACGAAGAACTTGTCTTAAAGTGTTTTTTAACTCCTTACATACCAAAACGCTAAAACGCATACAAAACACCCTTCATGGAGAAACAGAATAACAGTACAAAAAAACATGTATTTCGAGTGTTTTTTATCATGTTACCTATAAAAACGCTTAAATACATGTAAAAGAACACTATGTTTGTATTATAAAAAGGACATTACAAAAATCGTGTATTATGAGTGTTTTTAAGTTCCTTAAGTACCAAAAAGCTAAAACCCACAAATAACATTCTTTATAGAGAAAAAAAAGAGAATTTTTTTTATTTGTTATTGATATTCATAGGTACCGAGATGCCAAAATTCTGGCAAAATTTAGGGAAAATTTGTAAAGAAAAAATCATTATAAAAAAAATAATTCTAACTTTTTTCCAGACATGTACCAAACCCTGAAGTGCATGCAAAGCCACCTATATTGGGAAATTGCACGACTTTACCAGAAACCTGTCTTTTGAGTGTTTTCAGCAATTTCAACAATATTACTGAAAAAGTGTCTTTTTAGTGATTCACGTAGAAAAACGCTAAAATGGATGCAAAGCAACCAATATGAAGAAACAGAATAACATTACAAAAAAGATATATTTTTATGTGTTTTTGAGCTTTTACCTACAAGAAATGCGAAATTGGATGGAAAGTACTCTATATTGAGAAAGAAAAGGACATTACGAGAAACGTGTTTAATGAGTGTTTTATAGTTTCACAAGAACCACAAGGCAAAAATCTCAAAAACTCGTGTACATAGAAAATTTTCTTACATAACAAAATGCTGAAACTCATAAATAACTTTTAATATAGAAACAGAACTACCTTACCAAATGTGTGTATTAGAGAAGTTACTTACATACCAAATTCAAAAACTCATGAATAACACTTTTAATTAAGAAAGAGAAAAACCTTACAAAAGGCCTGTATTTTGAGTGTTTTTCACTTTCTTAGTTACCAAAACCCCAAATTGCATGCGAAACCAGCTTTGTGGGGAAAAAAAATGACTACCAAAAAAGTGTCTTTTGAGTGTTTTTGAGCTTGATAGGCAATAAAGCACTAAAAAGCAGGGCAATTACATTACATTAGAATAAAACCAATTTTTACCAAGAACTTGGCTTTAAGTGCTTTTGAGCTCCTTATATACCAAACCGCTAAAACGCATGCAAAACACACTTGATGGAGAAACCGAATAACATTACCAAAAACATGTATTTTGAGTGTTTTTTATCATGTTATCTATAAAAACGCTTAAATACATGCAAAGAACCTTATCTTTGAGAAACGAAAGGACATTACGAGAAATGTGTATTATGAGTGTTTTTAAGTTTCTTAAGTACCAAAAAGCTAAAACCCACAAATAACACTCTTTATTTAGAAAAAAAAAATATAGAAAAAAAATATAAAAATTTTAATTCTTAATTTTTTTTTTTTTTTTTTTTTTGTTATTCATCATCATAGGTACTAAGATGCCAAAATTCGGATAAAATTCAGGAAATTATGTGAAATAAGAACATTATCAAAAAAGTTAATTTTAGCTTTTTTTTCGTCCATGCAAAGCCACCTATATGGAGAAATTAAACGTTTTTGCCAGAAAACTGTCTTATGAGTGTTTTTCAGCATGTTAGGCACCAAAACAATAAATAACATGGAAGTCACTCTATATGAGAATCCAAAACAAAATTACTGAAAACGTGTCTTCTCAGTGTTTTACGTAGAAAAACGTTAAAACGGATGCAAACCAATCAATATGAAGAAATAACACTACCAAGAAGGTATATTTTGAGTGTTTTTGAGCTTCTTACCTACAAAAAACGCAAAAATTGATGCAAAGCACTCCCTATTAGGAAACAAAAGGACATTACGAGAAACGTGTATAATGAGTGTCTTATTATTTTCAGGCAAAAGAAATTATGGTTCACAAGAACCACAAGGCAAAAAACGCAAAAAGCTCGTGTATATAAAGAAGTTTCTGAGATACTAATGTGCTGAAACTCATGAATAACAATTTTAATTGAGAAACAGAAAAGCCTTACCAAATGCGTGTATTTTGAGTGTTTTTGACATTCGTAGCAAAACCCCAAATAGCATGCGAAACTAGCTTAATGTGGGAAAAATATGACATTACCAGAAGTGTCTTTTGAGTATTTTTGAGCGTGTTAGGCAATAAAGCACAAAAAGCAGGGCATTACATGGGAATAAAACCAACTTTTACCAAGAACTTGCCTTGAAGTGTGTTTGAACTCCTTACATACCAAAACGCTTAAACGCATGCAAAACACTCCTTTAAGGGGAAGGAGATTAACATTACCAACAACATGAGTTTTAAGTGTTTTTCATCATGTTACCTATAAAAACGCTTAAATACATGCAAAAAACCCTATGTTTATGAAACGAAAGGACATAACGAAAAACGTGTATTATGTGTGTTATTAAGTTCCTTAAGTACCAAAACGTTAAAACCCACAAATAACACTCTTTATATAGAAAAAAAAAAAAATAGCAGCTACAAAGATGCCAATATTCTGCCAAAATTCAGGAAAATTATGTGGAAAAAAGAACATTATCGAAAAAGTAAATTTTAGCTTTTTTTTGGAGTTATGTACCAAACGCTAAAGTGTATGCAAAGACATCTATACGGGGAAATTAAACGACTTTACAAGAAACCTGTCTTTTGAGTGTTTTTTTTTTCCGCATGTTAGGCACCAAAACGATGAATAATATGAAAATCACTCTATATGGAAATCAAAAACAAAATTACTGAAAACGTGTCTTTTCAAAGTTTTACGTAGAAAAACGTTAAAACGGATGCAAACCAACCAATATGAAGAATTAGAATAACATTACGAAAAAGGTATATTTTGAGTGTTTTTGAGCTTGTTACATAAAACAAAATGCGAAAATGAATGCAAAACACTCTGTATTAGGAAAAAAAAAGGACATAACGAGAATCGTGTATAATGAGTGTTTCATAGTTTCACAAGAATCACAAGGCAAAAAACGCAAAAACTCGTGTGTATTGAAAAGTTTCTAAAATAACAAAATCCTGCAACTCATGAATAACACTCTTAATTAAAAAAGAAACAGAACAACCTTACGAAATGCGTGTATTTTGAGTGTTTTTTCAGATTCTTAGTTACCGAAACCCCAAATTCCATGCAAAAGTAGCGTTATGTGTGAAAAAAAAAAAAAAATGACATTAGAAGAAAAGTGCCTTTTAAGGGTTTTTGAGCGTGTTAGGCAATAAAGCACTAAAAAGCAAGGCAATCACATTACTTGGGAATAAAACCAATTTTTATTAAGATTTTGCCTTAAAGTGTTTTTGAGCTCCTTACATACCAAAACGCCAACACGCATGCAAAACACCGTTTATGGAGAAACAGAATAACATTATCAAAAACATATATTTTGAGTGCTTTTGATCATGTTTTCTACAATAATGCTTAAATACATACAAAGATCCTTATGTTTGGGAAAGGAAAGGACATTACAAGAAACGTGTATTATGAGTGTTTTTAAGTTCCTTAAGTAAAAAAAAGCTAAATCCCACAAATAACACTCTTTATTGAGAAAAAAATAAAAAAAAGTTTTTTTTCTTTTTTCTTTTTTTGTTATTCATCTTCATAGGTACCGAGATGCCAAATTTCTGGGAAAATTCAGGGCAATTATATGATAAAAGAATATTAATAAAAAATTTAATTTTAGCTTTTTTTTCGGACTATGTACCAAACCCTAAAGTTCTTGCAAAGCCTCCTATATGAGAAAATTAAACGACCTTATCAGAAATCTGTGTTTTGAGTGTTGTTCAGCATGTTACGCACCAAAACGATAAATAATAAGGAACTCACTGTATATGGGAATTCAAAACAAAATTACTGAAAACGGGACTTCTCAGTGTTTTACGTAGAAAAACGCTAAAACGAATGCAAACCAACCAATACAAAGAAATAGGAAAATATTACCAAAAAGGTATATTTTGAGTGTTTTTGAGCTTGTTATCTATAAAAAACGCGAAAATTGATGCAAAGCACTCTATAATGGGAAAGAAAAGGACATTGCAAGAAAAGTGTATAATGAGTGTTTTATAGTTCAAAAGAACCACAAGGCATTAAATGCAAAAACTAGTTTATATGAAGAAGTTTCCTAGATACCATAATGCTGAAACTCATGAAAATCACTCCTAATTGAGAAACAGAATATCCTTACTAAATGCGTGTATTTTGAGTGCTTTTCATATTCTTAGTTACCAAAACCCCAAATTGCATGCAAAACCAGCTTTATGTGGGAAAAAAAAAATAACATTATCAGAAAAATGTCTTTTGAGTGTTTTTGAGCGTGATAGGCAATAAAGCACTAAAAAGCAGGGCAATCAAATTACATTGGAATAAAACCATTTTTTACCAAGAACTTGCCTTCAAGTGTTTTGAGCTCCTTATATACCAAAACACTAAAACGCATGCAAAATACACTTTACGGTGAAACAGAATAACATGACCAAAAACATGTATTTTGAGTGTTTTTGATCATGTTACCAATAAAAACGCTTAAATACATGCAAAGAACCCCATTTTTGGGAAACGAAAGTACATTACGAGAAACGTGTATTATGAATGTTTTTAAGTTCATTAAGTACGGAAAAGCTAAAAGTTATAAATAACACTCTTTATTGAGAAAAAATAAATAAATAAAAAAATACGATAATTTTTTTTTCATTCTTATTCATCTTCACAGGTAACGAGATGTCAAAATTCGGGCAAAGTTCAGGAAATTATGTGAAATAAGAACATTATCAAAAAATTTTAAATTTAGATTTTTTTTTCGAACTGTTATGTACCAAACCCCTAAAGTGCATGTAAAGCCACCTATATGGGGAAATTAAACATCTTTGCCAGAAAACTGTCTTATGAGTGTTTTTCAGCATGTTAGGAACCAACACGATAAAACCCGTGGAAGTCAATCTATATGAGAATCCAAAACAAAATTACTGAAAACGTGTCTTTTCGGTGTTTTACGTAGAAAAACGCTCAAACAGATGCAAACCAACCAATATGAAGAAATAGAATAACATTACCAAAAAGGTATATTTTGAGTGTTTTTGAAATTGATACCTACAAAAAAACGCGAAAATGGATGGAAAGCACTCTATATTGGGAAGGAAAAGGACATTACGAGAAACGTGTATAATGTGTGTTTTATAGTTTCACAAGAACCACAAGGCAAAAAACGCAAAAACGCGTGTATATAGAGAAGTTTCTTACATTCCAAAATGCTGAAACTCATGAATAACACTTTTAATTGAGAAACAGAACTATCTTACCAAATGTGAGTATTATGAGTGTTTTTCAGATTTTTAGTTACGAAAATCCGAAATTACATGCGAGACTAGTTTTATGTGGGAAAAAATGACATAACCAGAAAAATGTCTTGTGAGTGTTTTTGAGCGTGATATACAACAAAGCACTAAAAAGCAGAACAATCACATTACATGGGAATAAAACCAACTTTTACCAAAAACTTACCTTTAACTGTTTTTTAACTCCTTAAATACCAAAACGCTAAAATGCATTTATAGAAAAAAAAGTAAATAAATATATCAATTAAAAATAAAAATTTTTTTTATTATTCATCTTCACAGGTTCTGGCAAAATTCTATGAAATTACGTAAAAAAAACATTATAAAAAAAAATTTTGCTTTTTTCCGGAGTTATGTACCAAACTCTGAAGTGCATGCAAGGCCACCTATATGGGAAAATTACACGACTTTTCCAGAAATCTGTCTTTTGAGTGTTTTTTTTCAGAAATTTCATTAATATTACTGAAAACGTGTCTTTTCAGAGATTTACGTAAAAAACGCTAAAATTGATGCAAACCAATATGAAGAAATAGAATAACATTACCAAAAACATATATTTTGTTTTTTTTTGTTTTTAAGCTTATTACCTACAAAAAATGCAAAAAATGGATGGAAACAAAAGAACATTCCGACAAACGTGTATAATGAGTGTTTTATAGAACCACAAGGCAATAAACGCAAAAACTCGTGTATATAGAGAAGTTTCTTACATACCAAAATGATGAAATGCATGAATAACACTTTTAATCGAGAAACAGAACTACCTTAAAACACTCATAATACACGTTTCTCGTAATATCCTTTCGTTTCCCAGACAGGATTTTTTGCATGTATTTAAGCGTTTTTAAAGGAAACATGATCAAAAACACTCAAAATACATGTTTTTGGTAATGTTAATCTGTTTCTCCATAAAGGGTGTTTTGTATGCGTTTTAGCGTTTTGGTATATAAGGAGCTCAAAAACACTTAAAGGCAAGTTCTTAGTAAAAGTTGGTTTTATTCTCATGTAATGTGATTGCCATGCTTTTTAATGCTTTATTGCCTGTCATGCTAAAAAAAAAAAAAAAAAAAAAACACTTAAAAGACACTTCTGGTAATGTCATTTTTTCCCACATAAAGCTACTTTCACATGAAATTTGGGGTTTTGGTAACTAAGAATGTGAAAAACACTCAAAATTTACGCATTTGGTAGGGATGTTCTGTTTCTCATTTAAGAGTGTTATTCAGAAGTTTCAGCATTTTGGTATCTAAGAAACTTCTCCATATATACGAGTTTTTGCGTTTTTTGCCTTGTGCTTCTTGAGAATCTATAAAACACTCATTATACACGTTTCTCGTAATGTCTTTTTGTTAACCAATACCAATACCAATAGCTTTGCATCCATTTTCGCGATTTTTGTAAATAAAAATCTAAAAAAAAAACACTAAAAATATACTTTTTTGGTAATCTTATTCTACTTCTTCATATTGGTTGGTTTCCATCCGTTTTAAAGTTTTTCTACGTAAAACACGAAAAAGACACGTTTAAAGTAATTTTTTTTTGGATTCCTATATACAATGACTTCTATATTATTTATTGTTTTGGTGACTAACATGCTGAAAAACACTAGAAACACAGGTTTCTCGTCAACTAGTTTAATTTCCCCTCATAGTTGGCTTTGCATGTACTTTTTGGTTTGGTACATAATAGTCCGAAAAATAAAGCTAAAATTATTTTTTTTGATAATGTTCTTTTTACACATAATTTCCCTTAATTTTGCCAGAATTTTTGCATCTCAGTACCTATGAAGAAGAATAAGAAAAAAAATCCCAATTTTTTTATTATTTAATTATTTTTTTTTTTTCCTCTATTAAGAGGTTTTACGTTTTTGATACTTATGGAACTTAAAAACACTCATAATACACGTTTTTCGTAATGTCCTTTCGTTTCCCAGACATAGGGTTCTTTGCTTGTATTTAAGCGTTTTTAGAGGTAACATGATCAAAAACACTCAAAATACATGTTTTTGGTAATGTTAATCTGTTTCTCCATAAAGGGTGTTTTGAATGCGTTTTAGCGTTTTGGTATATAAGGAGCTGAAAAACACTTAAAGGCAAGTTCTTGGTAAAAGTTGGATTTTTTCCCATGTAATGTGATTGCCCTCCTTTTTAGTGCTTTTTTGCCTAACACGCTAAAAAACACTCAAAAGACACTTTTCTGGAAATGTCTTTTATTTTTACCACATAAAGCTAGTTTTGCATAGAATTTGGGCTTTTGGTAACTAAGAATGTGAAAACACTCAAAATACACGCATTTCGTAAGGTTGTTCTGTATTCTCAATTCATAGTGTTATTCCTGAGTGTCAGCATTTTGGTATCTAAGAAACTTATCCATATACACGAGTTTTTGCGTTTTTTTGCCTTGTGGTTCTTGTGAAACTATAAAACACTCATTATACAAGTTTCTCGTAATGTCCTTTTAGTATCTCAATATAAAGTGCTTTCCATCCATTTTCGCGTTTTTTTTTAGGTAAGAAGATCAAAAACACTCAAAATATATCTTTCTTGGTAATATTATTCTATTTCTTCATATTCATTGGTTTGCATCCGTTTAAGCGTTTTTCTACGTAAAACACGGAAAAGACACTTTTTCAGTAGTTTTTTGAAAATTTTCAAAAATTTCAAATTTTGTCCTGTTTCTCCATTACACGTTATTTTTTATGCGTTTTAACGTGTTTGTACATAAGAATAAGAAAAAAAAAAATTTTTTTCTTTTTTTTTCCCATATAGGGTGGTGCTTTGTTTGCACTTTGTCGTTTTGGTACCTAACAAGCTCCAAAATTTTCATAACACAAGATATTGGTAATGTTGTTCTATTTCTTCATTTAGGGTTCTTTGTATGCATTTTCTCGTTTTGGTACCTGACATGGGGAATATCGTTAATATCGTTTTGTTTCCCTATATAAAGTATTTTGCATGAATTTTGGCATTTTATTACCTAATAATCTCAAGAAAAAAAAATCAAAACACACCTTTTTGCTAACTTTCTTCTGTTTCTTTAATAATGGGTGGTTTCGACGCATTTTAGAGTTTCGATACGTAATAAGCTAAAAACACACACAAAAAAGTTTTTTTCATGAAGTTTTGTTTTCCTATATAGAGTATTTTCCATATCTTTTTTTTTTCTAGTGTTAGGTGCCTACTATGCTTAAAAGTAATAAAACAACATGTTTCTGGGAATGTCGTTTCGTTAGCCGAAATAGGGTCCTTTACATATATTTTGAAAATTTTAAATATAAGAAGCTGGAAAACACTCAAAGCACACGTTTTTGGTAATGTTTTTCTGTTTCTCAATAAAGGGCATTTTGCATGCGTTTTAGCGTTTTGGTATTTGAGGAGCTTAAAAACACTTAAAGGCAAGTTCTCGGTAAAAGTTGGTTTTATTCCCATGTAATGTGATTGCCCTGCTTTTTAGTGCTTTATTACCTATCACGCTCAAAAACACTCAAAAGACACTTTTCTGGTAATGTCATTTTTTTTTTTTTCCCACATAAAGCTAGTTTTGCATGCAATTTGGGGTTTTGGTAACTAAGAATGTGAAAAGCACTGAAAATACACGCATTTGGTAAGGTTATTCTGTTTCTCAATCAAGAGTGTTATTCATGAGTTTCAGCATATTGGTATCTAAGAAACTTCTCCATATACACGAGTTTTTGCGTGTTTTGCATTGTGGTTCTTGTGAAACTATAAAACATTCATTATACACGTACGAAGCTCAAAAACACTCAAAATATACCTTTTTGGTAATTTCTTCATATTGGCTGGTTTTAGCGTTTTTCTACGTAAAACACTGAAAAAAAAACATGTTTTCAGTAAGTTTGTTTTGGATTTCCATATAGAGATACTTCCATATTATTTATCGTTTTGGTGCCTAACATGCAGAAAAACACTCAAAAGACAGGTTTCTTGTAAAGTCGTTTAATTTCCTCATTTAGTTGGAATAAGGTGCACTTTAGGGTTTGGTACATAACAGTCCGAAAAAAAAGCTAAAATTAACTTTTTTGATAATGTTCTTTTTTTCACATATTTTCATTGAATTTTGCCAGAATTTCGGCACCTTCGTACCTATGAAAATTAATTTAAAAAATCCCATTTTTTTTTTATTTTTTTTTTCTCTATAAAGAGTGTTATTTTTGAGTTTTAAATTTCTGGTACTTAAGGAACTTAAAAACACTCATAATACACGTTTCTCGTAATGTCCTTTCGTTTCCTAAACATAGGGTTATTCCATGTATTTAAGCGTTTTTATAAGTAACATGATCAAAAACACTCAAAATACATGTTTTTTGGTAATGTTATTCTATTTCTTCATATTGGTTGGTTTGCATCCGTTTTAGCGTTTTTCTACGTAAAACACTGAAAAGACACGTTTTCACTAATTTTGTTTTGTATTCCCATATTGATTGATTTCCATATTATTTATCGTTTTGTTGCTTAACATGCTGAAAAACACTCAAAAGACAGGTTTCCGGTAAAGTCGTTTAATTTTCCCATGTAGGTGGCTTTGCATGCACTTTAGGGTTTGGTACATAACAGTCCGAAAAAAAAGCTAAAATTAACTTTTTTGATAATGTTCTTTCATCACATAATTGCCCTGAATTTTGCCAGAATTTTGGCATCTCGGTACCTGTGAAGATGAATAACATAAAAAAAAAAAATCGTATTTTTTTATTTATTTATTTTTATTTATTTTTTCTAAATAAAGCGTGTTATTTGTGGGTTTTACCTTTTGCTACTTAAGGAACTTAAAAACACTCATAATACACGTTTCTCGTAAAGTCCTTTCCTTACCCAAACATGAGGTTCTTTGCAGGTATTTAAGCGTTTTTATAGATATGATCAAAAACACTATAATGTTATTCTGTTTCTCCATAAAGAGTGTTTTGCATGCGTTTTTGTGTTTTGGTATGTAAGGAGCTCAAAAACACTTAAAGTCAAGTTCTTGGTAAAAGTTGGTTTTATTCCAATGTAATGTGATTCCCCTGCTTTTTAGTACTTTATTGCCTAACACGCTCAAAAACACTCAAAAGACACTTTTCTGGTAATGTCATTTTTTTCCCAAATAAAGCTAGTTTCGCATGCAATTTTGGGTTTTGGTAACTAAGAATGTTTAAAAAAACTCAAAATACACACATTTAGTAAGGTTGTTCTGTTTCTCAATTAAGAGTGGTATTCATGAGTTTCAGCACTTTGGTATCTAAGAAACTTCTCCATACACACGAGTTTTTTGCGCTTTTTGCCTTATGGTTCTTGTGAAACTATATAACACTCATTATACACGTTTCTCGTAATATCCTTTTGTTTCCCAATATAAAGTGCTTAGCATCCATTTCCGTGTTTTTTATAGGTAACAAGCTCAAAAACACTTAAAATATACCTTTTTGGTAATGTTTTTCTATTTCTTGATATTGTTTGGTTTCCATCCGTTTTAGCGTTTTTCTACGTAAAACACTGAAAAAACACGTTTTCAGTAATTTTGTTTTAGATTCCCATGTAGAGAGACTTCCATATTATTTATCGTTTTGGTGCCTAACATGCTGAAAAACACTCAAAAGACAGTTTTCTTGGAAAGTCGTTTAATTTCCCCATATAGATTGCTTTGCAGGCACTTTAGGGTTTGGTACATAACAGTCCGAAAAAAAAAAACAGCTAAAATTAACTTTATCGATAATGTTCTTTTTTCCACATAATTTCACTGAATTTTAACAGAATTTTGGCATCTCGGTACCTATGAAGATAGAAAAAAAATTTGGTATTTTTTCTCTTTATTTTACTTTTTTTTTTGTTTCTTTATAAAGAGTGTTATTTGTGGGTTTTAGATTTTTGGTAGTTAAGGAACTTAAAAACACTCATAATACACGTTTCTCGTAATGTCCTTTCGTTTCTCAAACATAGGGTTCTTTGCATGTATTTAAGCGTTTTTATAGGTAACATGATCAAAAACACTCAAAATACATGTTTTTGGTAATGTTATTGTGTTTCTCCATAAAGGGTGTTTTACATGCGTTTTAGCGTTTTGGTATGTAAAGAGCTCAAAAACACTTAAAGGGAAGTTCTTGGTAAAAGTTTTTTTTTTATTCACATGTAATGTGATTGTCCTTCTTTTTAGTGCTTTGTTGCCTAACACGCTCAAAAACACTCAAAAGACACTTTTCTGGTAATGTCATTTTTTTTTTTCCTATATAAAGCTATTTTCGCATGAAATTTGGGGTTTTGGTAACCAAGAATGTGAAAAACACTCAAAATACACGCATTTGGTAAGGTTGTTCTGTTTCTTAATTAAGAGTGTTATTCATGAGTTTCAGCGTTTTGGTATCTAAGAATCTCAAAAACGCGCATAATGCACGTTTCTCGTAATGTCCCTTTTCTTTTCTCATATGGGGTGCTTTGCATGCATTTTGGCATTTTTTTTCACGTAATAGCTGAAAAAAACACTGAAAATGCATGCTTTTAGTAGTAAGAACATAAGAAATAAGTAAATCTGCAAGAAGGCATCAGGCCTACACGTGGCAGTACTTGTATGAAATATGCCTACCTTTTCCACCTTTCCATCTATCATCCTCATCCATAAATGTGTAATTTTTTCTTACAGTTCCCAAATGCCTCAGCACTAACAGCTTGATTACTACGTCCGTTCCAATCATCTACTACTCTATTTGAGAACCAATTCCTTCCTGTCTTCTTTTTGAACATCAAGTTTTCAGGCTTGAACCCGTTTTTCTTGTTCTATCATGGTTACAGATTCTAAGAATTTTCCCTATGTTCCCCTTGTACCCATGTACCACTTAAAGACTTCTATCAGCTCCAACTCTTAACCTACGTCTCTCTAAAGAATGTAAATTTAACAGCTTTAATCTCGCTTCGTAAGGAATACTCCTCATCCCCTGTATCCTTTTAGTCATTCTCCTTTGTACTGATTTGTACTTTATCCTTCCTGTGATGTGGTGACCAGAATTGGACAGCGTAGTCTAGATGAAGTCTGACTACCGCCAAATGTAACTTTAATATTACTTCAGGAGTTTTACTTTTAGCACTCCTGAAAATGAATCATAATACACTAATTGCTTTGTTTCTGACCTCTTTGCATTGCTTTCTTAGACGGAGTTCAGAGCTAACTTTAAATCTCAAATCTTTTTCTTACACTGAACCTACCAGAACTTGGTTGTTCATTGTGTAACTACTCTGTGGGTTTCTTCTACTTACGCTAAGTGCTTTGCATTTCTTGATATTAAACTGCATTTGGTATGCAGTTTAATATGGCGATGGTATGCGATTCTGACCTAATTAATCTACATATTCTCGTGTCATACGCAAATTTACTAACAACACTACTAATTCCACTATCCAAGTCATTGACATATAATACAAACCACATCGGCCCTAATACTAATAATCCGTGTCACCCCACTAATTACTTGACCCCACTCGGATTTAGAGCCGTTTATTACAACACTCTGTCGCCTGCCGCATAGCCTTGACTTTATCCAATCTAAACACCTCATCTATCTCGTGCGCCCTAACCTTTCTCAGTACCCTCTGATGGGATACCTTGTCAAACATCTTTATTAAAGTCCTGATATAGGATGCCATAACTATCACCATTATCTTCCGCCTTGTAAACCTTACTGTATAAACTTACCAAGTTTGTCAGGTAAGACTTTCTCTTCGTGAAGCCATGCTGTAACTGATTTATCAAGTTATGTTTGTCGAAATGCTCTTAAATGTTCTTCGCTATTATTGACTCCATTATTTTACATTCAACAGAAGTTAAGCTGACAGGTCTATAATTAGACGTTAATTTTTTTTTCTCCTTTCTTAAAGGTAGGTACTATATTTGCCTGCCTCCACATTACCGATACCTCACATGACTAAAGTGATTTCCTAAGGACAGAAACTAACAGATTACTTATAACCTTTTTTCTATTCCTTAAATACTCTGGAATATATTTCATCTGGTCATGGTGACTTGAACTTTTCAGCTTATCTATTTCCTGTTCCACTATCTCTTTTTAGTTATGGTAATATCTGTCAGCTTTTCATTCTCTTCTACTCTAAATATCTTCTCACTATTTGGCAAATCATGTATGTTTTCTTAGGCAAAGACAGTTAAAAAATACTCGTTCACAATTTTACTATCTCCTCCCAACAACTAAGCAGGTCCCATTCTGCTGTTTTTAAGGAACTATTGTTTCTCTATTCTTCGTCTTATATGCCTGATAAAATCCTTTGGGGTCCATCTTCGCTTGGCTGGCTACCTTTAATTCATAACTATTTTTAGCTTTCCTTGTTAAACTCCTGACCTTTTTACTTCATTATATTATGGCCTTAAAACCACTTCCCCTGTCTTTAATCTCATATATACTTCTCTTTCGCCCTATATAGTGTTTTAACCTCAGTCGTCCATTTAGGATCATTGTTTTGCGATCTTATTCTTCTGTAAGGGATGTTCCCTAACTGTTCTGAATGTAATTTATCAACGAAATATTTATTTCGCTTTTCTATAAAGGGTGTTTTGCTTGGGTTTTAGCGTTTCTGTACATAAGAATCTTTAAAAAACGTTTTTAGTAATGCTATTTTGTATTCCCTTATGGAGCGCTTTCCTTGCTTTTCAGCGTTTTAGTGTCTAACACGTTGAAAAACACTCAAAAGACACGTTGATGATAATGTCGTTTCGTTTCCCGATAAAGGGGGCTTCCAATGCATTTTGTCTTTTGGTACTTAACAATATGAAAAAAAGTTTAAGTAAAAGTTTTCGGTAGAGTTATTTTTCCATATAAAGTTCTAATCATGTGTTTTTGATTCTTGGTACCTAAAACGCTCAAAAAATAACAAAAGACAAGTTTCTAGTGATTTGGTTTCGTTTCTTCATATAGGTTGCTTTACATGCATGTTGGCGTTTTAGTAATAATCATTGTAAAAAATACACGTTTTTGGTAAGTTTGTTCTTTTTCTTCAGAGCACTATTGAAGCTTTTTACTGATTTGGTACTTAAGAAAGTAATAAAAAAAAAAAAAAAAAAATGTTTCTCGTAATGTCCTTTTTATTTCCATATGCAGGGTGATTTGTTTGATGACAGGCGATTTTGTACATAATAAGCTCAAAAAAAAAAAAACACACACACACAAAATACACGTTTTTGGTAAATGTATTCTGTTTATCTATATATGGTATTTTCATACGTTTCTAAAGTCGTTTCATATATCTATATATGGGTCTTTGCATGAGTTTTGGCTTTTTGGTAACTAACAATGTCAGAACACTCAAAATGCACGTTCTTTTTGGCAACATTGTTCTGTTTCTCCATATAGAGTGT
Organism: Scylla paramamosain; assembly: GCF_035594125.1. Classification (NCBI taxonomy): domain Eukaryota; kingdom Metazoa; phylum Arthropoda; class Malacostraca; order Decapoda; family Portunidae; genus Scylla; species Scylla paramamosain. The sequence continues at coordinate 22,683,412 of NC_087159.1, read as the reverse complement.
TTTACATGCGTTTTATCCTTTTGATACTAAGAAGGTCAAAAACACTCATAATACACGTTTATCGTAATGTATTTTGATTTTTCCCACAAAAGGTATTTCCGATTCATTTAAGCGTTTTTTTACGTAACAATCTTAAAAAACACTCAAAATACTTGTTTTGTATGCGTTTTAGCGTTTTGGTATGTAAGGAGCTTAAAAACACTTAAAGGCAAGTTATTGGTAAAAGTTGGTTTTATTCCCATGTAATGTTATTTCCCTGCTTTTTAGTGCTTTATTGCCTAACACGCTAAAAAACACTCAAAAGACACATTTCTGGTACTATTTTTTTCACACATAAAGCTAGTTTTGCATGCAATTTGGGATTTTGGTAAGTAAGAATGTGAAAAAAAGATTCAAAATACACGCATTTGGTAAGATTGTTTTGTTTTTCAATTAAGAGTGTTATTCATGAATTTCAGCATTTTGGTATCTAAGAAACATCTCCATATACACGAGTTTTTGCGTGTTTTGCCTTGTGGTTCTTGTGAAACTATAAAACACTCAATATACATGTTTCTCGTAATGTCCTTTTCTTTCCCAATATAGAGTGCTTTGCAACTATTTTCGCGTTTTCTGTAGGTAACAAGCCCAAAAACACTCAAAATATAACTTTTAGTAATATTATTCTATTTCTTCATATTGGTTGGTTTGCATCCGTATTAACGTTTTTCTAAGTAAAACACTAAAAAGACACGTTTTCAGTAATTTTGTTTTGGATCCCCATATAGAGTGACTTCCATATTATTTATCGTTTTGGTGCCTAACTTACTGAAAAACACTCAAAAGACTGTTATCTGGTAAAGTGGTTTAATTTCCCCATGTAGGTGGCTTTACATACACTTTAGGGTTTGGTACATAACAGTCCGGAAAAAAAAGCTAAAATTAACTTTTTTCATTTTATTTTTTCACATAATTTTCCTGAATTTCGCCAGAATTTTAGCATCTCAGTACCTTTCAAGATGAATAACAAAAAAAAAATCCTAGTTGTTATTTATTTATTTATTTTCTCTATAAAGAGTGTTATTTGTGGGTTTTAACTCTTTTGGTACTTATGGAACTTAAAAACATTCATAATACACGTTTCTCGTAATTTCTTTTCGTTTCCCAAACATAGGGTTCTTTGCATGTATTTAAGCGTTTTTATACGTAACAGATCAAAAACACTGAAAAGTCATGTTTTTCGTAATGTTATTTTGTTTCTCCATAAAGGGTGTTTTGCATGCATTTTAGCGTTTTGGTATGTAAGAAGCTCAAAAACACTTAAAGACAAGTTCTTGGTAAATGTTGATTTTATTCGCATGTAATGTCATTGCCCTGCTTTTTTGTGCTTTATTGCCTAACACGATGAAAAACACTCAAAAGACACTTTTTCTGGTAATGTCATTTATTTCCCACATAAAGCTAGTTTCGCATGTAATTTCGGGTTTTGATAACTAAGAATGTGAAAAAACACTCAAAATACACGCATTTGGTAAGGTTATTCTGATCCTGAATTAAGAGTGTTCTTCATGAGTTTCAGTATTTTGGTATCTAAGAAACTTCTCCATATACACGAGTTTTTGCGTTTTTTGCCTTGTGGTTCTTGTGAAACTATAACAAACACATTATACACGTTTCTCATAATGTCCTTTTGTTTCCCAATATAGAGAGATTTGCATTTATTTTCGCTGAAAAAAAACTCAAAAAATACCTTTTTGGTAATGTTATTCTATTTCAAGATATGGGTTGATTTGCATTCGATTTACCGTTTTTCTACGTAAAACACTGAAATGTCTCGTTTTCAGTAATTTTGTTTTGGATTCCAATACAGAGTGACTTCCATATTATTTATTGTTTTGGTGCCTAACATACTGAAAAACATGCAAAAGACATTTTTCTGGTAAAGTCGTTTAATTTCCCCATATAAGTGGCTCTACATGCACTTTAGGGTTTGGTACATAACAGTCTGAAAAGAAGGTAAAATTAACTTTTTTCATATTCTTTTTTCACATAATTTCCCTGAATTTTGCAAGAATTTTGGCATCTCGGTACCTATAAAGATCAATAACAAAAAAAAAAAATGCTATTTTTTTCATTTATTTATTTATTTTCTCTATAAAGAGTGTTATTTCTGGGTTTAAGCTTTTTGGTACTTAAAGAACGTAAAAACACTCATAATACACGTTTCTCGTAATGTCCTTTTCTTTCCCAAAGATAAGGTTCTTTGAATGTATTTAAGCGTTTTTATAGGTAACATGATCAAAAACACTCAAAATATACCTTTTTGGTAATGTTATTCTATTTCTTCATATTGTTTGGTTTCCATCCTTTTTAGCGTTTTTCTACGTAAAACACTGAAAAGACACGTTTTCAGTAATTTTGTTTTGGATTCCCATAAAGAGTGACTTCCATGTTATATATCGTTTTGGTGTCTAACATGCTGAAAACACTTAAAAGACAAGTTTCTTTTAAAGTCGTTTAATTTTCCCATATAGGTGGCTTTGCATATCACTTTAGGGTTTGGTACAAAACAGTCCGAAAAAAAGCGAAAACTAATTTTTTCATAATGTTCTTTTTTCACATAATTTTCCTAAATTTTGCCAGAATTTTGGCATCTCGGTAACTATGAAGATTAATAACAAAAAAAAAAAAAAATGCTATTTTTTTATTTATTTATTTTTATTTATTTTTTTCTCTATAAGGAGTGTTATTTGTGGGTTTTAGCTTTTTGGTACTTAAGGAACTTATAAACACTCATAATACACATTCCTCGTAATGTCCTTTCATTCCCAAACATAGGGTTCTTTGCATGTATTTAAGCGTTTTTATTGGTAACAAGCTCAAAAACACTCAAAATACATGTTTTTGATAATGTTATTTTGTTTCTCCATACAGGGTGTTTTGCATGGGTTTTAGCGTTTTGGTATGTAAGGAGCTCAAAAACACTTAAAGGCAAGTTCTTGGTAAAAGTTGGTTTTATTCCCATGTAATGTGATTGCCCTGCTTTTCAGTGCTGTATTGCCTAACATGCTCAAAAACACTAATAAGATACTTTTCTAGTAATATCATTTTTTTTCCACATAAAGCTAGTTTCGCATGTAATTTGGGGTTTTGGTAAGTAAGAATGTGAATAAAGATTCAAAATACACGCATTTGGTAAGGTTGTTCTGTTTCTCAGTTAATATTGTCATTCATGAGTTTCATGATTTTGATATCTAAGAAACTTCTTTATATACAAGACTTTTTGCGTTTTTTACCTTGTGGTTCTTGTGAACCACAAGTTCTTTAGCTCGAAAATAATAATACAATCATTATACACATTTCTCGTAATGTCCTTTTGTTTCCCAATAGCGAGTGCTTTGCATCCATTTTCGCGTTTTTTGTAGGTAACAAGCTCAAAAACACTCAAAATATACCTTTTTGGTAATATTTTTTTTCTTATTGGTTGGTTTGCATCCGTTTTAGCGACACGTTTTCAGTAATCTTGTTTTGGATTTTCATATAGAGTGACTTGTATGTTATGTATCGTTACGATGCCTAATATGCTGAAAAAATCTCATAAGACAGTTTTCTGGCAAAGACGTTTAATTTCCCAATATAGGTGGCTTTCCATGTACTTTAGGGTTTAGGACATAACAGTCCGAAAAAAAAGCGAAAATTAACTTTTTTTGATAATTGACTCATAATTTCTTGAATTTTGCCCGAATTTTGGCATATCGGTACCTGTAAAGATGAATGAGAAAGAAAAAAATATCGTATTTTTTTTATTTTATTTTATTTTCTCAGTAAAGAGTGTTATTTGTGGCTTTTAGCTTTTTTGGTACTTAATGAACTTAAAAACACTCATAATACACGCTTCTCGTAATGTCCTTTCATTTCCCAAAAATAGGGTTCTTTGCATGTATTTAAGCGTTTTTATTGGTAACATGATCAAAAACACTCAAAATATATGTTTTTGGTAATGTTATTCTTTTTCTCCATAAAGTGTGTTTTGCATGCGTTTTAGCGTTTTGGTATATAAGGAGCTCAAAACACTTAAAGGCCAGTTCTTGGTAAAAATTGTAAAGTTATTCTCCTGCTTTTTAGTGCTTTATTGCCTATCACGCTCAAAAACACTCAAAACACACTTTTCTGGTAATGTCATTTTTTTTCCCACATAAAGGTGGTTTCGCATGTAATTTGGGTTTTTGGTAACTAAGAATGAGAAAAGCACTCAAAATACATGCATTTAGTAAGGTTGTTCTGTTTCTCAATTAAGAGTGTTATTCATGAGTTTCAGCATTTTCGTATCTAGGAAACTTCTCCATACACACGAGTTTTTGCGTTTTTTAACTTGTACTTTTGAACTATAAAACATTCATTATACACTTTTCTCGCAATGTCCCTTTCTTTCCCAATATAGAGTGCTTGGATCAATTTTCGCGTTTTTTTGTAGGTAACAAGCTCAAAAACACTCAAAATATACCTTTTTGGTAATGTTTATCTACTTCTTGATATTGGTTGGATTGCATCCGTTTTAGCGTTTTTCTACGTAAAACACTGAGGAGAAACGTTTTTCAGTAATTTTGTTTTGGTTTCCAATATAGAGTGAGTTCCTTATTATTTATCGTTTTGGTGCCTAACATGCTCAAAAACACTCAAAAGACAGATTTCTGGTAAGGTCGTTTAATTTTCTCATATATGAGGCTTTGCATGCACTTTAGTGTATGGTACAGAATTCCGAAAAAAAAGCTAAAATCAGCTTTTTGATAATATTCTCTTATCATATAATTTCCCTGAATTTTCCCAGAAATTTCGCATCTCAGTACCTATGAATGTGAAAAAAAAACAAAAACAAAAAAATCAATAAATTTTTTAAATTTTTATTATTCTTTTTCTCTAAATAGTGTTATTTGTGGGTTTTAGATTTTTGGTACTGAAGGAACTTAAAAACACTCATAATACACGTGTCTCGTAATGTTCTTACGTTTCCCAAAACATAAGGTTCTTTGCATGTATTTAAGCGTTTTTATAGATAACATTATCAAAAACACTCAAAATACATGTTTTTGGTAATGTTATTCTGTTTCTCCCTAAAGTTTGCTTTGCATGCGTTTTAGCGGTTTATTATGTAAGGAGCTCAAAAAAACATAATGGCAAGTTCTTGGTAAAAGTTGGTTTCATTCCCTTGTAATGTGATTGCCCTGCTTTTTAGTACTTAATTGCCTAACACGCTCAAAAACTCTTAAAAGACACTTCTGGTAATGTCATTTTTTTTCGCCTCATAAAGCTAGTTTCGCATGCTATTTGGGGTTTTGCTAAGAATGTGAAAAACACTCAAAATACACGCATTTGGTAAGGTTGTTCTGTTTCCCAATTAAGTTTGTTATTCATGAGTTTTAGCAATTTGGTATCTAAGAAACTTCTTTATATAAATGAGTTTTTGCGTTTTTCTACGTAAAACACTGAGAAGATACGTTTTCAGTAATTTTGTTTTGGATTCCCATATAGAGTGATTTCCTTATTATTTATCGTTTTGGTGCCTAACATGCTGAAAAACACTCAAATGACACATTTCTGGTAAGGTCGTTTAATTTTCTCATATAGGAGGCTTTCCATACACTTTAGGGTTTGGTATATAACAGTCCGAAAAAAAAGCTTAAATTAACTTTTTTTATAATTTTCTTTTATCATATAATAGCCCTGAATTTTCCCAGAATTTTAGCATCTCGGTACCTATGAAGATGAATAACAAAAAAAAAAAATCCTATTTTTTTTTTTTTATTTATTTATTTTTCTAAATAAAGAGTGTTATTTTTGGGTTTTAGCTTTTTGTACTTAAGGAACTTAAAAACACTCAAAATACATGTTTCTCGTAATGTCTTTTCGTTGCCCAAGCATAAGGTTCTTTTCATGTATTTAAGCGTTTTTATAGATAACGATCAAAAACACTCAAAATAAATGTTTTTGGTAATGTTATTCTGTTTGTCCATAAAAGGTGTTTTGCATGCGTTTTAGCGTTTTCGTATGTAATGAGCTCAAAAACACCTAAAGGCAAGTTCTTCGTAAAAGTTAATTTTATTCCCATGTAATGTCATTGCCCTGCTTTTTAGTGGTTTATTGCCTAACCCGCTCAAAAACACTCGAAAGACACTTTTCAGGTAATATTATTTTTTCCCACATAAAGCTAGTTTCGCATGGAATTTGAGGTTTTGGTAACTAAGAATGTGAAAAACACTCAAAATACAGGCATTTAGTAAGGTTGTTCTGTTTCTCAATTAAAAGTGTTATTCATGAGTTTCAGCATTTTGGTATGTAAGAAACTTCTCTATGTACCCGAGTTTTTTAGTTTTTTGCCTTGTGGTTCTTGAGCATTTTTTGTAGGTAACAAGCTCAAAAACACATCAAAATATATCTTTTTTTTAATGTTATCCTCTTTCTTCATATCGGTTGGTTTGCATCCGTTTTATCGTTTTTCTACGTAAATCACTTAAAAGACATGTTTTCAGTAATATTGTTGAAATTGCTGAAAAAAACACTCAAAAGACAGATTTCTGGTAAAGTCGTGTAATTTCACCATATAGGTGGCTTTGCATGCACTTCAGGGTTTGGTACATAACTCCGGAAAAAACAAAAATATTTTTTTAATAATGATTTTTTTTTAGAAAATTTCCCTGATTTTTTCCAGAATTTTGGTATCTCGGTACCTATGAAGATGAATAACAAAAAAAAAGTTTTTCTTTATAAAGTATGTTATATTTGAGTTTTAGCGTTTTGGTACTTAAGGAACTTAAAAACACTCATAATACACGATTTTCGTAATGTCCTTTTGTTATACAAACATAGGGTTCTTTACATGTATTTAAGCGTTTTTATAGGAAACATGATCAAAAACCATCAAAATACATGTTTTTTGGTAATGTTATTCTGTTTCTCCATAAAGGGTGTTTTCCATGCCTTTTAGCACTTTTGTATGTAAAGAGTTAAAAAACACATAAAGTCAAGTTCTTCGTAAAAGTTGGTTTTATTCCCTTGTAATGTGATTGTTCTGCTTTTTAGTGCTTTGTTGCATATCACGCTCAAAAACACTCAAAAGACACTTTTCTGGTAATGTCATTTTTTTTTTCCACATAAAGCTAGTTTCGCATGTAGTTTGGCATTTTCGTAACTAAAAATTTGAAAAACACTTAAAATACACAATTTAGTAAGGTAGTTCTGTTTCTCGATTAAAAGAGTTATTCATGCATTTCATCATTTTGGTATGTAAGAAACTTCTCTATATACACGAGTTTTTGCGTTTATTGCCTTGTGGTTCTATAAAACACTCATTATACACGTTTGTCGGAATGTTCTTTTGTTTCCATCCATTTTTTGCATTTTTTGTAGGTAATAAGCTTAAAAACACTCAAAATATATGTTTTTGGTAATGTTATTCTATTTCTTCATATTGGTTTGCATCAATTTTAGCGTTTTTTACGTAAATCTCTGAAAAGACACGTTTTCAGTAATATTAATGAAATTTGTGAAAAAACACTCAAAAGACAGATTTCTGGAAAAGTCGTGTAATTTTCCCATATAGGTGGCCTTGCATGAACTTCAGAGTTTGGTACATAACTCCGGAAAAAAGCTAAATTCTTTTATAATGTTTTTTTTACGTAATTTCATAGAATTTTGCCAGAACCTGTGAAGATGAATAACAAAAATTTTTTTTATTTTTAATTGATATATTTATTTACTTTTTTTCTATAAATGCATTTTAGCGTTTTGGTATGTAAGGAGTTAAAAAACAGTTAAAGGTAAGTTTTTGGTAAAAGTTGGTTTTATTCCCATGTAATGTGATTGTTCTGCTTTTTAGTGCTTTCTTGTATATCACGCTCAAAAACACAAGACATTTTTCTGGTTTTGTCATTTTTTCCCACATAAAACTAGTCTCGCATGTAATTTCGGATTTTCGTAACTAAGAATCTGAAAAACACTCAAAATACTCACATTTGGTAAGATAGTTCTGTTTCTCAATTAAAAGTGCTATTCATGAGTTTCAGCATTTTGGAATGTAAGAAACTTCTCTATATACACGCGTTTTTGCGTTTTTTGCCTTGTGGTTCTTGTGAAACTATAAAACACACATTATACACGTTTCTCGTAATGTCCTTTTCCTTCCCAATATAGAGTGCTATCCATCCATTTTCGCGTTTTTTTGTAGGTATCAATTTCAAAAACACTCAAAATATACCTTTTTGGTAATGTTATTCTATTTCTTCATATTGGTTGGTTTGCATCTGTTTGAGCGTTTTTCTACGTAAAACACCGAAAAGACACGTTTTCAGGAATTTTGTTTTGGATTCTCATATAGATTGACTTTCACGGGTTTTATCGTGTTGGTTCCTAACATGCTGAAAAACACTCATAAGACAGTTTTCTGGCAAAGATGTTTAATTTCCCCATATAGGTGGCATTACATGCACTTTAGGGGTTTGGTACATAACAGTTCGAAAAAAAAATCTAAATTTAAAATTTTTTGATAATGTTCTTATTTCACATAATTTCCTGAACTTTGCCCGAATTTTGACATCTCGTTACCTGTGAAGATGAATAAGAATGAAAAAAAAATATCGTATTTTTTTATTTAATTTCTTTTTCTCAATAAAGAGTGTTATTTATAACTTTTAGCTTTTTCGTACTTAATGAACTTAAAAACATTCATAATACACGTTTCTCGTAATGTACTTTCGTTTCCCAAAAATGGGGTTCTTTGCATGTATTTAAGCGTTTTTATTGGTAACATGATCAAAAACACTCAAAATACATGTTTTTGGTAATGTTATTCTGTTTCACCGTAAAGTGTATTTTGCATGCGTTTTAATGTTTTGGTATATAAGCAGCTCAAAACACTTCAAGGCAAGTTCTTGGTAAAAAATGGTTTTATTCCAATGTAATTTGATTGCCCTGCTTTTTAGTGCTTTATTGCCTATCACGCTCAAAAACACTCAAAAGACATTTTTCTGACAATGTTATTTTTTTTCCCACATAAAGCTGGTTTTGGATGCAATTTGGGGTTTTGGTAACTAAAAATGTGAAAAGCACTCAAAATACACGCATTTAGTAAGGATATTCTGTTTCTCAATTAGAAGTGATGTTCATGAGTTTCAGCATTATGGTATCTAGGAAACTTCTTCATATAAACTAGTTTTTGCATTTAATGCCTTGTGGTTCTTTTGAACTATAAAACACTCATTATACGCTTTTCTTGCAATGTCCTTTTCTTTCCCATTATAGAGTGCTTTGCATCAATTTTCGCGTTTTTTATAGATAAGAAGCTCAAAAACACTCAAAATATACCTTTTTGGTAATGTTTTCCTATTTCTTTGTATTGGTTGGTTTGCCTTCGTTTTAGCGTTTTTCTACGTAAAACAGTGAGAAGTCCCGTTTTCAGTAATTTTGTTTTGAATTCCCATATACAGTGAGTTCCTTATTATTTATCGTTTTGGTGCGTAACATGCTGAACAACACTCAAAAAACAGATTTCTGATAAGGTCGTTTAATTTTCTCATATAGGAGGCTTTGCAAGAACTTTAGGGTTTGGTACATAACAGTCCAAAAAAAAAGCTAAAATTAAATTTTTTATTAATATTCTTTTATCATATAATTGCCCTGAATTTTCCCAGAAATTTGGCATCTCGGTACCTATGAAGATGAATAACAAAAAAAAAAAAAAGAAAAAAAAACATTTTTTTATTTTTTTCTCAATAAAGAGTGTTATTTGTGGGATTTAGCTTTTTTTTACTTAAGGAACTTAAAAACACTCATAATACACGTTTCTTGTAATGTCCTTTCCTTTCCCAAACATAAGGATCTTTGTATGTATTTAAGCATTATTGTAGAAAACATGATCAAAAGCACTCAAAATATATGTTTTTGATAATGTTATTCTGTTTCTCCATAAACGGTGTTTTGCATGCGTGTTAGCGTTTTGGTATGTAAGGAACTCAAAAACACTTTAAGGCAAAATCTTCGTAAAAATTGGTTTTATTCCCAAGTAATGTGATTGCCTTGCTTTTTAGTGCTTTATTGCCTAACACGCTCAAAAACCCTTAAAAGGCACTTTTCTTCTAATGTCATTTTTTTTTTCACACATAACGCTACTTTTGCATGGAATTTGGGGTTTCGGTAACTAAGAATCTGAAAAAACACTCAAAATACACGCATTTCGTAAGGTTGTTCTGTTTTTTTTTAAATTAAGAGTGTTATTCATGAGTTGCAGGATTTTGTTATTTTAGAAACTTTTCAATACACACGAGTTTTTGCGTTTTTTGCCTTGTGATTCTTGTGAAACTATGAAACACTCATTATACACGATTCTCGTTATGTCCTTTTTTTTCCTAATATAGAGTGTTTTGCATTCATTTTCGCATTTTTTTTATGTAACAAGCTCAAAAACACTCAAAATATACCTTTTTCGTAATGTTATTCTAATTCTTCATATTGGTTGGTTTGCATCCGTTTTAACGTTTTTCTACGTAAAACTTTGAAAAGACACGTTTTCAGTAATTTTGTTTTTGATTTCCATATAGAGTGACTTTCATATTGTTTATCGTTTTGGTGCCTAACATGCGGAAAAAAAACACTCAAAAGACAGGTTTCTTGTAAAGTCGTTTAATTTCCCCATATAGATGTCTTTGCATACACTTTAGCGTTTGGTACATAACTCCATAAAAAAGCTAAAATTTACTTTTTCGATAATGTTCTTTTTTCCACATAATTTTCCTGAATTTTGGCAGAATTTTGGCATCTTTGTAGCTGCTATTTTTTTTTTCTATATAAAGAGTGTTATTTGTGGGTTTTAACGTTTTGGTTCTTAAGGAACTTAATAACACACATAATACACGTTTTTCGTTATGTCCTTTCGTTTCATAAACATAGGGTTTTTTGCATGTATTTAAGCGTTTTTATAGGTAACATGATGAAAAACACTTAAACTCATGTTGTTGGTAATGTTACTCTGCTTCCCCTTAAAGGAGTGTTTTGCATGCGTTTAAGCGTTTTGGTATGTAAGGAGTTAAAACACACTTCAAGGTAAGTTCTTGGTAAAAGTTGCTTTTATTCCCATGTAATGCCCTGCTTTTTGTGCTTTATTGCCTAACACGCTCAAAAATACTCAAAAGACACTTCTGGTAATGTCATATTTTTCCCATATTAAGCTAGTTTCGCATGCTATTTGGGGTTTTGCTACGAATGTCAAAAACACTCAAAATACACGCATTTGGTAAGGCTTTTCTGTTTCTCAATTAAAATTGTTATTCATGAGTTTCAGCATATTAGTATCTCAGAAACTTCTTTATATACACGAGTTTTTTGCGTTTTTTGCCATGTGGTTCTTGTGAACCATAATTTCTTTCACCTGAAAATAAGAAGACACTCATTATACACGTTTCTCGTAATGTCCTTTTGTTTCCTAATAGGGAGTGCTTTGCATCAATTTTTTCGTTTTTTGTAGGTAAGAAGCTCAAAAACACTCAAAATATACCTTCTTGGTAGTGTTATTTCTTCATATTGGTTGGTTTGCATCCGTTTTAACGTTTTTCTACGTAAAACACTGAGAAGACACGTTTTCAGTAATTTTGTTTTGGATTCTCATATAGAGTGACTTCCATGTTATTTATTGTTTTGGTGCCTAACATGCTGAAAAACACTCATAAGACAGTTTTCTGGCAAAAACGTTTAATTTCCCCATATAGGTGGGTTTGCATGGACTTTAGGGTTTGGTACATAACTGCGAAAAAAAAGCTAAAATTAACTTTTTTGATGATGTTCTTATTTCACATAATTTCCTGAATTTTGTCCGAATTTTGGCATCTCGGTACCTATGATGATGAATAACAAAAAAAAAAAAAAAAAAAAAATTTAAAATTTTTATTTATTTTTTATTTTTTTCTAAATAAAGAGTGTTATTTGTGGGTTTTAGCTTTTTGGTACTTAAGGAACTTAAAAACACTCATAATACACATTTCTCGTAATGTCCATTCGTTTCTCAAAGATAAGGTTCTTTGCATGTATTTAAGCGTTTTTATAGGTAACATGATCAAAAACACTCAAAATACATGTTTTTGGTAATGTTATTCGGTTTCTCCATCAAGTGTGTTTTGCATGCGTTTTAGCGGTTTGGTATATAAGGAGCTCAAAAACACTTAAAGCCAAGTTCTTGGTAAAAATTGGTTTTATTCTAATGTAATGTAATTGCCCTGCTTTTTAGTGCTTTATTGCCTATCAAGCTCAAAAACACTCAAAAGACACTTTTTTGGTAGTCATTTTTTTTTCCCCCACAAAGCTGGTTTCGCATGCAATTTGGGGTTTTGGTAACTAAGAAAGTGAAAAACACTCAAAATACAGGCCTTTTGTAAGGTTTTTCTCTTTCTTAATTAAAAGTGTTATTCATGAGTTTTTGAATTTGGTATGTAAGTAACTTCTCTAATACACACATTTGGTAAGGTAGTTCTGTTTCTCAATTAAAAGTTATTTATGAGTTTCAGCATTTTTGTTATGTAAGAAACTTCTCTATGTACACGAGTTTTTGAGATTTTTGCCTTGTGGTTCTTGTGAAACTATAAAACACTCATTAAACACGTTTCTCGTAATGTCCTTTTCTTTCTCAATATAGAGTATTTTCCATCCAATTTCGCATTTCTTGTAGGTAAAAGCTCAAAAACACATAAAGATATATCTTTTTTGTAATGTTATTCTGTTTCTTCATATTGGTTGCTTTGCATCCATTTTAGCGTTTTTCTACGTGAATCACTAAAAAGACACTTTTTCAGTAATATTGTTGAAATTGCTGAAAACACTCAAAAGACAGGTTTCTGGTAAAGTCGTGCAATTTCCCAATATAGGTGGCTTTGCATGCACTTCAGGGTTTGGTACATGTCTGGAAAAAAGTTAGAATTATTTTTTTTATAATGATTTTTTCTTTACAAAATTTCCCTAAATTTTGCCAGAATTTTGGCATCTCGGTACCTATGAAGATCAATAACAAATAAAAAAAATTCTCTTTTTTTTCTCTATAAAGAGTGTTATTTGTGGGTTTTAGCTTTTTGGTACTTAAGGAACTTAAAAACACTCATAATACACGATTTTCGTAATGTCCTTTTTTATAATACAAACATAGTGTTCTTTTACATGTATTTAAGCGTTTTTATAGGTAACATGATAAAAAACACTCGAAATACATGTTTTTTGTACTGTTATTCTGTTTCTCCATGAAGGGTGTTTTGTATGCGTTTTAGCGTTTTGGTATGTAAGGAGTTAAAAAACACCTTAAGACAAGTTCTTCGTAAAAGTTGGTTTTATTCCCATGTAATGTGATTGTTCTGCTTTTTAGTGCTTTGTTGCATATCACGCTCAAAAACACTCTAAAGACACTTTTCTGGTAATGTCATTTTTTTCCCACATAAAGCTAATTTCCCCATATAGGTGGCTTTGCATACAATTTAGGGTTTGGTACATAACTCCGAAAAAAAAAAAAAATTAACTTTTTTCTATAATGTTCTTTTTTCCACATAATTTCCCTGAATTTTGGCAGAATTTTTGTATACCTATGGTACCTATGAACATCAACAACAAAAAAAAATGCTATTTTTTTATTTATTTTTTTTTTATTTCTATAAAGGGTGTTATTAACGTTTTGGTACTTACAGAACTTAAAAAAATGTTCATAATACACATTTCTCGTAATATCCTTTCGTTTCCCAAATATAGGGATCTTTGCATGTATTTAAGCGTATTTATAGGTAACATGAGAAAAAACACAAAACATTTTTTTTGGTAATGTTATTCTGCTTCTCCATAAAGGAGTGTTTTGCATGCGTTTTAGCGTTTTGGTATGTAAGGAGCTGAAAAACACTTCAAGGCAAGTTCTTTGTAAAAGTTGATTTTATTCCTATATAATGTGATTGCCCTTCTTTTTAGTTCTTTATTGCCTAACATGCTCAAAAACACTTAAAAGACACTTTTGGTAATGTAATTTTTTTTCCCACATAAAGCTAGTTTCGCATGCTATTTGGGGTTTTGCTAAGAATAAGAAAAACACTCAAAATACACGCATTTGGTAAAGTTCTTCTGTTTCTCAATTAAGATTATTATTCATGAGTTTCAGCATTTTGGTATCTAAGAAACTTCTTTTTGCGTTTTTTGCCTTGTGGTTCTTGTGAACCACAAGTTCTTTTGCCTGAAAAGAATAAGACACTCATTTTACACTTTTCTCGTAATGTCCTTTTGTTTCCCAATAGGGAGTGCTTTGCATCTTTTTTCGTAACAAGCTCAAAAACACACAAAATATAGCTTTTTCGTAATATTATTCTATTTCTTCATATTGGTTGGATTGCATACGTTTTACCGTTTTTCTACGTAAAACACCGAAAAAACACGTTTTCAGTAATTTTTGTTTTGGATTCCTAAAGAATTTTGCCAGAATTTTGGCATCTCGGTATCTATGAAGATGAATAAAAAAATATATATATTTTTTAATTTTTTTCTCTATTAAGAGTGTTATTTGTGTGTTTTAGCTTTTTGGTACAATAGCAACTTAAAAACACTCATAATACACGTTTCTCGTTATGTCCTTTCTTTTCCCAACCATAATGTTCTTTGCATGTATTTAAGCGTTTTTATAGATACCATGATCAAAAACACTCAAAATACATGTCTTTGGTAATGTTATTCTGTTTCTCCATAAAGTGTGTTTTGCATGCGTTTTAGCGTTTTGGTATGTAAGGAGTTGAAAACACTTAAAGGCAAGTTCTTCGTAAAAGTTGGTTTTATTCCCATATAATGTGATTGTTCTGCTTTTTAGTGCTTTGTTGCATATCACGCTCAAAAACATTCAAAAGACACTTTTCTGATAGTCATTTTTTTTTTCCACATAAAGCTAGTTTCGCATGTAATTTGGGATTTTCGTAACTAAAAATGTGAAAAACACTCAAAATACACACATTTAGTAAGGTAGTTCTGTTTCTCAATTAAAAGTGTTATTCATGCATTTCAGCATTTTGGTATGTAAGAAACTTCTCTTTATACACAGATTTTTGCGTTTTTTGCCTTGTGGTTCTTGTTAAAATATAAAACACTCATTATACACGTTTCTCGTAATGTCCTTTTGTTTACCAATATAGAGTGCTTTCCATCCATTTTCGCATTTTTTGTAGATAACACGCTCAAAAACACTCAACATTTATCTTTTTGGTAATGTTATTTTATTTATTCATATTGATTGGTTTACATCCGTTTTAGCGTTTTTCTTCGTAAATCTCTGAAAAGACATGTTTTCTGTAATATTGTTGAAACTGCTGACACTCAAAAGACAGGTTTCTGGTAAAGTCATGTAATTTCCCCATATAGGTGGCTTTGCATGCACTTTATGGTTTGGAACATAACTCCGGAAAAAGCTAAAATTATTTTTTTTTATAATTTTTTTTTTATCTAATTTGAATTTTTTCCAGAATTTTGGCATCTCTGTACCTATAAAGATAAATAACTAAAATTTTTTTATATTTTTTATAGAAATATTTATTTATTTTTTTATTTATAAAGAGTGTTATTTATGGGTTTTAGCTTTTTGGTACTTAAGGAACTTAAAAACACTCATAATACATAATTTTCGTAACGTCCTTTCGTTTCACAAGCATAGGGTTCTTTGCATGTATTTAAGCGTTTTTATAGGTAACATGATAAAAAAAACTCAAAATTCATGTTTTTGATAATGTTATTTTCTTTCTCCAGAAAAGGTGTTTTGCATGCGTTTTAGCGTTTTGGTATGTAAGGAGTTAAAAAACACTTAAAGGTAAGTTATTGGTAAAAGTTGGTTTTATTCCCATGTAATGTGATTATTCTGCTTTTTATTTCTTTGTTGCATATCACGCTAAAAAAACACTCGAAAGACACTTTTCTGGTAATGTCATTTTTTTCCCATATAAAGCTAGTTTCGCATGTAATTTGGGAATATCGTAACAAAGAATGTGAAAAACACTCAAAATACTCACATTTGATAAGATAGTTCTGTTTCTCAATTAATAGTGTTATTCATGAGTTTCAGCATTTTGGAATGTAAAAATCTTCTCTATATACACGAGTTTTTGCGTTTTTTTGCGTTGTGGTTCTTGTGAAACTATAAAACACTCATTATTCACGTTTCTGGTTATGTCCTCTTGCTTCCCAACATAGAGTGCTTTCCATCCATTTTCCCGTTTTTTGTAGGTAACAATATCAAAAACATTCAAAATATACCTTTTTGGTAATTTTATTCTATTTCTTCATATTGGTTGGTTTGCATCCGTTTTAGCGTTTTTCTACGTAAAACACCGAAAAAAAATGTTTTCAGTAATTTTGTTTTGTAATTTTTGTTTTATCGTGTTGGTTCCTAACATGCTGAAAAACACTCATAAGACATTTAATTTCCCCAAATAGGTGGCTTTGCATGCACTTTAGGGGTTTGGTACATAGTCCGAAAAAAAAAGCTAAATTTAAATTTTTTGATAATATTCTTATTTCACATAATTTCCTGAACTTTACCCGAATTTTGGCATCTCGTTATCTGTGAAGATGAATAAGAATGAAAAAAAATATCGTATTTTTTATTTATTTTATTTTTTTTTTTCTCAATAAAGAGTGTTATTTGTGGCTTTTAGCTTTTTCGTACTTAATGAACTTAAAAACACTCATAATACACGTTTCTCGTATATGTCCATTCGTTTCCCAAAAATAGGGTTCTTTGCATGTATTTAAGCGTTTTTATTGGTTACATGATCAAAAACACTCAAAATACATGTTTTTGGTAATGTTATTCTGTTTCACCATGAAGTGTATTTCGCGTGCGTTTTAGTGTTTTGGTATATAAGGAGCTCAAAAACACTTAAAGGCAAGTTCTTGGTAAAAATTGGTTTTATTCCAATGTAAAGTGATTGCCCTGCTTTTTAGTGCTTTTTTGCCTATCACGCTCAAAACACTTAAAAGCTGGATTTGCTTGCAATTTTGGGTTTTGGTAAATAAGAATGTGAAAAGCACCCAGAATACACGCATTTAGTAAGGTTGTTCTGTTTCTAAATTAAGAGTGTTATTCATGAGTTTCAGCATTTTGGTATCTAAGAAACATTTCCATATACAAGAGTTTTTGCATTTTTTGCCTTTTGGTTCTTTTCAACTATAAAACACTCATTATCCACTTTTCTTGCAATGTCCTTTTTTTCTTAATATAGGGTGCTTTGCATCAATTTTCGTGTTTTTTGTAGATAATATCCTCAAAAACACTCAAAATATACCATTTTGGTAATGTTATTCTATTTCTTCATATTGGTTGGTTTCCATCCGTTTTAGCGTTTTTTTCTAAGTAAAACACTGAGAAGACACGTTTTCAGTAATTTTGTTTTCGATTGCCATAGAGTGAGTTCCTTATTATTTATCGTTTTTGTGTCTAACATGCAGAAAAAAAACACTCAAAAGAGAGATTTCTGGCAAGGTCGTTTAATTTCCTTATATAGGAGGCTTTGCATGCACTTTAGGGTTTGGTACATAACAGTCCGAAAAAAAAGCTAAAATTAACTTTTTTGATAATTTTCTATTATCATATAATAGCCCTGAATTTTCCCAGAATTTTGGCATCTCAGTACCTATGAAGATCAATAAAAAAAAAAAACATACTATTTTTATATATTTTTATTTATTTTTTATTTTTTCTAAATAAAAAGTGTTATTTGTGGGTTTTACCTTCTTGGTAGTTAAAGAACTTAAAAACACTCATAATACACGTTTCTTGTAATGTCCTTTCGTTTCCCAAACATAAAGTTGTTTGCATGTATTTAAGCGTTCTTATAGATAATATGATCAAAAACACTCTAAATACATGTTTTCGGTAATGTTATTCGGTTTCTCCATTAAGTGTGTTTTGCATGCGTTTTTGCTGTTTGGTATATAAGGAGCTCAAAAAACCTTAAAGGCAAATTCTTGGTAAAAATTGGTTTTATTCCAATGTAATGTGATTGACCTACTTTTTAGTGCTTTATTGCCTATCAAGCTCAAAAACACTTAACATACACTTTTCTGTTAATGTCATTTTTTTTTTTTCCCACAAAGCTGGTTTCGCATGCAGTTTGGGGTTATGGTAACTAAGAATGTGAAAAACACTCAAAATTCACGCATTTTGTAAGGTTGTTCTCTTTCTTACTTAAAAGTGTTATTCATGAGTTTCAGCATTTTGGTATGTAAGAAACTTCTCTAATACACACATTTGGTAAAGTATTTCTGTTTCTCAAATAAAAATTTTTCATGAGTTTCAGCATTTTTGTATGTAAGAAACTTCTCTATGTACACGAGTTTTTTGAGATTTTTCCCTTGTGGTTCTTGTGAAACTAGAAAACACTCATTATACACGTTTCTCGTAAAGTCCTTTTCTTCCTCAATATAGAGTGCTTTCCATCCATATTCGCATTTCTTGTAGGTAACAAGCTCAAAAACACATAAAAATATATCTTTTTGGTAATGTTTCTTCATATTGGTTGGTTTTGCATCCGTTTTAGCGTTTTTTTTTTTACGTAAATCACTAAAAAGACACTTTTCAGTAATATTGTTGAAATTGCTGAAAAACACTCAAAAGACAGGTTTCTGGTAAAGTCGTGTAATTTCCCAATATAGGTGGCTTTGCATGCACTTTAGGCTTTGGTACATAAGTACGGAAAAAAGCTAAAATCATTTTTTTATATAATAATTTTTTTTACAAAATTTCCCTGAATTTTGCAATAATTTTGGCGTCTCGGTACCTATAAAGATGAATAACAAAAAAAAAAATTTCTTTTCTATTAAGAGTGATATTTGTGGGTTTTAGCTTTTTGGTACTTAAGGAACTTAAAAACACTTATAATACACGATTTTCGTAATGTCCTTTTGTTATACAAACATAGTGTTCTTTACATGTATTTAAGCGTTTTTATAGGTAACATGATCAAAAACACTCAAAATACATGGTTTTTGGTAGTGTTATTCTGTTTCTCCATAAAGGGTGTTTTGCATGAGTTTTAGCGTTTTGGTATGTAAGGAGTTAAAAACACTTAAATGCAAGTTCTTCGTAAAAGTTGGTTTTATTTCCATGTAAGTTGATTGTTCTGCTTTTTAGTGCTTTGTTGCATATCAAGCTCAAAAACACTCAAAAGACACTTTTCTGGTAATATCATTTTTTTTTCCCAGATAAAGCTAGTTTCGCATGTAATTTGGCATTTTCGTAACTAAGAATGTGAAAAACGTTCAAAGTACACAATTTGGTAAGGTAGTTCTATTTCTCGATAAAAAGTGTTATTTATGCATTTCATCATTTTGGTATATAAGAAACTTCTCTATATACCCGAGTTTTTGCGTTTATTGCCTTGTGGTTCTTGTGAAAATATAAAACACTCATTATACACGTTTCTCGTAATGTCCTTTTGTTTCCTAATATAGTGTGCTTTCCATCCATTTTTGCATTTTTTTGTAGGTAACAAGCTCAAAAACACTGAAAATATATCTTTTTGGTAATGTGATTCTATTTCTTCATATTGGTTGGTTTCCATCCGTTTTAGCGTTTTTCTACGTAAAACAAAAAAAGAGACGTTTTCAGTAATTTTGTTTTGGATTCACATATTATTTATTCCATATTATTTATCATTTGGTGCCTAACATACTGTAAAACACTAAAAAGACAGGTTTCTGGTAAAGTCGTTTAACTTCCCTAAATAGGTGGTTTTGCATGCACTTTAGAGTTTGGTACATAACAATCCGAAAAAAAAAGCTATTATTAACTTTTTTCATAATGTTGTTTTTTCCACATAAATTCCCTGAATTTGGGCAGAATTTTGGGATCTTGGTACCTATGAAGATGAATAAAAAAACCCTATTTTTTTATTTATTTATTTATTTATTTTTTTTTTTTTTAAAGAAACAGTGTTATTTGTGGGTTTTATCTTTTTGATACTGAAAGAACTTAAAAACACTTTCTCGTAATGTCCTTTCGTTTCCCAAACATAAGGTTCTTTGCATGTTTTTAAGCGTTTTTCTAGATAACATGATTAAAAACACTCAAAATACATGTTTTTGATAATACAAAAGCTGTTTTGCATGCGTTTTAGCGTTTTAGTATGTAAAGATGTCAAAAACACTTAAAGGCAAGTTCTTGGTAAAATTTGGTTTTATTTCCATGTAATGTGATTGCCCTGCCTTTTAGTGTTTTATTGCCTAACACGCTGAAAAACACTCAAAAGACATGCAAAGCCTCCCATATGAGGAAATTAAACGACCTTATCAGAAATCTGTCTTTTGAGTGTTTTTCAGCATGTTAGGCACCAAAACGGTAAATATTAAGGAACTCAGTCTATATGGGAATCCAAAACAAAATTACTAAAAACGTGTCTTCTCAGTGTTTTACATAGAAAAACGATAAAAAGGTTGCAAAGCAGCCAATATCAAGAAGTAGTAAAACATTACCAAAAATGTATATTTTGAGTTTTTTTTTTGAGTTTGTTACCTACAAAAAAAACGCGAAAATTGATACAGAGCACTCTATATTGGGAAACAAAGGGACATTGCGAGAACAGTGTATAATGAATGTTTTATAGTTTAAAAGAACCACAAGGCAAAAAACGCAAAAACTCGTGTATATGGAGAAGTTTTCTAGATACCAAAATGCTAAAACTCATGAATAACACTCTTAATTGAGAAACAGAACAACCTTTCTAAATGCGTGTTATAAACATTAAAGGCAAGTTCTTGGTATAAGTTGGTTTTATTCCCATGTAATGTGATTACCCTGCTTTTTATTGCTTTATTGCCTAACACGCTCAAAAAACACTCAAAAGACACTTTTTGTAATGTCATTTTTTTCCCATATAAAGCTAGTTTCGCCTGCTATTTGGGGGTTTTGCTAAGAATTTGAAAAACACAAAAAATACACGCATTTGGTAAGGATCTTTTGTTTCTCAATTAAGATTGTTATTCGTGAGTTTCAGCATTTTGGTATCTAAGAAACTTCTTTATATACACGAGTTTTTTGCTTTTTTTGCCTTTTGGTTCTTGTGAACCACAAGTTCTTTTGCCCGAAAATAATAAGACGCTCATTATACACATTTCTCGTAATGTCCTTTTGTTTCCCAATAGGGAGTACTTTGCATCCATTTTCGAGTTTTTCTAGGTAACAAGCTCAAAAACACTCAAATTATATCTTTTTCGTAATGTTATTCTATTTCTTCATATTGGTTGGTTTGCATCCGTTTTAGCGTTTTTCTACGTAAACCACCGAAAAAAAACACGTTTTCAGTAATTTTGTTTTGGATTCCCAAAGAATTTTCCTAGAATATTGGCATCTCGGTACCTATGAAGATGAATAGCAACAAAAAAAATCTATTTATTTATTTTTTTTTCTCTATAGTGTTATTTGTGTGCTTTAGCTTTTTGGTACAAAAGGAACTTAAAAACATTCATAATACACGTTTCTCATAATGTCTTTTCGTTTCCCAAACATAATGTTCTTTGCATGTATTTAAGCGTTTTTATAGATAACATTTTTTCAAAAACACTCAAAATACATGTCTTAGGTAATGTTATTCTGTTTCTCCATAAAGTGTGTCTTGCATGCGTTTTAGCGTTTTGGTATGTAAGGAGTTAAAAACAGTTAAAGGCAAGTTCTTCGTAAAAGTTGGTTTTATTCTCATATAATGTGATTGTTCTGCTTTTTAGTGCTTTCTTGCATATCACGCTCAAAAATACTCAAAAGACACTTTCCTGATAATGTCATTTTTTTTCCACATAAAGCTAGTTTCGCATGTAATTTGGGATTTTCGTAACTAAGAATATGAAAAACACTCAAAATACACACATTTGGTAAGGTAGTTCTCTTTCTCAATTAAAAGTGTTATTCATGAAAATCAGGATTTTGGTATGTAAGAAAATTCTCTCTATACACGAGTTTTTGCTTTTTTTGCCTTGTGGTTCTTATTAAACTATAAAACACTCATTATACACGTTTCTCGTAATGTCCTTTTGTTTCCGAATATAGAGTACTTTCCATTCATTTTCACATTTTTTTTAGGTGACACGCTCAAAAACACTCAAAATATATGTTGTTGGTAATGTTATTCTATTTCTTCATATTGGTTGGTTTACATCCGTTTTAGCGTTTTTCTTATTAAATCTCTGAAAAGACACAATTTCAGTAATATTGTTGAAATTGCTGAAAAACTCTCAAAAGACAGATTTCTGGTCAAGTCGTGTAATTTCCCCATTTAGGTGGCTTTGCATGCACTTTAGGGTTCCGGATAAAATCTAAAATTATTGATTTTGATAATATTTTTTTTTTATCTAATTTACCTGAATTTTGCCAGAATTTGGGCATCTCCGTAGCTATGAAGATCAATAAAAAAAAATTATATTTTTTTTATTAATATATTTATTTTTTTTTCTCTATAAAGTGTTTTTTGTGGGTTTTAGCTTTTTGGTACTTAAGAAACTTAAAAACACTCAATACACAATTTTCGTAATGTCCTTTCGTTTCACAAACATAGGGTTCTTTGCATGTATTTAAGCGTTTTTATAGGTAACATGATCAAAAACACTCAAAATTCATGTTTTTGCTAAAGTTATTTTGTTTTTCCATAAAGGGTGTTTTGGATACGTTTTAGCGTTTTCGTATGTAAGGAGTTAAAAAAACCACTTAAAGGCAAATTCTTGGTAAAAGTTGGTTTTATTTCCATGTAATCTGATTATTCTGCTTTTTAGTGCTTTGTTGCATATCACGCTCACAAACACTCGAAAAACACTTTTGTGGTAATGTCATTTTTTTCCCCACATAAAGCTAGTTTCGCATGTAATTTGGGATTTTCGTAACTAAGAATGTGAAAAACACTCAAAATACTTACATTTGGTAAGATAGTTCTATTTCTTAATTAAAAGTGTTATTCATGAGTTTCAGCATTTTGGAATGTAAACGAGTTTTTGCGTTTTTTTCCTTTTGGTTCTTGTGAAACTATAAAACACTCATTATACACGTTTCTCTTAATGTCCTTTTGCTTCCCAATATAGAGTGCTTTCCATCCATTTTCGCGTTTTTTTTAAGTAACAATTTCAAAAGCACTCAAAATATACCTTTTTGGTAATGTTATTTTATTTCTTCATATTGGTTGGTTTGCATCCGTTTTGGCGTTTTTCTACGTAAAACACCGAAAAGACACGTTTTCAGTAATTTTGTTTTGATTCCCATATAGATTGACTTCCATGAGTTTTATCGTGTTGGTTCCTAACATGGTGAAAAACACTCATAAGACAGTTTTCTGGCAAAGATATTTAATTTCCCCATATAGGTGGCTTTGCATTCACTTTAGGGGTTTGGTACATAACAGTCCGAAAAAAAAAGCTAAATTTAACTTTTTTCATAATGTTCTTATTTCACATAATTTCCTTAACTTTGCCCGAATTTTGGCATCTCGTTACCTGTGAAGATGAATAAGAATAAAAAAATAAAAAAAACGTAATTTTATTTATTTTTTTAAATTTTTTCTCAAAAAAGAGTGTTATATGTGGCTTTTAGCTATTTTGTACTTAATGAACTTAAAAACACTCATAATACACGTTTCTGGTAATGTCCTTTCGTTTCCCAAAAATTGGGTTCTTTGCAGGTATTTAAGCGTTTTTATTGGTAACACGATCAAAAACACTCAAAATACATATTTTTGGTAATGTTATTCTGTTTCATCATGAAGTGTATTTTGCATGCGTTTTAGTGTTTTCGTATATAAGGAGCTCAAAAACATTCAAAGGCAAGTTCTTGGTGAAAATTGGTTTTATTCCAATGTAATGTGATTGCCCTACTTTTTAGTGATTTATTGCCTTTCACGCTCAAAAACACTCAAAAGACATTTTTCTGGTAATGTCATTTTTTTCCCACATAAAGCTGGTTTCGCATGCAATTCGGGGGTTTGGTAAATAAGAATGTGAAAAGCATTCAAAATACACGCATTTAGTTAGGATGTTCTGTTTCTCAATTAAGAGTGTTGTTCATGAGTTTCAGCATTTTGGTATCTAGGAAACTTCTTCATATACACTAGTTTTTGCATTTTTTTGCCTTGTTATTCTTTTGAACTATAAAACACTCATTATATTTTTTTTTTGCAATGTCCTTTCCTTTCCCATTATAGAGTGCTTTGCATCAATTTTTTCGTTTTTTATAGATAACAAGCTCAAAAACACTCAAAATACACCTTTTTGGTAATGTTTTTCTATTTCTTTATATTGGTTGGTATGCATCCGGTTTAGCGTTTTTCTACGTAAAACACTGAGAAGACACGTTTTCAGTAATATTGTTTTGAATTCCCATATAGAGTGAGTTCCTTATTATTTATAGTTTTGGTGCCTAACATGCTGAACAACACTCAAAAGACAGATTTCTGATATGGTCGTGTAATTTCTTTTTATAGGAGGCTTTGCATGCACTTTAGGGTTTGGTACATAAGTCCGAAAGAAAAGCTAAAATTAACTTTTTTGATAATATTCTTTTATCATATAATTGCCCTGAATTTTCCCAGAATTTTTGCATCTCGGTTCCTATGAAGATGAATAACAAAAAAAAAAATCCTATTTTTTTATTTTTATTTATTTAATTATTTTTTTTATGAATAAAGGGTGTTATTTGTGGGATTTTGCTCTTTGGTACTTAAGGAACTTAAAAACACTCATAATACACGTTTCTCGTAATCTCCTTTCGTTTCCCAAACATAAGGATGTTTGCATGTATTTAACCGTTTTTATAGAAAACACGATCAAAAACACTCAAAATACATGTTTTTGGTAATGTTATTCTGTTTCTCTATAAAAGACGTTTTGCATGCGTTTTAACGTTTTGGTATGTAAGGAGCTCAAAAACACTTAAAGACAAATTCTTGGTAAAAGTTGGTTTTATTCCTATGTAATGTGATTGCCTTACTTTTTAGTGCTTTATTGACTAATACGCTCAAAAACCCTCAAAAGACACTTTTCTGGTAATATCATTTTTTTCCCACATAAAGCTACTTTTGCATGGAATTTGGGGTTTTGGTAACTAAGAATGTAAAAAACACTCAAAATACACACATTTAGTAAGAATATTCTGTTTCTTAATTAAAATTGTTATTCATGAGTTTCAGCATTTTGGTATCTTAGAAACTTCTCCATACACACGAGTTTTTGTGTTTTTGGCCTTGTGATTCTTGTGAAACTTTGAAACTCATTATAGACGTTTCTCGTTATGTCTTTTTTTTTTTCTAATATAGAGTGATTTGCATCCATTTTCGCATTATTTTTATGTAACAAGCTCAAAAACACTCAAAATATACCTTTTCGGAAATGTTATTCTGTTTCTTAATATTGGTTGGTTTACATCCGTTTTAGCGTTTTTCTACGTAAAACACTGAGAAGACACGTTTTCAGTAATTTTGTTTTGGATTCCCATATAGAGTGAGTTCCTTATTATTGATAGTTTTGGTGCCTAACATGCTGAAAACACTCAAAAGACAGATTTCTGGTAAGGTCGTTTAATTTCCTCATATAGGAGGCTTTGCATGCACTTTAGGGTTTGGTACATAACAGTCCGAAAAAAAAAGCTGAAATTAACGTTTTTAATAATTTTCTTTTATCATATAATAGCCCTGAATTTTCCCAGAATTTTGGCATCTCGGTACCTATGAAGATGAATAACAAAAAAAAAAAATTACTATTTTTATATATTTTTATTTATTTGTTTTTCTAAATAAAGAGTGTTATTTGTGGGTTTTAGCTTCTTGGTAATTAAGGAACTTAAAAACACTCATAATACACGTTTCTCGTAATGTCCTTTCGTTTCCCAAACATAAGGTTTTTTGCATGTATTTAGGCGTTTTTATAGACATGATCAAAAACACTCAAAATACATGTTTTTGGTATTGTTATTCTGTTTCTCCATAAAGTGTGTTTTTCATGCGTTTTAGCGGTTTGGTATATAAGGAGCTCAAAAAACCTTAAAGGCAAGTTTTTGGTAAAAATTGGTTTTATTCCAATGTAATGTGATTGCCCTGCTTTTTAGTGCTTTATTGCCTATCACGCTCAAAAACACTCAAAAGACATTTTTCTGGTAATGTCATTTTTTTCCCACATAAAGCTGGTTTTGCATGCAATTTGGGGTTTTGCTAACTAAGAATGTGAAAAACACTCAAAATTCACGCATTTAGTAAGGCTGTTCTGTTTCTTAATTAAAAGTTTTATTCATGAGTTTCTGCATTTTGGTGTGTAAGAAACTTCTGTAATACACACATTTGGTAAGGTATTTCTGTTTGTCAATTAAAAGTTATTCATGAATCTCAGCATTTTGGTATGTAAAAAACTTCTCTATGTACACGAGTTTTAGAGATTTTTGCCTTTCCATCCATTGGAGTGCTTTCCATCCATTTTCGCATTTATTGTAGGTAACAAGCTCAAAACCAAATAAAAATATATCTTTATGGCAATGTTATTCTGTTTTTTCATATTGGTTGGTTTGCATCCGTTTTAGCGTTTTTCTACGTAAATCACTAAAAAGACACTTTTCAGTAATATTGTTGAAATTGCTGAAAAACACTCAAAAGACAGGTTTCTGGTAAAGTCGTGTAATTTCCCCATATAGGTGGCTTTGCATGCACTTCACGGTTTGGTACATAAATACGGAAAAAAGCTAAAATTATTTTTTTTATAATGATTTTTTTTACAAAATTTCCCTAAATTTTGCCAGAATTTTGGGATCTCGGTACCTATGAAGGTGAATAACAAAAAAAAAATATCTTTTTTTTTTCTCTATAAAAAGTGTTATTTGTGGGTTTTAGGTTTTTGGTTCTGAAAGAACTTAAAAACACTTATAATACACCTTTCTCGTAATGTCCTTTCGTTTCTCAAACATAAGATTTTTTGCATGTTTTTAAGCGTTTTTATAGATAACATAATGAAAAACACTCAAAATACATGTTTTTGGTAATGGAAAAGGTGTTTTGCATGCGTTTTAGCGTTTTGGTATGTAAGGATGTCAAAAACACTTAAAGGCAAGTTATTGGTAAAATTTAGTTTTATTTCCATGTAATGTGATTGCCCTGCCTTTTAGTGTTTTATTGTCTAACACGCTCAAAAACACTCAAAAGACATGCAAAGCCTTCCTTATGAGGAAATGCAACGACCTTACCAGAAATCTATCTATTGAGTGTTTTTCAGCATGTTAGGCACCAAAACGATAAATAATAAGGAACTCACTCTATATGGGAATCCAAAACAAAATGACTGAAAACATGTCTTTTCAGTGTTTTACGTAGAAAAACGCTAAAACAGATGCAAACCAACCAATATCATGAAGTAGAAAAACATTACCAAAAATGTATATTTTGAGTTTTTTTGAGCTTGTTACCTACAAAAAAACGCCAAAATTGATACAAAGCACTTTATACTGGGAAACAAAGGCACTTTGTGAGAAAAGTCTATAATAAATGTTTTATAGTTCAAAAGAACCACAAGGCAAAAAACACAAAAACTCGTGTATATGGAGAAGTTTCCTAGATACCAAAAAGCTGATACCCTTGAATAACACACTTAATTGAGAAACACAACAACCTTACTAAATGCGTGTCAAAAACATTAAAGGCAAGTTCTTGGTAAAAGTTGATTTCATTCCCATATAATGTGATTGCCCTGGTTTTTAGTGCTTTATTGCCTAACACGCTCAAAAACACTCGAAAGACACATTTGGTAATGTCCCTTTTTTTTCCCACATAAAGCTAGTTTCGCATGCTATTTGGGGTTTTGCTATTAATGTGAAAAACTCTCAAAATACACGCATTTGGTAAGGATTTTCTGTTTCTCAATTAAGATTGTTATTCATGAGTTTCAGCATTTTGTTATCTAAAAAACTTCTTTTTATACACGAGTTTTTGCGTTTTTTGCCTTTTGGTTCTTGTGAACCACAAGTTCTTTTGCCCGAAAATAATAAGACACTCATTATACACATTTCTCGTAATGTCCTTTTGTTTCCTAATAGGGAGTGCTTTGCATCCATTTTTTGCGTTTTTTGTAGGTAACAAGCTCAAAACACTCAAAATATAGCTTTTTCGTAATGTTATTCTATTTCTTCATATTGGTTGGTTTGCAACCGTTTTAGCGTTTTTCTACGTAAAACACCGAAAAAACACGTTTTCAGTAATTTTGTTTGTGATTCCCACAATTTTTTGTGAATTTTGCCAGAATTTTGCATCTAGGTACCTATGAAAGTGAATAACAAAAAATAATTTTTTTTTATTTTTTCTCTATAAAGAGTGTTATAAGTGTGTTTTATCTTTTTGGTACAAAAGGAACTTAAAAACACTCATAATACACGTTTCTCGTAATGTCCTTTCGTTTCCCAAACATCATGTTCTTTGCATGTATTTAAGCGTTTTTATAGATAACATGATCAAAAACACTCAAAATACATGTCTTTATTAATGTTATTCTGTTTCTCCATAAAGTGTGTTTTGCATGCGTTTTAGAGCTTTTGTATGTAAGGAGTTAAAAACAATTAAAGGCAAGTTCTTCGTAAAAGTTGGTTTTATTCCCATATAATGTGATTGTTCTGCTTTTTAGTGCTTTCTTGCATATCACGCTCAAAAACACTCAAAAGACACTTTTCTGATAATGTCATTTTTTTTCCACATAAAGCTAGTTTCGCATGTAATTTGGCATTTTCGTAACTAAGAATGTGAAAAACACTCAAAATACACACATTTTGTAAGGTACTTCTGTTTCTCAATTAAAAGTGTTATTCATGCATTTCAGCATTTTGGTATGTAAGAAACTTCTCTCTATACACGATTTTTTGCGTTTTTTGCCTTGTGGTTCTTGTTAAACTATAAAACACTCATTATACACGTTTTTAGTAATGTCCTTTTGTTTTCCAATATAGAGTGTTTTCCATTCATTTTCGCATTTTTTGTAGATAACACGTTCAAAAACACTAAAAATATATCTTTTTGGTAATGTTTTTCTATTTCTACATATTGGGTGGTTCACATCCGCTTTAGCGTTTTTCTTAGTAAATCTCTGAAAAGACACGTTTTCAGTAGTATTGTTGAAATTGATAAAAACACTCAAAAGACATGTTCCTGGTAAAGTCGTGTAATTTCCCCATCTAGGTGGCTTTCCATGCACTTTAGGGTTTGGTAGATAACTCCGAATAAAAGCTAAAATCATTGATTTTGATCTTTTTTTTTTTTTATCTAATTTCCCTGAATTTTGCCAGAATTTTGGCATCTCGGTACATATGAAAATGAATAAAAAAAAAAATTCTTATTTATATTTTTTTTATTTATTTATTTATTTTTTTTTCACTATAAAGAGTGTTATTTGTGGGTTTTAGCTTTTTGGTACTTAAGGATTTTAAAAACACTCATAATATACAATTTTCGTAATGTCCTTTCGTTTTACAAACATAGAACTCTTTGCATGTATTTAAGCGTTTTTATAGGTAACATGATCAAAAACACTCAAAATTCATATTTTTGGTAATGTTATTTTGTTTCTCCATATAGGGTGTTTTGCATGCGTTTTATCGTTTTAGTATGTAAGGAGTTAAAAAAAACACGTAAAGGCAAGTTCTTGGTAAAAGTTGGTTTTATTCCCATGTAATGTGATTATTCTGCTTTTCAGTGCTTCGTTGCATATCACGCTCAAAAACACTCGAAAGACACTTTTCTGGTAATGTCATTTTTTTTCACATATAAAGCTGGTTTCGCATGTAATTTGGGATTTTCGTAACTAAGAATGTAAAAAACACTCAAAATACTCACATTTGTTAAGATAGTTATCTTTCTCAATTAAAACTATTATTCATGAGTTTCAGCATTTTGGAATGTAAGAATCTTCTCTATATACACGAGTTTTTGCGTTTTTTACATTGTGGTTCTTGTGAAAGTATAAAACACTCATTATACACGTTTCTCATAATGTCCTTTTGTTTCCCAATATAGAGTGCTTTCCATCCGTTTTCGCGTTTTTTTTAGGTAACAATTTCAATAACACTCAAAATATACCTTTTTGGTAATGTTATTCTATTTCTTCATATTGGTTGGTTTGCATCCGTTTTAGCGTTTTTATACGTAAAACACCGAAAAGACACGATTTCAGAAATTTGGTTTTGGATTCCCATATAGATTGGCTTCCATGGGTTTTATCATGTTGGTTCCTAACATGCTGAAAAACACTCATTAGACAGTTTTCTGGCAAAGACATTTAATTTCCCCATATAGGTTGGTTTGCAAGCGCTTTAGGGGTTTGGTACATAACAGTCCGAAAAAAAAAAGCTAAATTTAACTTTTTAGATAATGTTCTTATTTCACATAATTTCTTGAACTTTGCCCGAATTTTGGCATCTCATTACCTGTGAATATGAATAAGAATGAAAAAAAATATCGTTTTTTTTCTTTTTTTATTTTTTTTCTTAATAAAGACTGTTATTTGTGGGTTTTAGCTTTTTCGTACTTAATGAACTTTAAAACACTCATAATACACGTTTCTCGTAATGTCCTTTCGTTTCCCAAAAATAGGGTTCTTTGCATGTATATAAGCGTTTTTATTGGTAACACGATAAAAAAACACTCAAAATACATGTTTTTGGTAATGTTATTCTGTTTCAACATGATGTGTATTTTGCATGCGTTTTAGGGTTTTGGTATATAAAGAGCTCAAAACACTTAAAGTCAAGTTCTTGGTAAAAATTGGTTTTATTCCAATGTTATGTGATTGCCCTGCTTTTTAGTCCTTTATTGCCTATCACGCTCAAAAAAACTCAAAAGACATTTTTCTGGTAATGTCATTTTTTTTCCCATAAAGCTGGTTTCGCGTGCAATTTGGGGTTTTGGTAACTAAGAATGTGAAAAGCACTCAAAATACACGCTTTTAGTAAGGATGTTCTGATTCTCAATTAAGAGTGTTGTTCATGAGTTTCAGCATTTTGGAATTTTGGAAACATCTTCATATACACTAGTTTTTGCATTTTTTGCCTTGTTGTTCTGTTGAACTATAAAACACTCATTATACACTTTTTTTGCAATGTCCTTTTCTTTCCCATTATAGAGTGCTTTGCATCAATTTTCGCGTTTTTTTTTTATAGATATCAAGCTCAAAAACGCTCAAAATATACCTTTTTGGTAATGTTTTTCTATTTCTTTATATTGGTTGGTTTGCATCCGGTTTAGCGTTTTTTACGTAAAACACTGAGAAGACACGTTTTCAGTAATTTTGTTTTGAATTCCCATATAGAGTGAGTTCCTTATTATTTATCGTTTTTGTGCCTAACATGCTGAACAACACTCAAAAGACAGATTTCTCATTTCTCAGATTTCTCAGGTCGTTTTATTTTCTCATATAGGAGACTTTGCATGCACTCTAGGGTTTAGTACATATGTCCAAAAAAAAAAAGCTAAAATTAACTGTTTCGATAATATTCTTTTATCATATAATTGCCCTGAATTTTCCCAGAATTTTGGCATCTCGATACCTATGAAGATGAATAACAAAAAAAAAAAAAAAAATCCTATTTTCTTATTTTTTATTTATTTATTTTTTTCTCAATAAAGAGTGTTATTTGTGAGATTTAGCTTTTTGTTACTTAAGGAAATTAAAAACACTCATAATACACGTTTCTCGTAATGTTCTTTCGTTTCCTAAACATAAGGATCTCTGCATGTATTTAAGCGTTTTTATAGAAAACATGATCAAAAAACACTCTAAATACATGTTTTTGTTAATGTTATTCTGTTTCTCTATAAAAGGTGTTTTGCATGCGTTTTAGTGTTTTGGTATGTAAGGAGCTCAAAAACACTTAAAGGCAAATTCTTGGTAAAAGTTGGTTTTATTCCCATATAATGTGATTGCCCTGCTTTTTAGTGCTTTATTGCCTAACACGCTCAAAAACCCTCACACATAAAGCTAGTTGCGCATGGAATTTTCAGTTTTGGTAACTAAGAATGTGAAAAACACTCTTCTGTTTCTTAATTAAGAGTGTTATTCATGAGTTTCAGCATTTTGTTATTTTTAGAAACTTTTCCATATACACGAGTTTTTGCATTTTATGCCCTGTGATTCTTGTGAAACTATGAAACACTTATTATACACGTTTCTCGTTATATCCTTTTTTTTTTTTTTCCTAATATAGAGTGCTTTGCATCCATTTTTGCATTTTTTTTATGTAAGAAACTCAAAAATACTCAAAATATACCTTTTTGGTAATGATATTATATTTCTTCATATTGGTTGGTTTGCATGTTTTGGCGTTTTTCTACGTAAAACTTTGAAAAGACACGTTTTTATTAATTTTGTTTTGGTTTTCCATATACAGTGACTCCTATTATTTTTGTCGTTTTGGTGCCTAACATGCGGAAAAACACTGAAAAAGACAGGTTTCTTGTAAAGTCGTTTAATTTCCCCATATAGATGGCTTTCCATACACTTTAGGGTTTGGTACATAACTCCGATAAAAAAGCTAAAATTAACTTTTTCGATAATGTTCTTTTTTTTCCATATAATTTCCCTGAATTTTGTCAGATTTTTGTCATCTTGGCAGCTATGAACATCAATAACAAAAAAAAATTGCTATTTATTTATTTATTTATTTATTTATTTATTTATTTATTTCTCTATAAAGAGTGTTATTTGTGGGTTTAAACGTTTTGGTACTTAAGGACATTAAAAACACATTATACACGTTTCTCGTTATGTCCTTTCGTTTCCCAAACATAGGGTTCTTTGCATGTATTTAAGCGTTTTTATAGGTAACATGATCAGAAACACTTAAACACATGTTGTTGGTAATGTTATTCTGCTTCTCCATAAAGGAGTGTTTTGCATGCGTTTTAGCGTTTTGATATTTAAGGTCAAAAACACTTGAAGGCAAGTTATTGGTAAAAGTTGGTTTTATTCCCATGTAATGTGATTGCCCTGGTTTTTTGTGCTTTATTGCCTAAAACGCTCAAAAATACTCAAAAGACACTTCTGGTAATGTCATTTTTTTCTCACATAAAGCTAGTTTCGCATGCTATTTGGGATTTTGCTAAAAATGTGAAAACAACACTTAAAATACACGCATTTGGTAAGGTTGTTCTGTTTCTCAATTAAGATTGTTATTCATGTGTTTCAGCATTTGGTATCTAACAAACTTCTTTATATATATGAGTTTTTGCGTTTTTTGCCTTGTGGTTCTTGTGAACCACAAGTTCTTTTTCCCGAAAATAATAAGACACTCATTATACACGTTTCTCGTAATGTCCTTTTGTTTTACCATTTTCGCGTTTTTTGTAGGTAACAAGCTCAAAAACACTCAAAATATACCTTCTTGGTAATGTTATTTTCTTTCTTCATATTAATTGGTATGCATCCGTTTTAGCGTTTTTATACATAAAACACCGAAAAGACACCTTTTTCAGTAAATTTTGTTTTGGATTCCCATATAGAGTGACTTCCATGTTATTTATCGTTTTGGTGCTTAACATGCTGAAAAACACTCATAAGACAGTTTTTTGGCAAAGACGTTTAATTTCCCCATATAGGTGGCTTTGCATGCACTTTAGGGTTTGGTACATAGGTGTCCGAAAAAAAAAGCTAAAATTAACTTTTTTATAATGTTTTTATTTCCTATAATTTCCTGAATTTTGTCCGAATTTTGGCATCTCGGTACCTATGAAGATGATTAACAAAAAAAAAAATTACTATTTTTTACTGGTATTTACTAACCAGATTTTTGGTGAGGTCGTTTAATTTCCTCATATAGGAGGCTTTGCATGCACTTTAGGGTTTGGTACATAACAGTCCGAAAAAAAAGTAAAATTAACTTTTTTTTATAATTTTCTTTTATCATATAATAGCCCTGAATTTTCTCAGAATTTTGGCATCTCGGTACAATAAAAAAAAAAAAAAAAAATTAGTATTTTTTTTCTAAATAAAGAGTGTTATTTGTGGGTTTTAGCTTTTTGGTACTTAAGGATCTTAAAAACAATTATAATACACATTTCTCGTAATGTCCTTTCGTTTCCCAAACATAAGGTTCTTTGCATGTATTTAAGCCTTTTTATAGATAACATGATCAAAAAACACTCAAAATATATGTTTTTGGTAATTTTATTTTTTCTCCATAAAAGGTGTTTTGCATGCGTTTTAGCGTTTTGGTATGTAATGAGCTCAAAAACACTTAAAGGCAAGTTCTTGGTAAAAGTTGTTTTTATTCCCATGTAATGTGATTCCCCTGCTTTTTAGTGCTTTATTGCCTAACACGTTCAAAAACACTCAAAAGACACTTTTTTTTTCCAACATAAAGCTAGTTTTGCATGGAATTTGGGTTTTGGTAACTAAGTATGTGAAAAACACTCAAAATACACACGTTTAGTAAGGTAGTTCTGTTTCTCAATTAAAAGTGTTATTCATGAGTTTCAGCATTTTGGTATGTAAGAAACTTCTCTATGTACACGAGTTTTTGAGTTTTTTGCCTTGTGGTTCATGTGAAACTATAAAACACTCATTATACACGTTTCACGTAATGTCCTTTTCTTTCCCAATAAAAAGTGCTTTCCATCCATTTTCGCATTTTTTGTAGGTAACAAGATCAAAAACACATCAAAATATATCTTTTTGATAATGTTATTCTATTTTTTCATATTGGTTGGTTTACATCCGTTTTAGCGTTTTTCTACCTAAATCACTGAAAAGACACGTTTTCAGTAATATTGTTGAAATTGCTAAAAAAAAAACACTCAAAAGACAGGTTTCTCGTAAAGTCGTGTAATTTTCCCATATAGGTGGCTTTGCAAGCACTTCAGGGTTTGGTACATAACTCCGGAAAAAAGCAAAAATTATTATTTTTTTTGATAATGATTTTTTTTTTACAAACTTTCCCTGAATTTTGCAAGAATTTTGGCATCTCGGTATATATAAAGATGAATAACAAATTTTTTTTTTTCTCTATAAAGAGTGTTATTTGTGGTACTTAAGGAACTTAAAAACAGTCATAATACACGATTTTCGTAATGTCCTTTTGTTATACAAGCATAGTGTTCTTTACATGTATTTAAGCGTTTTTATAGGTAACATGATCAAAAACACTCAAAATACATGCTTTTGGTAATGTTATTCTGTTTCTCCATAAAGGGTGTTTTGTATGCGTTTTAGCGTTTTGGTATGTAAGGAGTTAAAAAAACACTTAAAGGCATGTTCTTCGTAAAAGTTGGTTTTATTCACATGTAATGTGATTGTTCTGCTTTTTATTGCTTTGTTACATATCATGCTCGAAAACACTCAAACTACACTTTTCTGGTAATGTCAATTTTTTTCCCACATGAAGCTAGTTTCGCATGTAATTTGGCATTTTCGTAACTAAGAATGTGAAAAACACTCAAAATACACAATTTGGTAAGGTAGTTCTGTTTATCGATTAAAAGTGTTATTCATGCATTTCATCATTTTGATATGTAAGAAACTTCTCTATATACACGAGTTTTTGCGTTTATTGCCTTGTGGTTCTTTTAAAACTATAAAACACTCGTTATACACGTTTTTCGTAATGTCCTTTTCTTTCCTAATATAGAGTGCTTTACATCCATTTTTGCATTTTTTGTAGGTAACAGGCTCAAAAACACTTAAAATATATCTTTTTGGTAATGTTATTCTTTTTTTTTTCATATGGGTTGGTTTGCATCCGCTTTAACGTTTTTCTACGTAAAACACTGAAAAGACATGTTTTCAGTAATTTTGTTTTGGATTCAGATATTGGCTGACTTCCATATTATTTATCGTTTGGTGCCTAACATGCTGAAATACACTGAAAAGACAGGTTTCTGGTATGTTTTTTTTTTTTTCGAAAGATGTCTTTTCGGTGTTTTTGAGCGTGTTAGACACCAAAGTGCTAAAAAAAAGAAAAAAGAAAGGGGGAAACCGCTTTATATGAGGAATAAAAACATTATGAAAAAATTTGTTTTCTCACTGTTTTTTTTTATATAATATACCATAAAGCAAAAGACGCATACAAAACACTTTTTATAGAAAAACAGAATAACATTACCATGTTAGACACCTAAACACTAAAATCCATGGAAAGCTCCCTATAAGGGAATTAAAAACATTACCAAAAACGTGACAAATATATTTGAATTATTTATGTACCAAAAAACTAAATCTTTTGCAAAACACCCTCTATGGAGAAAGAAAAAAAAAAACATTACGAAAAATGAATATTTTGAGTGTTTTTGTGCTTGTTACGCACAAAAAAAAAAAAATTCAAATGCATGTAAATTACCCTATATGGGGAAACGGAAGGACACAACGAAAAACGTGTATTATGAATGTTTTTGTTTTTTTATTGAGATTCATAGTTATGAAAATACTAAAATGCTTGAAGAGCACGCTATATGGAGAAACAGAACAATATTAACAAAAACATGCATTTTAAATGTACGTATTTAACATTGTTAGGTACAGAAATTCATTGCAAAATGAAATTCATGCAAAGCACCATCTATGGGAAAACGAAACGACATTTCTAGAAACATGGATTTTGAGTGTTTATACACATGTTATGCAACAAAACACTAGAATAAAAAAAAGGAAAGAACCCTGTATGGGTAAAACAAATCAACATTATCAAAAACATGTCTTTTGAGTGTTTTTAACTAACATACCAATACGGTAAAACGCTTGCGCAACACCCTTTATGTAGAAATATAACTTGCAGACCAAAACTGTGCAATTTGAGTGTTTTTTTTATTTTTTTTTTATATGTAAAAACGCCAAAATGCATATAAAGTACCCTATATGGGGGAATTTTAAAATATTACGAAAAACGTGTATTATGACTATCTTTTTAGCTTCTCAGATAGCAAAACGGCAAAATTCATGAATAACACTCTATATGGAGAAACAGAACAAGATTTCCAAAAACGTGTATTTTGAGTAGGTACCAAAACGCCAAAATGCATAAATAACACATTATATGGAGAAAGGAAACATTTCCAAGTGTGTCTTTTGGGTGTTTATGAGCGTGTTAGGGAATAAATACGCAAAAAGCATGGAAAGCCCCTTACAAAGAGAAAAGAAAAAAAAAACATTACGAAAAAAGTGTCATTAACTGTTTTTTTTTCAGAAAGTTACGTACCAAAATGCTAAAAAGAATGCAAAACACCCTTCATGGAGAAACAAAATAACATTACAAAGTAGAAAAACGTCAAAATGCAAGCAAATTACCCTGTATATGGAAACGAAAACGTATTACTAGAAACGTGTGTTAGGAGTCTTTTTTGAGTTCTTTGGTTTGAAAACGAAAAAAAAATGAAAGAAAGTAATATTACCAAAAACGTCTGTTTTGAGTGTTTTCCACATTGTTAAGTAAGAAAACATACAAAATGCATGCAAATTCTCCTTAGTGGGTGAACGAAACAAAATTACAAGAAACGTATCTTGATTATTTTTTTGTGTATGTGAATCACCAAAACACCAAGAAACATGAAAAGCACCCTGTATGGGAATAACAAACGACAAAACCAAAAACGTGACTTCTGAGTTTTTTTCATTTTCTTACGTACCAAAACGCTAAAACGCAAGCAAGACACCGTTTATGGAGAAACAACAAATATTACGAAAGACATGTATTTTGAAAATTTTCGAGCTTGTTATGTACAATATCAACAAAATGCATGGAAAGTACCTCTTATAGGGAAAAGAAAATACTACGAGAAACGTGTTTTATGAGAGTTTTTCTTTTTTTTTATACCAAAACGCTAAAAAGCATGAATTGAGGACTATATAGAGAAATAAAACATTTATTTTGAGTGTATTTCACTTTATTAAGTAAGAAAACACCAAAATTCATGCAAAGCTCTATCTGTGGAGAAAGGAAACGACTGTTTGAAAAACATGCCTTTTGAGTGTTTATGAGCTTGTTAGGCACTAAAACGTTAAAAATAATGGAAAGCTCTATATATGGGAAAACAAAAATAAAATGTCTCCATTGTATTTTGAGGTACTAAGAAAAAAAATAAACACTGTAATATTTTCAAAACACCGTTTAAAGACAAATAGAATAACATGATCAGAATCATTTATTTTGAGTTTTTTTTTTTTTTTGAGCTTCCTTAAAAAAAAAAAAAAAAACTGAAATGCATGTAACGTAGCCTAGATGAAGAAACGAAAAGACATTATGAAAAACGCTTAATATAGGTATTTTTTAGAGTTTTTTTTTAGGTTATAAAACGTGAAAACGCGTTAATAGAACTCTATATGTAAAAACAAGATCTTCACAAAAAAAGAAATGTATTTGAGTGTTTTTCACTTTGAAAGGTACAAAAATGCCATTACGACTTTACAAGAAACATATCTGTTGTTTTCGTGCATGTTAAGCATCAAAACACTGAAAAGCATGGAAGGCTCACTATTTGGGAAAAGAAAACAGCTTTATCAAAAACGTGTCTTTTGAGTGTTTTACAGTTCATTTCGTAAGAAAACCCTAACATATATGCAAAATACCTTGGAGAAAAATAAAAGCATTCCCCGAAAAAAAAAAAATCGTCTTCAGTGTTTTGAGCTTGTTACGTACAAAAAGATCAAAATGCACGTAACGTACCCTATATTGAGGGAAAAAAAACTACATTACAAGAAACGTGTAAGAATGTTTATTTTATTTTTATTTTTTTAGCTTTTCAAATACAAAAACGTTGAAACTTAATAGTAGCACTCTCTATGAAGAAACAAGACAACAACACGAAAAACGTTTATTTTCACATTGTTAAGTACCAAGACGCTAAAATGTGTGTGTGTGTGTGTGTGTGTGTGTGTGTGTGTGTGTGTGTGTGTGTGTGTGTGTGTGTGTGTGTGTGTGTGTGTGTGTGTGTGTATGTGTGTGTGTGTGTACACACACACACACACACACACACACAAAAAAAAAAAAAAAAAATATTTGGAAAAGAAATTACATTTCCA
Organism: Scylla paramamosain; assembly: GCF_035594125.1. Taxonomy (NCBI): domain Eukaryota; kingdom Metazoa; phylum Arthropoda; class Malacostraca; order Decapoda; family Portunidae; genus Scylla; species Scylla paramamosain. The sequence goes on along the minus strand of NC_087159.1, from coordinate 22,644,409 downwards.
GAAACATGTCTTTTGAGGGTTTATATGCGTGTTATGCACCAAAACACTTAAAATCTTGGGGAAAAACCCTGTATAAAAAATATTACCAAAAACATGTTTCGAGTGTTTTTCAGACTGTTACGTAGAAAATGCCAAAATGCATGCAATATACCCAATATAGGGAAATGAAAAGATGTTAACGTGTATTATGAGTGTTTTTGAGTTTCAATGAAACCAAAACACTAAAACGCATGGATAGCACTCTCTGTGGAGAAAGAAAACAAGACTACCACAAACGTGTATTTTGAGTGATTTTCACAGTTAGGTAGCAAAACCCCAAAATGAATGCATATCACCCCATATGAAGAAACGCAAAATTACAATCAATGTATTCTCCAATACGCTATAAAGCATGGAAAGCAACATTACCAAAAACGTGTCTGTTGTGTATTTTGAGTGTTTGGTAGTTACGTACCAAAACGCTAAAACGCGTTTTTGGAGAAACAAGACAAATTTACGAAAAACTTATATTTTGAGTGATTTTGGGCTTCTTACGTAGAAAACGCCAAAGTGCATGCTAATTACCCTGTATGGTGAAATTAAATGACATTTCGAGAAACGTGTACTTTGAGTGTTTTTTGAGTTTCTTCGATAGCAGAGCGCTAGAATACATGAATAGCACTGTATATAGAGAAATAAAACAAGATTACCACAAACGTGTATTTTGAGCTTTTTTTTTTAACATTCTTAAGTACCAAAAAGCCAAAATGTTTGGAAGTCACCTCATATGGATAAACGAAATGAGATTACCATGTATCCAACAATTTATCCATGTATCCAACCTTGTATCAACCGTGTATTCTTTGTTTATTACTGTGTTAGCCATCAATACGCTAAAAAAAAAAAAGATATAAAGTACCCTATATGGAAAAACAACAAAACATTATCGAAAAAGTGTATTTTCAGTATTTTTCAGTTACTTATGTACCAAAATTCTTAAACGCATGGAAAACACATTTTATGAAGAAACAGAATAACGTTAACAGTGTTTTTGAGCTTGTTACGGAGAAAAAACGCTAAATGTACGCAAAGTACCCTATATGAGGAAAAGAAAAGACATTACGAGAAACCTTTATTATAATTGTTTTAAAACTTCTTAGATATCTAAGCGCGAAAACGCACGAATAACATTTATATAAAGGGAAAGAACAACATTACCATAAACATGTATTTTGATTGGTTTTCATATTTTCATGTACAAATATGCAAAACTGCATGCAAAACATAATCTATGAAAACGAAACGTTATTTCTAGAAAAAAAAAAAATTCAGTATTTATAAGGGTATTAGGCACCAAAAAAAAGCTAAAGAGCATGGAAAGCTATGTGGGGAAACAAAATAATATTCACCAAAAAACGTGTCTTTTGAGTGTTTTTCCGTTACTTACATACCAAAACACCCTTGATGGACAAAGAGAATAAAATAACAAGAAACATGTATTTTCTTTTTTCTTTTTTCGTGCTTGTTTATCACAAAAAAAAAAAAAGAAAGCCAAAATGCATGGAAGAACCCTATATAGGGATATGTCTCTTGAATGTTTTTAAGCTTTTTCAATAACAAAACATTAATACGCTTCCAAAACTCTCCTTATAAACAAAAAGAAAACATTACCAAAACCATAGAAGTTGAGAGTTATATATAAACTTTCTTCCGTAGAAAAACGCCAAAATGCATTAAACGTATATCATATATTGTGAAAGGAAAATATATTACAAGAAACGTGTATAGTGGGTGATTATGAACTTCGTAGCTACACTAAAAAAAAAAAATAAATAAATAAATAAGACACTAAAACACTAAAACGCGTGAAACTCATTGTGTATGGAAAAATATAACATTACCAAAAAGTTTTTTTTTTTTTTTAGTGGTGTTTAACTTTGTTCGTTACCAACACGACAAAATGCATGAGAACAACGTGATTTGAAAAAAAAAAAAAAATTACAAAAAAATATGTATTGTAAGCGTGTTTGAGGTCATTAGGTACCAAATGGAAAAAAAATGCATGCAAACCACATTATATAAGGAAACGAAAGGACATCATGAGAAACGTGTACAATAAGTGTTTTTGAGCTTCTTAGGTACAAAAACGCAAAAGCGGTTGAATAGCACTCTATATGAAAAAGCAGAATACCATTACCAAATTTTTTTAATTTTTTTTTTATTGGTACCAAAATGCCAAATTGCATTCAAAGCACCTTATATGAGGAAAAGAAACATTTCCTGAAACGTGTCTTTTGAGTGTTTATGAGCGTTTCAGGGTCCAAAATGAGAATCACCATATATGAGAATATAAAACAGTTTTATGAAAAACATGTCTTTCGAGTGATTTTGAGCTTTTATACCAACACACGAAAACGTATGCAAAAAAAAAAAAAGGAAAAAGAATAACATTCATAAAACAACTATATTAAGTGTTTTTGAGCTTGTTAGGTACAAATTTCGCAAAATGCATGGAAAGTACACTATATGAGGTAACAAAAGAACATTATTAGAAATGCGTATTATGAGTGCAATTGAGCTTTTTAAGTATCAAAACACTAAGACACATGAATCACACTCTATATGGAAAACAGAATAACATTACCAAAAAACAGTATTTTGAGTATTTTTCACAGCCTAAATTCTGAAGTGTAGGCATATCTCTATATATGATGAATTAAAACCTCATTTTCAGAAACATGTCTTTTAAATGTCTTTTGGAGTGTGTTAGGCACCAAAACTCTAAGAAGCATGATAGCACCCTGTATGTAAAAAAAAAAAAAAAAAAAAAAACGTGTCTTTACAGTGTTTCTTCGGTACTTACGTACAAAACGCTAAAACGCATGTAAAACATCCTTTATAAAAAAAAATCATGATAATATATCAAAAAAGTGTTTCAAATGGTTTTGAGCTTGTTACGTACAAAACAACCAAAATGTACGGAAAGTATATCATATGGGGAAATAAAGGAATATTACCATGGAGGTGTATTTTGAGTGTTATTGAGCTTCTTAGATAACAAAACACTAAAAATCATGAATAGCACTCTATATGGAGAAACAGAACAATATTACCAAAAATGTGTATTTTGAGTGTTAGATACCAAAATACCAAAATCCATGCACCCACTATGGTGAAGGAAACGATATTTCCAGAAATATTTCTTTTTGAATGTTTATGGGCGCGTTAGGCACCAAAACGGCAAAAAAAAAAAGTAAAAGAAAACAAAGCAACATTCCGAAGATCGTGTCTTTTGAGACATTTGAGCTAGTTAAGTACCAAATTCTAAAAAGCTTGCAAAACACATTATTGAGAAACACAATAACATTACCAAAAATATGTATTTCCAGTGTTTTTCAGTTTGTTGCGTGGAAAACGCCAAAATCCATGCAAAGTAACCTATATGTGAAAATGAAAGGATATTACGTAAAATATATTTTAGGGTGTTTTTTTTTTTTTTTTTTTAGCTTATTAGGCACTAGATGTAAAAACGCGTTCTCTGTATAGAGAAACAGAACAACATCTTCAAATATGACTACTTTCAGTGTATTTTATAATGTTAGGTACCAAAATGCAAAAATGCATGCAAAGTCCTCTATATGAAAAATCGAAACGACATTACGGTAAACGTGTATTATGAATGTTTTTTGAGCTTTTTAAGTACCAAAAACGCTATATGGGGAAATAAAGGAACATTACGATAGAGGTGTACTCGTATTTTGAGTGTTATTGAGCTTCTTAGGTAACAAAAAGCTAAAAGGCATGAATAGTATTCTAAATGGAGAAACATAACGTTACAAAGAATGTGTATTCTGAGTGTTTTTTTCACTTTGTTAGACGCCAAAACGCCCACCCCCCAAAAAAAAAAAACATGCAAGGCACCCTTTATGGTGAATCGAAACGATATTTCCAGAAATGTCTTTTGAATATTTTTGTGTGTTTGACAATAATATGCTAAAAAGCATGGAAAGCATGTGTATTTCACATTGTGAAGTACGAAAAAGCCAAAATGCATGGATATATGAGGAAAATAATTGAGGAAAGGAAAGAACATTTTATAGAAACGTGTCTGTTCAGTGTTTATGAACGTGTTAGGCACTAAAACGTTAAAACGCATTGAAAATAATCTATAATGAATAGCAAATCAACATTATCAAAACCGTCTCTTTTCAGTGTTTTTAAGCTACTTCCGTACGAGAACGCTAAAGCACAGCCAAAACATCCTTTGTAGAGAAAGAGTATAACTCTACAGAAAACGTAAATTTTTCATGAATTTTCAGAGTTTTGAGCTTGTTACGTAGAAAAATCCTGAAATGCATGGAAAGTATTCGATAAGTGTAAACAAAAGAACATTACGAGAATCGTTTATTATGAGAAATTTAATGTTTTTAGGTAAAAAAAAAAAACGCTAAAAGGTATATCAAGATACAGAACAACATGACCAAAAATCTGTATTATGAGTGTATTTCAAGTTTTTATGTGCCTTAACACCAAAAGTCATGCAAAGTACCCTACATGGGGAAACGAAAAGATATGAAGAGAAACGTGTATTATGATATTCATAGGTACTGAAACACTAAAACGCATGAATAACAAGGTATATGGAGAAATATTCCAACATTACCAAAAACAAGTATTTTTTTTTTTTTTTTACGTAAAAAAAATCTAAAATGCATCCCAAGGATCATTAAACGACTTTACGAAAAACGTGTATTTATGAATGTTTTTGAGCTTCTTAAGTACAAAAAAAAGCTAATAAACATTGATAACACTCCATAAGGAAAACATTTAAAAAAAAAAATCATGTACCTTGCATAGATTTTGGTACGTAACTATATGATGTATACTGAAAATATTCGTTTTTGATAATGTTATCTGTTTCTTCATATAGAGTAAAATTCGTTCTTTTTTAGCGTTTTGGTACCGAAGAAACTCAAAAACACTCATAATACACGTTTCTCGAAATGTCTTTTTGTTTTCTCTTATAGGGTATCTTACATGCATTTTGGCATTTTTGTACGTAACGAGATGAAAAACTCTCAAAATATTTGTTTTTGGTATTGTTATTCTATTTCTCCATAAAGGTGGTTTTTTATGCTTTCTAGGATTTTGGTATGTAACTAGCTCAAGAACACTTAAAATATATTTTTTTTCATAATATTGTTTTGCATTACATTATAGGGTGATTTCCATGGTTTATAGCGTTTTTGTGCCTAAAACGCCCATAAATACTCAAAATACACCTTTCTGGAACTATCGTTTCGTTTCCCTGTGGCTTTAAGCTTTTCATGTCTCTGTACCTAACAATAACCTAATAACTTAATAACAATATCTAACACTTAAAATTCATGATTTTGGTAATGTTGTTCTCTTTCAACATATACAGTTATATCACCGTGTTTTCGTGTTTTGGTGCCTAAGAAACACAAAAACACTCATAATAAACGTTTCTCATAATATCTTATCTTTTCCCTTTATATGGGACTTTGCTTGCATTTTCGAGTTTTTCTACGAAACAAGCCCAAAAACTCAAAATCCTTGTTTTTTTTTTTAATGTTATTCTGTTTCATGATGCCATTCATCGTTTCAGCACCTAGGAAACTCAAAAACAGTTTAAAAAACACGTTTTTTGTAATGTTTTGTATTCCCATATAGGGTGATTTTCATGCATTTTATCACCCAAAAGACACACTTGGAAATGTTTCCTTTCTCCATATAATGTGTTATTTATGCATTTTGGAGTTTTGGTACCTACTCAAAATACACGTTTTTGGAAATCTTGTTCTGTTTCCCCATATAGAGTGTTATTCATGAATTTTGCCGTTTTGCTATCTGAAAAGCTAAAAAGATAGTCATAATACACGTTTCTCGTAATATTTTAAAATTCCCCCATATAGGGTACTTTATATGCATTTTGGCGTTTTTACATATAAATAAAATAAAAAAAAAAACACTCAAATTGCACGGTTTTGGTCTGCATGTTCTATTTCTACATAAAGGGTGTTGTGCAAGCGTTTTACCGTATTGGTATGTTAGTTAAAAACACTCAAAAGACATGTTTTTGATAATGTTGATTTGTTTTACCCATATAGGGTTCTTTCCTTTTTTTTTCTAGTGTTTTTTTGCATAACATGTGTATAAACACTCAAAATCCATATTTCTAGAAATGTTTCGTTTTTCCATAGATGGTGCTTTGCATGAATTTCATTTTGCAATGAATTTCTGTACCTAACAATGTTAAATACGTACATTTAAAATGCATGTTTCTGTTAATATTGTTCTGTTTCTCCATATAGCGTGCTCTTCAAGCATTTTAGTATTTTCATAACTATAAATCTCAATGAAAAAAAAAAAACATTCATAATACACGTTTTTCGTAGTGTCCTTCCATTTCCCCATATAGGGTAATTTACATGCATTTGGATTATTTTTTTTCGTGCGTAACAAGCACAAAAACACTCAAAATATTCATTTTTCGTAATGTTTTTTTTTTTTTTTCTCTCTCTCCATAGAGGGTGTTTTGCATAAGATTTAGTTTTTTGGTACATAAATAATTCAAATATATTTGTCACGTTTTTGGTAATGTTTTTAATTCCCTTATAGGGAGCTTTCCATGGTTTTTAGTGTTTAGGTGTCTAACATGGTAATGTTATTCTGTTTTTCTATAAAAAGTGTTTTGTATGCGTCTTTTGCTTTATGGTATATTACATTAAAAAACAGTGAGAAGACAAATTTTTTCATAATGTTTTTATTCCTCATATAAAGCGGTTTCCCCCTTTCTTTTTTCTTTTTTTAGCACTTTGGTGTCTAACACGCTCAAAAACACCGAAAAGACATCTTTCGAAAAAAAAAAAAAGATACCTGAAATCTGTCTTTTCAGTGCATTTCAGCATGTTAGGCACCAAACGATAAATAATATGGAAGTCAGCCAATATGTGAATTCAAAACAAAATTACTGAAAACATGTCTTTTCAGTGTTTTACGTAGAAAAACGTTAAAGCGGATGCAAACCAACCCATATAAAAAAAATAGAATAACATTACCAAAAAGATATAATTTGAGTGTTTTTGAGCTTGTTACCTACAAAAAATGCAAAAATGGATGTAAAGCACTCTATATTAGGAAACAAAAGGACATTACGAGAAACGTGTATAACGAGTGTTTTATAGTTTTAAAAGAGCCACAAGGCAATAAACGCAAAAACTCGTGTATATAGAGAAGTTTCTTACATAATGAAAATGATGAAATGCATGAATAACACTTTTAATCGATAAACAGAACTACCTTACCAAATTGTGTATTTTGAGTGTTTTTCACATTCTTAGTTACGAAAATACCAAATTACATGCGAAACTAGCTTCATGTGGGAAAAAAAAATGACATTACCAGAAAAATGTCTTCTGAGTGTTTTTGAGCGTGATATGCAACAAAGATATAAAAAACAGAACAATCACATTACATGTGAATAAAACCAACTTTTACGAAGAACATGCCTTTAAGTGTTTTTTAACTCCTTACATACCAAAACGCTGAAGCGCATGCAAAACACTCTTTATGGAGAAACAGAATAATATTACCAAAAACATGTATTTTGAGTGTTTTTGACCATGTTACCTATAAAAACGCTTAAATACATGTAAAGAATACTATGATTGTATAACAAAAGGACATTACGAAAATCGTGTATTATGACTGTTTTTAACTTCCTTAAGTACCACAAATAACACTCTTTATAGAGAGAAAAAAAAATTGTTATTCATCTTTATATGTACCGAGATGCCAAAATTCTTGCAAAATTCAGGGAAATTTTGTAAAAAAAAAAATCATTATAAAAAAAAATATATAATTTTAGCCTTTTTCTGGAGTTATGTACCAAACCCTGAAGTGCTTGCAAAGACACCTATATGGGGAAATTACACGACTTTACCAGAAACCTGTCTTTTGAGTGTTTTTTTTTTAGCAATTTCAACAATATTACTGAAAACGTGTCTTTTCAGTGATTTAGGGAGAAAAACGCTAAAACGGATGTAAACCAATATAAAGAAATAGAATAACATTATCAAAAAGATATATTTTGATGTGTTTTTGAGCTTGTTACCTACAAAAAATGCGAAAATGGATGGAAAGCACCTTTTATTGGGAAAGAAAAGGACATTACGTGAAACGTGTATAATGAGTGTTTTATAGTTTCACATGAACCACAAGGCAAAAAACTCAAAAACTTGTGTACATAGAAAAGTTTCTTACATACCAAAGTGCTGAAACTCATGAATAACACTTTTAATTGAGAAACAGAACTACCTTACTAAATGCGTGTATTTTGAGTGTTTTTCACATTCTTAGTTACCAAAACCCAAATTCCGTGCAAAACTAGCTTTATGTTGGAAAAAAAATGATATTACCAGAAAAATGTCTTTTGAGTGTTTTTGAACGTGTTAGGCAATAAAGCACTAAAAAGCAGGGAATCACATTACATGGGAATAAAAACAACTTTTACCAAGAACTTGCCTTTAAGTGTTTTTGAGCTCATTACATACCAAAACGCTAAAACGCATGCAAAACACCTTTTATGGAGAAACAATAAAATTACCAAAAACATATATTTTGAGTGTTTTTTGATCATGTTATCTATAAAAAGGCTTAAATACATGCAAAGAACCTTATGTTTGAGAAACGAAAGGACATTACGAGAAATGTGTATTATAATTGTTTTTAAGATCCTTAAGTACCAAAAAGCTAAAACCCACAAATAACACTCTTTATTTAGAAAAAAAAAAAAAATAGGATTTTTTTTTTTTTTATTATCTATATTGTACCGAGATGCCAAAATTCTGGGAAAATTCAGGGCTATTATATGATAAAAGAAAATTAAAAAAAAAGTTAATTTTACTTTTTTTCGGACTTATGTACCAAACCCTAAAGTGCATGCAAAGCCTCCTATATGAGAAAATTAAACGACCTTACCAAAAATCTGGTAAGTAAATACCAGTAAAAAATAGTATTTTTTTTTTTTTGTTAATCATCTTCATAGGTACCGAGATGCCAAAATTCGGACAAAATTTAGGAAATTATAGGAAATAAAAACATTATCAAAAAAGTTTATTTTAGCTTTTTTTTTCGGACTCCTATGTACCAAAACCTAAAGTGCATGCAAAGCCACCTATATGGGGAAATTAAACGTCTTTGCCAGAAAACTGTCTTATGAGTGTTTTTCAGCATGTTAAGCACCAAAACGATAAATAACATGGAAGTCACTCTATATGGGAATCCAAAACAAAATTTACTGAGAAAGGTGTCCTTTCGGTGTTTTATGTATAAAAACGCTAAAACGGATGCATACCAATCAATATGAAGAAAGAAAATAACATTACTAAGAAGGTATATTTTGAGTGTTTTTGAGCTTGTTACCTACAAAAAACGCGAAAATTGAAGCAAAGCACTCGCAATTTGCAGGAGGAGGCAGTAGACACCTGCCGAAACGATAATTACTCCCAGTGAGGTCTAAAGCACTGTTCAGGGGGTGCTGTGAACTTATCATTAAACCCAGCTGTGACCTCACTGAACGTTTCCCTTTGTGTCTCACAACACAAGGGGGTAGTCACAGCCTGCCCTCTAAAGACAACTCTCTTCCTCCACACAAAACTACAAGCACCTAATAACACACACACCCTTCACTCAAAAATTTTAAAATCATGGCGACTCCTACACCAGCCTCGGAGTCCCCATCTGGGGAGGGGACCATAAATGTCCCCAGGTCGGACTGCCTTTCCGTCGACGACCCTAAGTGTCTTGACACCCCCCTCAACTTTTTCTTCATTAACTTCTGCAACATTCGCGGTCTAAGATCTAATTTTCAATCTGTAGAACACCACCTCTCCTCTTCTAAACCTCATCTTCTTTTCCTCACTGAAAGTCAGGTGTCTGAGGCAACTGACAGTAGCCCCTTTTCTGTTCCCTCCTACTTTCTCTATCCTCATTTTCGATCCAAAGCTGGATGCTGCGTTTATGTGCGCAATGACTTAACCTGCTCTCGTGCCCACGCTCTTGAATCTTCCGAGTTTTCCACCATCTGGCTACGACTACAGAGTCATTCTCATACTAAATTTATCTGTGCTGTATACCTCTCTCCTAACTCCTCTGACTATAAGAAATTCTTTGACTACTTAACTTCCAATGTGGAGCACATTCTGACCCTCTTCCCTTTTGCAGAGATCTCCATTCTTGGAGACTTCAATGTTCACCACCAGCTTTGGCTTTCCTCTCCCTTCACTGACCATCCTGGTGAACTAGCCTACAACTTTGCTATCCTCCATGACCTAGAGCAATTGGTGCAACACCCTACTCGTATTCCTGACCGTCTTCGAGATACGCCCAACATTCTTGACCTTTTCCTGACCTCTAATCCTTCTGCTTATGCTGTCACCTTTTCTTCTCCGTTGGGCTCCTCCGATCACAATCTCATATCTTTATCTTGTCCTATCACTCCAATCCCTCCTCAGGATCCCCCTAAGCGAAGGTACCTCTGGCGTTTTGCCTCTGCTAGTTGGGGGGACCTGAGGAGGTATTTTGCTGATTTTCCTTGGAATGACTACTGCTTCCGTGTCAGAGACCCGTCTTTGTGTGCTGAGCGCATAACAGAGGTGATAGTGTCTGGCATGGAGGCGTACATTCCTCACTCTTTTTCTCGTCCTAAATCTTCTAAACCTTGGTTTAACACAGCTTGTTCTCGTGCTATACATGATAGAGAGGTGGCCCACAAAAGGTACTTAAGCCTTCCATCACCAGAATCTCATGCACTTTATATTTCTGCCCGGAACCATGCCAAGTCTGTTGTCCAACTAGCCAAAAACTCCTTCATTAACAGAAAATGTCAAAACCTTTCAAGATCTAACTCCCCTCGTGATTTCTGGCATCTAGCCAAAAATATCTCCAATAACTTTGCTTCTTCTTCTTTCCCTCCTCTACTTCAACCAGATGGCACCACTGCTATCACATCTATTTCTAAAGCTGAACTCTTTGCTCAAACCTTTGCTAAAAACACTACCTTGGACGATTCTGGGCTTGTTCCTCCCTCTCCTCCACCCTCTGACTACTTCATGCCACGTATTAAAATTCTTCGTAATGATGTTTTCCATGCCCTCGCTGGTCTAAACCCTCGGAAGGCTTATGGACCTGATGGGGTCCCTCCTATTGTTCTCCGAAACTGTGCCTCCGTGCTTGCACCTTGCCTAGTCAAACTCTTTCAGCTCTGTCTGTCAACATCTACCTTTCCTTCTTGCTGGAAGTTTGCCTACATTCAACCTGTTCCTAAAAAGGGTGACCGCTCTAATCCCTCAAACTACCGTCCTATTGCTTTAATTTCCTGCTTATCTAAAGTTTTTGAATCTATCCTCAACAGGAAGATTCTTAAACATCTATCACTTCACAACCTTCTCTCTGATCGCCAGTATGGGTTCCGTCAAGGCCGCTCTACTGGTGATCTTCTGGCTTTCCTTACTGAGTCTTGGTCATCCTCTTTTAGAGACTTTGGTGAAACTTTTGCTGTTGCCTTGGACATATCAAAAGCCTTTGATAGAGTCTGGCACAAAGCTTTGATTTCCAAACTACCCTCCTACGGTTTCTAAACTTCTCTCTGTAACTTCATCTCAAGTTTCCTTTCTGACCGTTCTATTGCTGCTGTGGTAGACGGTCACTGTTCTTCTCCTAAATCTATTAACAGTGGTGTTCCTCAGGGTTCTGTCCTGTCACCCACTCTCTTCTTATTATTCATTAATGATCTTCTAAACCAAACTTCTTGTCCTATCCACTCCTATGCTGATGATACCACCCTGCACTTTTCCACGTCTTTTCATAGACGTCCAACCCTTCAGGAGGTAAACATATCACGCAGGGAAGCCACAGAACGCCTGACTTCTGATCTTTCTAAAATTTCTGATTGGGGCAGAGCAAACTTGGTATTGTTCAATGCCTCAAAAACTCAATTCCTCCATCTATCAACTCGACACAATCTTCCAGACAACTATCCCCTCTTCTTCAATGACACTCAACTGTCCCCCTCTTCTACACTGAACATCCTCGGTCTGTCCTTTACTTATAATCTGAACTGGAAACTTCACATCTCATCTCTAGCTAAAACAGCTTCTATGAAGTTAGGTGTTCTGAGACGTCTCCGCCAGTTTTTCTCACCCCCCCAGCTGCTAACTCTGTACAAGGGCCTTATCCGTCCATGTATGGAGTATGCTTCACATGTCTGGGGGGGTTCCACTCATACTGCTCTTCTAGACAGGGTGGAATCAAAAGCTTTTCGTCTCATCAACTCCTCTCCTCTAACTGACTGTCTTCAGTCCCTCTCTCACCGCCGCAATGTTGCATATCTAGCTGTCTTCTACCGCTATTTTCATGCCAACTGCTCTTCTGATCTTGCTAACTGCATGCCTCCCCTCCTTCCGCGGCCTCGCTGCACAAGACTTTCTTCTTTCTCTCACCCCTATTCTGTCCACCTCTCTAACGCAAGAGTTAACCAGTATTCTCAATCATTCATCCCTTTCTCTGGTAAACTCTGGAACTCCCTGCCTTCTTCTGTATTTCCACCTTCCTATGACTTGAAATCCTTCAAGAGGGAGGTTTCAAGACACTTTTCCACCAATTTTTTACCCTTGCTTTGACCCTTTTATGGGACTGGCATTTCAGTGGGCATTTTTTTTATTAGATTTTTGTTGCCCTTGGCCAGTATCCTTCCTACATAAAAAAAAAAAAAATTGGGAAACAAAAGGACATTACGAGAAACGTGTATAATGATTGTCTTACTATTTTCGGGGAAAAGAACTTGTGGTTCACAAGAACCACAAGGCAAAAAACGCAAAAACTCATATATATAAAGAAGCTTGTTAGATACCAAATGCTGAAACACATGAATAATAATCTTAATTGAGAAACAGAACAACCTTACCAAATGCGTCTATTTTAAGTGTTTTTCACATTTTTAGCAAAATCCCAAATAGCATGCGAAACTAGCTTTATGTGAGAAAAAAGACATTACCAGAAGTGTCTTTTGAATGTTTTTGAGCGTGTTAGGCAATAAAGCACAAAAAACAAGGGCAATCACATTACATGGGAATAAAACCAACTTTTACCAATAACTTGCCTTTTAGTGTTTTTGTCCTTACATACCAAAACGCTAAAACGCATGCAAAACACTCCTTTATGGAGAAGCAGAATAACATTACCAACAACATGTGTTTAAGTGTTTCTGATCATGTTACCTATAAAAACGCTTAAATACATGCAAAGAACCCTATGTTTGGGAAACGAAAGGACATAACGAGAAACGTGTATAATGTGTTTTTAAGGTCCTTAAGTACCAAAACAAATAACAATCTTTATAGAGAAGTAAATAAATAAATAAATAAATAAATAAAAAAATATTAATTTTTTTTTGTTATTGATATTCATAGCTGCCAAGATGACAAAATTCTGACAAAATTCAGGGAAATTATATGGAAAAAAAAAAAAATGATCGAAAAAGTTAATTTTAGCTTTTTTATCGGAGTTATGTACCAAACCCTAAAGTGTATGGAAAGCCATCTATATGGGGAAATTAAACGACTTTACAAGAAACCTGTCTTTTCAGTGTTTTTCCGCATGTTAGGCACCAAAACAATAAATAATAGGAGTCACTCTATATGGAAAACCAAAACAAAATTAATAAAAACGTGTCTTTTCAAAGTTTTACGTAGAAAAACGCTAAAACAGATACAAACCAACCAATATGAAGAAATATAATAACATTACCAAAAAGGTATATTTTGAGTATTTTTCAGCTTGTTACATAAAAAAAATGCGAAAATGGATGCAAAGCACTCTATATTAGGAAAAAAAAAGGATATAACGAGAAACGTCTATAATGAGTGTTTCATAGTTTCACAAGAATCACAGGGCAAAAAATGTAAAAACTCGTGTGTATGGAAAAGTTTCTAAAAATACCAAAATGCTGAAACTCATGAATAACACTCTTAATTAAGAAACAGAAGAGTGTTTTTCACATTTTTAGTTACCAAAACTGAAAATTCCATGCGCAACTAGCTTTATGTATGAAAAAAATGACATTACCAGAAAAGTGTTTTTTGAGGGTTTTTGAGCGTGTTAGGCAATAAAGCACTAAAAAGAAGGGCAATCACATTACATGGGAATAAAACAAACATTTACCAAGAATTTGCCTTTAAGTGTTTTTGAGCTCCTTACATACCAAAACACTAAAACGCATGCAAAACACCTTTTATAGAGAAACAGAATAACATTACCAAAAACATGTATTTTGAGTGTTTTTTGATCATGTTTTCTATAAAAACGCTTAAATACATGCAAAGATCCTTATGTTTGGGAAACGAAAGAACATTACGAGAAACGTGTATTATGAGTGTTTTTCATTTCCTTAAGTAACAAAAAACTAAATCTCACAAATAACACTCTTTATTGAGAAAAAAATAAAAATAAATAAAAAATAAGAAAATAGGATTTTTTTTTTTTTTTGTTATTCATCTTCATAGGTACCGAGATGCCAAATTTCTGGGAATATTCAGGGCAATTATATGATAAAAGAATATTATCAAAAGAGTTAATTTTAGCTTTTTTTCGGACATATGTACTAAACCCTAAAGTGCATGCAAAGCCTCCTCTATGAGGAAATAAAACGACCTTATGAGAAATCTGTCTTTTGAGTGTTGTTCAGCATGTTAGGCACAAAAACGATAAATAATAAAGAACACTGTATATGCGAATTCAAAACAAAATTACTGAAAACGTGTCTTCTCAGTGTTTTACGTAGAAAAACGCTAAACCGGATGCAAACTAAACAATATAAAGAAATAGAAAAACATTACCAAAAAGGTATATTTTGAGTGTTTTTGAGCTTGTTATCTATAAAAAACGCGAAAATTGATGCAAAGCACTCTATAATGGGAAAGAAAAGGACATTGCAAGAAAAGTGTATAATGAGTGTTTTATAGTTCAACAGAACAACAAGGCAAAAAATGCAAAATCTAGTGTATATGAAGATGTTTCGTAGATACTAAAATGCTGAAACTCATGAACAACACTCTTAATTGAGAATCAGAACATCCTTACTAAATGCATGTATTTTGAGTGCTTTTCACATTCTTAGTTACCAAAACCCCAAATTGCACGCGAAACCAGCTTTATGGGAAAAAAAATGACATTACCAGAAAAATGTCTTTTGAGAGTTTTTGAGCGTGATAGGCAATAAAGCACTAAAAAGCAGGGCACTTACATTACATTGGAATAAAACCAATTTTTACCAAGAACTTGACTTTAAGTGTTTTTGAGCTCTTTATATACCAAAACCCTAAAACGCATGCAAAATACACATGTTGAAACAGAATAACATTACCAAAAACATGTATTTTGAGTGTTTTTTATCGTGTTACCAATAAAAACGCTTAAATACATGCAAAGAACCCTATTTTGGGGAAACGAAAGGACATCACGAGAAACGTGTACTATGAGTGTTTGTAAGTTCATTAAGTACGAAAAAGCTAAAACCCACAAATAAAAGTCTTTATTAAGAAAAAATACAAAAAATAAAAAAAACGATATTTTTTTCATTCTTATTCATATTCACAGGTAACGAGATGCCAAAATTCGGGCAACGTTCAGGAAATTATGTGAAATAAGAACATTATCAAAAAAGTTAAATTTAGCTTTTTTTTCGGACTGTTATGTACTAAACCCCTAAAGCGCTTGCAAACCAACCTATATGGGGAAATTAAATGTCTTTGCCAGAAAACTGTCTTATGAGTGTTTTTCAGCATATTAGGAACCAACATGATAAAACCCATGGAAGTCAATCTATATGGGAATCCAAAACCAAATTTCTGAAAACGTGTCTTTTCGGTGTTTTACGTAGAAAAACGCTAAAACGGATGCAAACCAACCAATATGAAGAAATAGAATAACATTACCAAAAAGGTATATTTTGAGTGTTTTTGAAATTGTTACCTACAAAAAACGCGAAAGCGGATGGAAAGCACTCTATATTGGGAAGCAAAAGGACATTACGAGAAACAAGTATAATGAGTGTTTTATACTTTCACAAGAACCACAAGGCAAAAAACGCAAAAACTTGTGTATATAGAGAAGATTCTTACATTCCAAAATACTGAAACTCATGAATAACACTTTTAATTGAGAAACAGAACTATTTTAACAAATGTGAGTATTTTGAGTGTTTTTCACATTCTTAGTTACGAAAATCCCAAATTACATGCGAAACCAGCTTTATATGTGAAAAAAATGACATTACCAGAAAAGTGTTTTTCGAGTGTTTTTGAGCGTGATATGCAACAAAGCACTAAAAAGCAGAATAATCACATTACATGGGAATAAAACCAACTTTTACCAAGAACTTGCCTTTAAGTGTTTTTTTTAATTCCTTACATACCAAAACGCTAAAACGCAAGCAAAACACCCTATATGGAGAAACAAAATAACATTACCAAAAACATGAATTTTGAGAGTTTTTGATCATATTACCTATAAAAACGCTTAAATACATGCAAAGAGCCCTATGTTTGTAAAACGAAAGGACATTACGAAAATTGTGTATTATGAGTGTTTTTAAGTTCCTTAAGTACCAAAAAGCTAAAACCCACAAATAACACCCTTTATGGAGAAAAAAAAAAAATAAATAAAAAAATACAAAATAGGAATTTTTTTTTTTTATTCATCTTCATATGTAACGAGATGCCAAAATTCTGGCAAAATTCAGGGAAATTAGATAAAAAAAAAAAATCAAAATAAATAATTTTAGCTTTTATCTGGAGTTATCTACCAAACCATAAAGTGCATGGAAAGCCACCTAGATGGGAAAATTACACGACTTTACCAGAAACATGTCTTTTGAGTGTTTTCATCAATTTCAACAATATTACTGAAAACGTGTCTTTTCAGAGATTTACTAAGAAAAACGCTAAAACGGATGTGAACCAACCAATATGTAGAAATAGAAAAACATTACCAAAAAGATATATTTTGAGTGTTTTTGAAAGTGTTATCTACAAAAAATGCGAAAATGAATGGAAAGCACTTTATATTTGAAAACAAAAGGACATTACTAGAAACGTGTATAAAGAACCACAAGGCAAAAAACGTAAAAAAATCGTGTATAGAGAGAAGTTTCTTACATACCAAAATGCTGAAATGCATGAATAACAGTTTTAATTGAGAAACAGAAACACCTTACAAAATGTGTGTATTTTGAGTGTTTTTCACATTCATAGTTACGAAAATCCCAAATTACATGCGAAACTAGCTTTATGTGGAAAAAAAATGACATTATCAGAAAAGTGTCTTTTGAGTGTTTTTGAGCGAGATATGCAAGAAAGCACTAAAAAGCAGAACAATCACATTATATGGGAATAAAACCAACTTTTACGAAGAACTTGCCTTTAAGTGTTTTTAACTCCTTACATACAAAAGCGCTAAAACGCATGCAAAACACACTTTATGCAGAAACAGAATAACATTAATAAAGACATGTATTTTGAGTGTTTTTTTATCATGTTATCTATAAAAACTCTTAAATACATGCAAAGAACATTATGTTTGGGAAACGAAAGGACATTACGAGAAACGTGTATTATGAGTGTTTTTTTTAGTTCCTTTTGTACCAAAAAGATTAAACACACAAATAACACTCTTTATAGAGAAAAAAATAAAAAAATAGATTTTTTTTCACTTTTCACTTTCATAGGTACCTAGATGTCAAAATTCTGGCAAAATTCTTTGGGAATCCCAAATAAAATTACTGAAAACGTGTTTTTTTCTTTGTTTTACGTAGAAAAACGCTAAAACGGATGCAAACCAACCAATATGAAGAAATAGAATAACATTACGAAAAAGCTATATCTTAAGTGTTTTGAGCTTGTTACCTAAAAAAATGCAAAAATGGATGCAAAGCACTCCCTATTAGGAAACAAAAGGACATTACGAGAAATGTGTATAATGAGTGTCTTATTATTTTCGGGCAAAAGAACTTGTGGTTCACAAGAACCAAAAGGCAAAAAACGCAAAAACTCGTGTATATATAGAAGTTTCTTAGATAACAAAATGCTGAAACTCATGAATAACAATGTTATTTGAGAAACAGAAAAAAAGCCTTACCAAATGCGTGTATTTTGAGAGTTTTTCACATTCTTTGTTAGCAAAACCCC
The DNA here is from genome assembly GCF_035594125.1 of Scylla paramamosain. Taxonomy (NCBI): domain Eukaryota; kingdom Metazoa; phylum Arthropoda; class Malacostraca; order Decapoda; family Portunidae; genus Scylla; species Scylla paramamosain. Next base: position 22,626,164 of record NC_087159.1, on the reverse strand, counting down.
AAATAGCATGCGAAACTAGCTTTATGTGGGAAAAAAAATGACATTACCAAATGTGTCTATTGAGTGTTTTTGAGCGTGTTAGGCAATAAAGCAAGCACTAAACCCCAGGGCAATCACATTATATGGGAATAAAACCAACTTTTACCAAGAACTTGCCTTTAATGTTTTTGACACGCATTTAGTAACGTTGTTGTGTTTCTCAATTAAGTGTGTTATTCAAGAGTCTCAGCATATTGGTATCTAGGAAACTTCTCCATATACACGAGTTTTTGCGTTTTTTGCCTTGTGGTTCTTTTGAACTATAAAACATTCATTATACACTTTTCTCACAAAGTGCCTTTGTTTCCCAATATAAAGTGCTTTGTATCAATTTTGGCGTTTTTTTGTAGGTCACAAGCTCAAAAAACTCAAAATATACATTTTTGGTAATGTTTTTCTACTTCTTGATATTGATTGGTTTGCATCCGTTTTAGCGTTTTTCTACGTAAAACAGAGAAAACACGTTTTCAGTAATTTTGTTTTGGATTCCCATATAGAGTGAGTTCCTTATTATTTATCGTTTTGGTGCCTAACATGCTGAAAAACACTCAAATGACAGATTTCCTGTAAGGTCGTTGCATTTCCTCATAAGAGAGGCTTTGCATGTCTTTTGAGTGTTTTTGAGCGTGTTAGGCAATAAAGCACTAAAAGGCAGGGCAATCACATTATATGAAAATAAAACCAAATTTTATCAAGAACTTGCCTTTAAGTGTTTTTGGCATCCTTACATACCAAAACGCTAAAACGTATGCAAAACACCTTTTCCATTACCAAAAACATTTTGAGTACTTTGAGTGTTTTTCATTATGTTATCTATAAAAACGCTTAAAAATTTGCAAAAAAACCTTATATTTGAGAAACGAAAGGACATTACGAGAAAGGTGTTTTATGAGTGTTTTTAAGTTCCTTCAGAACCAAAAAGCTAAAACCCACAAATAACACTGTTTATTTAGAAAAAAATAAATTAAAAAATTAAAAAAATAAAGAATAGGAATTTTTTTTCATTCATCTTTATAAGTACCGAGAAGCCAAAATTCTGCCAAAATTCAGGGAATTTGTGTGGAAAAAAGAACATTATCAAAAATGTTAATTATAGTTATTTTTTCGGATTGTTATTTACCAAAACCAAACAAAAGTTAAAAGACTTTACCAGAAACCTGTCTTTTCAGTGTTTTTCATCATGTTAGGCACGAAAGGATAAATAATATGGAAGTCAGTCAATGTGAATTCAAAACAAAATTACTGAACACGGGTCTTTTCAGTGTTTTACGCAGAAAAACTCTAAAACAGAGGCAAACCAACCAATATGAAGAAATAGAATAACATTACCAAAAAGATATATTTTCAGTGTTTTTGAGCTTGTTTCCTAGAAAAAATGCAAAAATGGATGGAAAGCACACTATATTAGGAAACAAAAGGACATTACGAGAAACGTGTATGATGAGTGTTTTATAGTTTCACTAGAACCAAAAGGCAATAAACGCAAAAACTCGGGTATATAGAGAAGTTTCTTACATACCAAAATGATGAAATGCATAAATAACACGTTCTATCGAGAAATAGAACTACCTTACCAAATTGTGTACTTTGAATGTTTTTCACATTCTTTTTTACGAAAATGCCAAATTACATGCGAAACTAGCTTTATCTGGAAAAAAAAATGACATTACCAGAAAAGAGTCTTTTGAGTGTTTTTGAGCGTGATATGCAACAAAGCAATAAAAAGCAGAACAATCACATTACATGGGAATAAAACCAACTTTTACGAAGAACTTGCCTTTAAGTGTTTTTTAACTTCTTACATACCAAAACGCTTAAATCATGCAAAACACCGTTTATGGAGAAACAGAATAACATTACCAAAAACATATATTTTGAGTGTTTTTGATCATGTTACCTATAAAAACGCTTAAATACATGTAAAGAACACATTGTTTATATAACAAAAGGACATTACGAAAATCGTGTATTATTTGTGTTAGTAAGTTCCAAAAACCTAAAACCCACAAATAACACACTTTATAGAGAAAAAAAAACGATTTTTTTTTTGTTATTCAACTTCATAGGTACCGAGATGCCAAAATTCTGGCAAAATTCAGGGAAATTTTGTAAAAAAATGATTATAAAAAAAAAATTTAGCTTTTTTCCGTATTTATGTACCAAACCCTGAAGTGCATTCAAAGCCACCTATATGGGGAAATTACACGACTTTACCAGAAACCTGTCTTTTGAGTGTTTTTCAGCAATTTCAACAATATTACTAAAAAGTGTCTTTTTAGTGATTTACGTAGAAAGACGCTAAAACGGATGCAAACCAACCAATATGAAGAAACAGAATAACATTGCCAAAAAGATATATTTTTATTTGTTTTTGAGCTTCTTACCTACAATAAATGCGAAAATGGATGGGAAGCACTCTATATTGAGAAAGAAAAGGACATTACGAGAAACGTGTATAATGAATGTTTCATAGTTTCACAATAACCACAAGGCAAAAATCTCAAAAACTCGTGTACATAGAGAAGTTTTTACATACCAAAATGCTGAAATTCATGAATAACTTTTAATTGAGAAACAGAAATACCTTACCAAATGTGTGTATGAGAGAAGTTTCTTACATACCAAAATGCTGAAACTTATGAATAAAACTTTTAATTAAGAAACAGAACAACCTTACTAAATGCGTGAATTTTGAGTGCTTTTCACATTCTTAGTTACAAAAACCCCAAATTGCATGCAAAACCAGCTTTGTGGGAAAAAAAAATTGACATTACCAAAAAAGTGTATTTTGAGTGTTTTTGAGCGTGATAGTCAATAAAGCACTAAAAAGCAGGGCAATCACATTACATTGGAATAAAATCAATTTTTGCCAAGAACTTGCCTTTAAGGTTTTTTGAGCTCTTTATATACCAAACCGCTAAAACGCATGCAAAACACACTTTATGGAGAAACGGAATAACATTACCAAAAACATGTATTTTGAGTGTTTTTGATCATGTCTATAAAAACGCCTAAATACTCGTACATGCAAAAAACCTGATGTTTGGGAAACGAAAGGACATTACGAGAAACGTGTATTATGAGTGTTTTTAAGTTCCTTAAGTACCAAGAAGCTAAAACCCACAAATAACACTCTTTATTTAGAAAAACAAATAAATAAAAATATATATAAATAGTATGTTTTTTTTTGTTAATCATCTTCATATGTACCGAGATGCCAAAATTCTGGGAAAATTCAGGGCTATTATATGATAAAAGAAAATTATTAAAACAGTTAATTTTAGCTTTTTTTATCGGACTGTTATGTACCAAACACTAAAGTGCATGCAAAGCCTCCTATATGAGAAAATTAAACGACCTTACCAGAAATCTGTCTTTTGAGTGTTTTTCAGCATATTAGGCACCAAAACGATCAATAATAAGGAACTCACTCTATATGGGAATCCAAAATAAAATTACTGAAAACGTGTCTTCTCAGTGTTTTACGTAGAAAAAAACGCTAAAACGGATGCAAACCAACCAATATCAAGAAATAGAAAAACATTACCAAAAAGGTATATTGTGAGTGTTTTTGAGCTTGTTACCTAGAAAAAACGCGAAAAATTGATGCAAAGCACTCTATATTAAGAAAAAAAAGGACATTGCAAGAGAAGTGGATAATGAGTGTTTTATAGTTCAAAAGAACCACAAGGCAAAAAACGCAAAAACTCTTGTATATGGAGAAGTTTCCTAGATACCAAAATGCTGAAACTCATGAATAACACTCTTCATTGAGAAACAGAACATCCTTACTAAATGCGTCTATTTTGAAGGCTTTTCACATTCTTACTTAACAAAACCCTAAATTGCATGCAAAACCAGCTTTATAAGAGAAAAAAATGACATTACCAGAAAAATTTCTTCTGAGTGTTTTTGAGCGTGATAGGCAATAAAGCACTAAAAAGGAAGGCAATTACATTACATATGAATAAAACCAATTTTTATCTATAACTTGCCTTTAAGTGTTTTTGAGCTCCTTACATAACAAAATGCTAAAACGCATGCAAAACACACCTTTATGGAGAAGCAGAATAACTTTACCAACAATATGTGTTTTAAGTGTTTTTGATCATGTTACCTATAAAAACGCTTAATAAAATGCAAAGAACCCTATGTTTGGGAAACGAAAGGACATGAGGAGAAAAGTGTATTATGTGTTTTTAAGGTCCTTAAGTCCCAAAACGTTAAAACCCACAAATAACACTCTTTATAGAGAAAAAAAATAAAATAAATAAATAAAATAAAAAAATAGCATTTTTTTTTATTGATGTCCATAGCTGCCAAGATGCCAAAATTCTCCCAAAATTGAGGGAAATTATGTGGAAAAAAGTTTTATTATCGAAAAAGTTAATTTTAGCTTTTTTTCGGAGTTATGTACCAAACCCTAAAGTGTATGGAAAGCAATCTATATGGGGAAATTAAATGACTTTACAAGATACATGTTTTTTGATTATTTTTCCGCATGTTAGGCACGAAAACGATAAATAATATGAAAGTCACTCTATATGGAAATCCAAAACAAAATTACTGAAAACGTGTCTTTTCAAAGTTTTACGTAGAAAAATGCTTAAACGGATGCAAACCAACCAATATTAAGAAACAGGATAATATTACCGAAAAGGTATATTTTGAGTGTTTTTGAGCTTGTTACATAAAAAAAAATGCGAAAATGGATGCAAAGCACTCTATATTAGAAAAAAAAAAAAAAGACAACGAGAAACGTCTATAATGAGTGTTTCAAAGTTTCACAAGAATCACAAGGCCAAAAACGCAAAAACTCTTGTGTATGGAGAAGTTTCTAACATACCAAAATGCTGAAACTCATGAATAACAACCTTAATTAAGAAACAGAACATTCTTACTAAATGTGTGTATTTTGAGTGTTTTTACATTCTTAGTTACCAAAACCCAAAATTCCATTCGAAAGTAGCTTTATGTGGGAAAAAAATGATATTACCAGAAAAGTGTCTTTTGAGGGTTTTTGAGCGTATTAGTCAATAAAGCACTAAAAAGTAAGGCAATCACATTACATGGGAATAAAACCAACTTTTACCAAGAATTTGCCTTTAAGTGTTTTTGAGCTCCTTACATACCAAAACGCTAAAACGCATGCAAAACACCTTTTATAGAGAAACAGAATAACATTACCAAAAACATGTATTTTGACTGTTTTTGATCATGTTTTCTATAAAAACGGTTAAATACATGCAAACATCCTTATGTTTGGGAAACGAAAGAAGATTACGAGAAACGTGTATTATGAGTGTTTTTAAGTTCCTTAAGTACCAAAGAGGTAAATCCCACAAATAACACCTTTTATTGAGAAAAAAAAAATAAATAAAAAATAAAAAAAATAGCATTTTTTTTTTTTTTTTGTTATTCATCTTCATAGGAACCGAGATGCTAAAATTCTTGAAAAATTCAGGGCAATTATATGATAAAAGAATATTATCAAAAAAGTTAATTTTAGCTTTTTTTTTTTACTTATGTACCAAATCCTAAAGTGCATGCAAAGCCTCTTATATGAGGAAATTAAACGACCATATCAGAAATCTGTCTTTTGAGTGTTGTTCGGCATGTTAGGCACCAAAACGATAAATAATAAAGGAACTCAGTCTATATGGAAATTCAAAACTAAATTACTGAAAACGTGTCTTCTCAGTGTTTTACGTAGAAAAAACGCTAAACCGGATGCATACCAACCAATATAAAGAAATAGAAAAACATTACCAAAAAGGTGTATTTTGAGTTTTTTGACTTTGTTATCTATAAAAAACGAAAAAATTGATGCAAAGCATTCTATAATGGGAAAGGAAAGGATATTGAGTGTTTTATAGTTCAAAAGAGCAACAAGGCTAAAAAATGCAAAAACTAGTGTATATGAAGGAGTTTCCTAGATACCAAAATGCTGAAACTCATGAACAACACTCTTAATTCAGAAACAGAACATCCTAACTAAATGCGTGTATTTTGAATGCTTTTCACATTCTTATTTACGAAAACCTCAAATTGCATGCGAAACCAGCTTTATATGGAAAAAAAAAAAAAATGACATTACCAGAAAAATGTCTTTTGAGTGTTTTTGAGCGTGATAGGCAATAAAGCACTAAAAAGCAGTGCAATCACATTACATTGAAATAAAACCAATTTTCACCATGAACTTCCCTTTGAATGGTTTTGAGCTCCTTATATACGAAAACACTAAAACGCATGCAAAATACACTTCATGGTGAAACAGAATAACATTACCAAAAACATGTATTTTGAGTGTTTTTGATTATGTTACCAATAAAAACGCTTAAATACATGCAAAGAACCCAATTTTTGGGAAACGAAAGGACATTACAAGAAACGTGTATTATGAGTGTTTTTAAGTTCATTAAGTACGAAAAAGCTAAAAGCCACATATAACACTCTTTATTGAGAAAAAAAAAAAAAAATAAATAAAAATACGTTTTTTTTTCATTCTTATTCATCTTCACAGGTAACGAGATGCCAAAATTCGGGCAAAGTTCAGGAAATTATGTGAAATAAGAACATTATGAAAAAAGTTAAATTTAGCTTTATTTTTCGGACTTTTATGTACCAAACCCCTAAAGTAAATGCAAAGCTACCTATATGGGGAAATTATATGTCTTTTCCAGAAAACTGTCTTATGAGTGTTTTTCAGCATGTTAGGAACCAATACGATAAAACACAAGGAAGTCAATCTATATGGGAATCTAAACAAAATTACTGAAAACGTGTCTTTTCGGTGTTTTACGTAGAAAAACGCCAAAACGGATGCAAACCAACCAATATGAACAAATAGAATAACATTACCAAAAAAGGTATATTTTGAGTGCTTTTGAAATTGTTACCTACAAAAAACGCGAAAAGGGATGGAAAGCACTCTCTATTGGGAAGCAAAAGGACATTAAGAGAAACGTCTATAATGAGTATTTTATAGTTTCATAAGAACCACAAGGCAAAAAACGCAAAAACTCATTTACATAGAGAAGTTTATTACATTCCAAAATGCTGAAACTCATGAATAACACTTTTAATTAAGAAACAGAACTATCTTACCAAATGTAAGTATTTTGAGTGTTTTTCACATTCTTAGTTACGAAAATCCCAAATTACATGCGAAATTAGATTTATGTGGGAAAAAAATGACATTACCAGAAAAGTGTTTTTCGAGTGTTTTTGAGCGTGATATGCTACAAAGCACTAAAAAGGAGAATAATCACATTACATGGAAATAAAACCAACTTTTACCAAGAACTTGCCTTTAAGTGTTTTTTTTAACTCCTTACATACCAAAACGCTAAAACGTATGCAAAACACCCTTTATGGAGAAACAAAATAACTTTAGCAAAAACATGAATTTTGAGTGTTTTTGATCATGTTACCTATAAAAACGCTTAAATACATGCAAAGAACCCTATGTTTATGAAACGAAAGGACATTACGAAAATTGTGTATTGAGTGTTTTTAAGTTTCTTAAGTACCAAAAAGCTAAAACCCACAAATAACACTCTTTATAGAGAAAAAAAAAAATAAATAAATATATCAATAAAAAAAATATAATTTTTTTTTATTTATCTCCATAGGTACGGAGATGCCAAAATTCTGGCAAAATTCAGGGAAACTAGATAAAAAAAATATTATCAAAATCAATAATTTTAGCTTTTACCCGGAGTTATATACCAAACCCTAAAGTGCATGCAAAGCCACCTAAATGTGGAAATTACACGACTTTACCCCAAATCTGTCTTTTGAGAGTTTTTCAGCAATTTCAACAATATTACTGAAAACGTGTTTTTTCAGGGATTTACTAAGAAAAACGTTAAAACGGATGTAAACCAACCAATATGAAGAAATAGAATAACATTACCAAAAATATATATTTTGAGTGTTTTTGAGCGTGTTACCTACAAATAATGTGAAAATGAATGGAAAGAACTCTATATTGGGAAACAAAAGGACATTACGAGAAACGTGGATAATGAGTGGCAAAAAAACGCAAAAACTCGTGTATAGAGAAAATTTTCTTACATACCAAAATCCTGAATTTCATGAATAACACATTTAATTGAGAAACAGAAGTACCTTACAAAATGTGTGTATTTTGAGTGTTTTTCACATTCTTAGTTACGAAAATCCCAAATTACATGCGAAACTAGCTTTATGTGGAAAAAAAAAAGACATTATCAGAAAAGTGTCTTTTGAGTATTTTTGAGCGTGATATGCAAGAAAGCACTAAAAAGCAGAACAATTACATTATATGAGAATAAAACCAACTTTTACGAAGAACTTGCTTTTAAGTGTTTTTAACTCCTTACATACCAAAACTCTAAAACGCATGCAAAACACACTTCATGGAGAAACAGAATAACATTACCTAAGACGTTTATTTTGAGTGTTTTTGAAAATGTTATCTATAAAAACGCTTAAATACATGCAAAGAACATTATGTTTGGAAAACGAAAAGACATTATGAAAAACGTGTATTATGAGTGTTTTTAAGTTCCTTTTGTACCAAAACGCTAAAGCACACAAATAGCACTCTTTATAGAGAAAAAAAAAATAAATAGATTTTTTTGTTGTTATTCATCTTCATAGGTACCGAGATGCCAATATTCTAGGAAAATTCTTTGGGAATCCAAAACAAAATTACTGAAAACGCGTTTTTTCGGTGGTTTACGTAGAAAAACGTTAAAACGGATGCAAACCAACCAATATGAAGAAATAGAATAACATTACGAAAAAGCTATATTTTGAGTGTTTTTGAGCTTGGTACCTAGAAAAAACTCGAAAATGGATGCAAAGTACTCCCTACTGGGAAACAAAAGGACATTATGAGAAATGTGTATAATGAACGTGTTATTATTTTCGCGCAAAAGAACTTGTGGTTCACAAGAACCAAAAGGCAAAAAAACGCAAAAACTCGTGTATATAAAGAAGTTTCTTAGATACCAAAATGCTGAAACTGATGAATAACAATCTTAATTGAGAAACAAAAGAACCTTACCAAATGCGTGTATTTTGTGTGTTTTTCACATTCTTAGCAAAACCCCAAATAGCAGGCGAAACCAGCTTTATGTGGGAAAAAAATGACATTCCAAAAAGTGTCTTTTGAGTGTTTTTTTGAGCGTGTTAGGCAATAAAGCACTAAAAAGCAGGGTAATCACATTACATGGGAATAAAAGCAACTTATACCAAGAACTTGCTTTTAATGTTTTTAACACGCATTTTGAAAGGTTGTTCTGTTTCTCAGTTAAGAGTGTTATTCATGAGTTTCAGCATTTTGGTATCTAGGAAACTTCTCCATATACACGAGTTTTTGCGTTTTTCGCCTTGTGGTTCTTTTAAACTATAAAACATTCATCATACACTGTTCTCGCTATGTCCCTTTGTTTCCCAATATAGAGTGCATTGTATCAATTTTGCGTTTTTTTTTGTAGGTAACAAGCTCAAAAAAACCTCAAAATATACATTTTTGGTAATGTTTTTCTACTTCTTGATATTGGTTGCTTTGCGTCCTTTTTAGCGTTTTTCTATGTAAAACACTGAGAAGACACGTTTTTAGTAATTTTGTTTTGGATTCCCATATAGACTGAGTTCCTTATTATTTACCGTTTTGGTGCCTAACATGCAGAAAAACACTCAAAAGACAGATTTCTGGTAAGGTCGTTTAATTTCCTCATATGGGAGGCTTTGCATGTCTTTTGAGTGTTTTTCAGCGTGTTAGGCAATAAAGCATTAAAAGGCAGGGCAATCACATTACATGGAAATAAAACCAAATTTTACCAAGAACTTGCCTTTAAGAGTTTTTGACATCCTTACATACCAAAACGCTAAAACGCATGCAAAACAGCATTTGCATTATTAAAAACATGTATTTTGAGTGTTTTTGATCATGTTATCTAGAAAAACGTTAAAAACATGCAAAGAACCTTATGTTTGGGAAACGAAAGGACATTTCGAGGAAGTGTTTTTAAGTTCTTTCAGTATCAAAAAGATAAAACCCACAAATAACACTGTTTATATTTAAAAAATAAATAAATAAAAAAATAAATAAATAAATAGAGTTTTTTTTTTTATTCATCTTCATAGGTACCAAGATCCCAAAATTCTGCCCAAATTCAGGGAATTTATGTGGAAAAAACAACAATATGAAAAAAAAAGTTAATAAAAGCTTTATTTTCGGATTGTTATGTACCAAACTCTAAAGCGCATGCAAAACCACGTATATAAAGAAGTTAAACGACTTTACCAGAAACCTGTTTTTTTTTGTGTTTTTCAGCATGTTAGGCACCAAATGATAAATAATATGGAATAAATAATATGTGAATCCAAAACAAAATTACTGAAAACGTGTCTTTTTTTTTTTTGTTTTACGTAGAAAAACGCTAAAACGGATGGAAACCAACCAATATGAAGAAATAGAATCACATTACCAAAAAGATATATTTTCAGTGTTTTTGAGCTTGTTACCTACAAAAAATGCAAAAATGGATGGAAAGCACACTATATTAGGAAACAAAAAGACATTACGAGAAACGTGTATAATGACTGTTTTATATTTCCACAAGAACCACAAGGCAATAAACGCAAAAACTCGGGTATATAGAGAAGTTTCTTATTTACCAAAATGATGAAATGCATAAATAACACTTTATCGAGAAATAGAACTACCTTACCAAATTGTGTACTTTGAACGTTTTTCATATTCTTAGTTACGAAAATGCCAAATTACATGCGAAACTAGCTTTATCTGGGAAAAAAAATGATATTACCAGAAAAGTGTCTTCTGAGTGTTTTTGAGCTTGATATGCAACAAAGCACTAAAAAGCAGAACAATCACATTATATGGAAAAAAAACCAAGTTACGAAGAACTTGCCTTTAAATGTTTTTTTTTAACTCCTTACATACCAAAACGCTAAAACTCATGCAAAACACCGTTTATGGAGAAACAGAATAACTACCAAAAAACATGTATTTTGAGTGTTTTTGATCATGTTACCTATAAAAACGCTTAAATACACGTAAAGAACACTATGTTTTTATAACAAAAGGACATTACAAAAATCGTGTATTATGAGTGTTTTTAAGTTCCTTAACTACCAAAAAGTTAAAACCCACAAATAGCACTCTTTATAGAGAAAAATTTTTTTTTTTGTTATTCATCTTTATAGGTACCGAGACGCCAAAATTATAGCAAAATTCAGAGAAATTTTGTAAAAAAAATTATTATAAAAAAAATTATTTTAGCTTTTTTCCTTACTTATGTACCAAAGACTAAAGTGCATGCAAAGCCACCTATATTGGGAAATTACACGACTTTACCAGAAACCTGTCTTTTGAGTGTTTTTCAGCAATTTCAAAAATATTACTGAAAAAGTGTCTTTTTAGTGATTTATGTAAAAAAAACGCTAAAACGGATGCAAACCAACCAATTTGAACTTGTTACCTACAAGAAATGCGAAAATGGATGGAAAGCACTATATTGAGGAAGAAAAGGACATTACGAGAAACGTGTATAATGAGTTTATTCTAGTTTCAAAAGAACCACAAGACAAAAATCTCAAAAACTCATGTACACAGAGAAGTTTCTTACATACAAAAATGCTGAAATTCATGAAAAACTTTTAATTGAGAAACAGAAATACCTTACCAAATGTGTGTATTAGAGAAGTTTCTTACATAACAAAATGCTGAAACTCATGAATAACACTTTAAGTTAAGAAACAGAACAACCTTACTAAATGCGTGAATTTTGAGTGTTTTTCACATTCTTAGTTACCAAACCCCAAATTGCATGCGAAACCAGCTTTGTGGGAAAAAAAATGACATTACCAGAAAAGTGTATTTTGAGTGTTTTTGAGCTTGATAGGCAATAAAGCACTAAAAAGCAGGGCAATGACATTACATTGGAATAAAACCAATTTTTACCAAGAATTTGTCTTTAAGTTTTTTTGAGCTCCTTATATACCAAACCCCAAAAACGCATGCAAAACACACTTTATGGAAAAACCGAATAACATTACCAAAAACATGTATTTAGAGTGTTTTTGATCATATTATCTATAAAAACGCTTAAATACATGCAAAACACTTTATGAGAAACGTGTATTATGAGTGTTTTTAAGTTCCTTAACAACCAAGAAGGTAAAACCCACAAATAACACTTTTTATTTAGAAAAAAAAATAAAAATATATAAAAATAGTATGTTTTTTTTTATTGATCTTCATAGATACTGAGATGCCAAAATTCTGGGAAAATTCAGGGCTATTATATGATAATAGAAAATTATTAAAAAAGTTAATTATAGCTTTTTTTTTCGGACTGTTATGTACCAAACCCTAAAGTGCATGCAAAGCCTCCTATATGAGGAAATTAAACGACCTTACCAGAAATCTCTCTTTTGAGTGTTTTTTCTGCATGTTAGGCACAAAAACGATAAATGATAAGAAACTCACTCTATGGGAATCGAAAACAAAATGACTGAAAACGTGTCTTCTCAGTGTTTTACTTAGAAAAAACGCTAAAACGGATGCAAACCAACCAATATGAAGAAATAGAATAACATTACAAAAAAGATATATTTTGAGTGTTTTTGAGCTTATTATCTACACAAAACGCGAAAATTGATGCAAAGCACTCTATATTAAGAAAAAAAGGACATTGCAAGAAAAGTGGATAATGAGTGTTTTATAGTTCAAAAGAACCAAAACGCAAAAAATGCAAAAACTCTTTTATATGGAGAAATTTCTTAGATACCAAAATGCTGAAACTCATGAATAACACTCTTAATTTAGAAAGAGAACAACCTTACTAAATGCCTGTATTCTGGGTGCTTTTCACATTCTTATTTACCAAAACTCAAAATTGCAAGCAAATCCAGCTTTGGAGTGTTTTGAGCGTGATAGGCAATAAAACACTAAAAAGCAGGGCAATCACATTACATTGGAATAAAACCAATTTTTACCAAAAACTTGCCTTTAAGTGTTTTTGAGCTCCTTTTATACCAAAACACTAAAACGCATGCGAAATACACTTCATATTGTAACAGAATAACATTACCAAAAACATGTATTTTGAGTGTTTTTGATCGTGTAACGAATAAAAGCGCTTAAATACATGCAAAGAACCCAATTTTGGGGAAACGAAAGGACATTACTAAAAACGTGTATAATGAGTGTTTTATAGTTTAACAAGTGCCAGAAGGCAAAAAACGCAAAAAATCGTGTATAGAGTGAAGTTTCTTACATATCAAAATGCTGAAATGCATGAATAACACTTTTGATTGAGAAACAGAAGTACCTTACAAAATGTGTGTATTTTGATTGTTTTTCACATTCTTAGTTACGAAAATCCTAAATTACATGCGAAACTAGCTTTATGTGGAAAAAAATGACATTATCAGAAAATGTATTTTGAGTGTTTTTGAGCATGATATGCAAGAAAGCATTAAAAAGCAGAACAATCACATTATATGGGAATAAAACCAACTTTTACGAAGAACTTGCCTTTAAGTGTTTTTAACTCCTTACATACAAAAGCGCTAAAACGCATGCAAAACACACTTTATGGAGAAACAGAATAACATTAATAAAGACATGTATTTTGAGTGTTTTTGATCATGTTATCTATAAAAACGCTTAAATACATGCAAAGAACATTATGTTTGGGAAACGAAAGGACATTACAAGAAAAACGTGTATTATGAGTGTTTTTAAGTTCCTTTTGTATCAAAAAGATAAAACACACAAATAACACTCTTTATAGAGAAAAAAAAAAAATTTTGTTATTCACTTTCATAGGTGCATAGATGCCAAAATTCTGGCATAATTCTTTGGGAATCCCAAACAAAATTACTGAAAACGTGTTTTTTCTGTTTTTACGTAGAAAACAACGCTAAAACGGATGCAAACCAACCAATATGAAGAAATAAAATAACATTACGAAAAAGCTATATTTTGAGTGTTTTGAGCTTGTTACCTACAAAAAACGCAAAAATGGATGCAAAGCACTCCCTATTAGGAAACAAAAGAACATTACGAGAAATGTGTATAATGAGTGTCTTTTTATTTTCGGGCAAAATAACTTGTGGTTCACAAGAACCAAAAGGCAAAAAACGCAAAAACCTCGTGTATATAAAGAAGTTTCTTAGATAACAAAATGCTGAAACTCATGAATAAAAATCTTAATTGAGAAACAGAAAAGCCTTACCAAATGCGTGTATTTTGAGAGTTTTTCACATTCTTTATTAAGAAAACCCCAAATAGCATGCAAAACTAGCTTTATGTGGGAAAAAAAGTGACATTACCAAATGTGTCTTTTGAGTGTTTTTAAGCGTGTTAGGCAATAAACCACTAAAAACCAGGGCAATCACTTTATATGGGAATAAAATCAACTTTTACCAAGAACTTGCCATTAATGTTTTTGACACGCATTTAGTAAGGTTGTTGTGTTTCTCAATTAAGTGTGTTATTCAAGAGTCTCAGCATTTTGGTATCTAGGAAATTTCTCCGTATAAACGAGTTTTTGCGTTTTTTGCCTTGTGGTTCTTTTGAACTATAAAATATTCATTATACACTTTTCTCGAAAAGTGCCCTTGTTTCCCAATATAGAGTGCTTTTTATCAATTTTGGCGTTTTTTTGTAGGTAACAAGCTCAAAAAAACTCAAAATATACATTTTTGGTAATGTTTTTCTACTTCTTGATATTGGTTGGTTTGCATCCGTTTGAACGTTTTTCTACGTAAAACACTGAGAAAACACGCTTTCAGTAATTTTGTTTTGGATTCCCATATAGAGTGAGTTCCTTATTATTTATCGTTTTGGTGCCTAACATGCTGAAAAGCACTCAAAAGACAGATTTCTGGTAAGGTTGTTGCATTTCCTCATAAGGGAGGCTTTGCATGTCTTTTGAGTGTTTTTGAGCGCGTTAGGCAATAAAGCACTAAAAGGCAGGGCAATCACATTACATAGAAATAAAACCAAATTTTACCAAGAACTTGCCTTTAAGTGTTTTTGACATCCTTACATACCAATACGCTAAAATGCATGCAAAACACCTTTTCCATTACCAAAAATATGTATTTTGAGTGGTTTTCATCATGTTATCTATAAAAACGCTTAAAAACATGCAAAAACCCTTATGTTTGAGAAACGAAAGGACATTACGAGAAAGATGTATTATGAGTGTTTTTAAGTTCCTTCAGAACCAAAAAGCTAAAACCCACAAATAACACTGTTTATTTAGAAAAAAATAAATTAAAAAATTTAAAAAATAAAGAATAGGAATTTTTTTTTTCATTTATCTTCATAAGTACCGAGATGCCAAAATTGTGCCAAAATTCACGGAATTTATGTGGAAAAAAGAACATTATCAAAAAAGTTAATTATAGCTTTTTTTTCGGATTTTTATGTACCAAACCCAAACAAAAGTTAAAAGACTTTACCAGAAACATATTTTTTCAGTGTTTTTCATCATGTTAGGCACGAAAGGATAAATAATATGGAAGTCAATCAATGTGAATCCAAAACAAAATTACTGAACACGTGTCTTTTCAGTGTTTTACGCAGAAAAACGCTAAAACGGATGCAAACCAACCAATATGAAGATATAGAATAACATTACCAAAAAGATATATTTTCAGTGTTTTTGAGCTTGTTTCCTACAAAAAATGCAAAAATGGATAGAAAGCACACTATATTAGGAAACAAAAGGACATTACGAGAAACGTGTATAATGAGTGTTTTATAGTTTCACAAGAACCAAAAGGCAATGAACGCAAAAACTCGGGTATATAGAGAAGTTTCTTACATACCAAAATGATGAAATGCATAAATAACACGTTTTATCAAGAAATAGAAGTACCTTACCAAATTGTGTACTTTGAATGTTTTTCACATTCTTTGTTACGAAAATGCCAAATTACATGCGAAACTAGCTTTATCTGGATAAAAAATGACATTACCAGAAAAGAGTCTTTTAAGTGTTTTTGAGCGTGATATGCAACGGATGGAAACCAACCAATATGAAGAATTAGATTAACATTACCAAAAAGGTATATTTTGAGTGTTTTTGAGCTTATTATCTACAAAAAACGCGAAAATTAATGCAAAGCACTCTATATTAAGAAAAAAAGGACATTGCAAGTAAAATGGATAATGAGTGTTTTATAGTTCAAAAGAACCAAAAGGCAAAAAATGCAAAAACTCTTGTATATGGAGAAGTTTCTTAGATACCAAAATGCTGAAACTCATGAATAACACTCTTAATTTAGAAACAGAACAACCTTACTAAATGCGTGTATTCTGGGTGCTTTTCACATTCTTATTTACCAAAACCCAAAATTGGAAGCAAATCCAGCTTTTGATTGTTTTGAGCGTGATAGGAAATAAAGCACTAAAAAGCAGGGCAATCACATTGCATTGGAATAAAACCAATTTTTACCAAGAACTTGCCTTTAAGTGTTTTTGAGCACCTTATATACCAAAACACTAAAACGCATGCGAAATACACTTCATGGTGAAACAGAATAACATTACCAAAAACATGTATTTTGAGTGTTTTTAATCGTGTAACCAATAAAAACGCTTAAATACATGCAAAGAACCCTATTTTTGGGAAACGAAAGGACATATACGAGAAACGTGTAATATGAGTGTTTTTAAGTTCATTAAGTACGAAAAAGCTAAAAGCCACAAATAACACTCTTTATTGAGAAAAAAAAAAAAATAAATAAATAAAAATACGATATTTTTTTCACTCTTGTTCATCTTCACAGATAACGAGATGCCAAAATTCGGGCAAAGTTCAGGAAATTATGCGAAATAAGAACATTATCAAAAAATTAAAATTTAGCTTGTTTTTTCGGACTGTTATGTACCAAACCCCTAAAGTACATGCAAAGCCACCTATTTGGGGAAATTAAATGTCTTATGAGTGTTTTTCAGCATATTAGGAACCAACACGATAAAACCCATGGGAATCCAAAACAAAATTACTGAAAACATGTCTTTTCGGTCTTTTACGTAGAAAAACGCTAAAACGGATGCAAACCAACCAATATGAAAAAAAATATAATAAAATTACCAAAAAGGTATTTTTTGAATGTTTTTGATATTGTTACCTACAAAAAAACGGGAAAATGGATGGAAAGCACTCTATGTTGGGAAGTAAAAGGACATTACCAAAAACGTGTATAATGAGTGTTTTATAGTTTCACAAGAACCACAAGGCAAAAAAACACAAAAACTCGTGTATATAGAGAAGATTTTTACATTCCAAAATGCTGAAACTCATGAATAGCACTATTAATTAAGAAACAGAACTATCTCATCAAATGTGCGTATTTTGAGTGTTTTTCACATTCTTTGTTACGAAAATCCCAAATTATATGCAAAACTAGCTTTATATGGGAAAAAAAATGACATTAACAGAAAAGTGTTTTTCGAGTGTTTTTTAGCGTGATATGCAACAAAGAAATAAAAAGCAGAATAATCACATTACATGGGAATAAAACCAACTTTTACCAATAACTTACCTTTAAGTGTTTTTTAACTCCTTACATACCAAAACGCTAAAACGCATGCAAAACACCCTTTATGGAGAAACAAAATAACATTATCAAAAACATGAATTTTGAGTGTTTTTTTATCATGTTATTTATAAAAACGCTTAAATACATGCAAAGATCCCTATGTTTGTGAAAAGAAAAGAACATTACGAAAATTATGTATTATGAGTGTTTTTAAGTTCCTTAAGTACCAAAAAGCTAAAACCCACAAAAAACACTCTTTATAGAGAAATAAAATAAATAAATATATCAATAAAAAAAAAAAAAAATTTAGTTATTTATCATAGGTACAGAGATGCCAAAATTCTGGAAAAAATTCAAATTAGATAAAATAAAAAAAAAACATTATCAAAAAAAAATAATTTTAGCTTTTTCCGGAGTTATGTTCCAAACCCTAAAGTGCATGCAAAGCCAGCTATATGGGGATATTACATGACTTTACCAGAAACCTGTCTTTTGAGTGTCAGCAATTCAACAATATTACAGAAAACATGTCTTTTCAGAGATTTACGAAGAAAAACGCTAAAACGGATGTAAACCAATCAATATGAAGAAATAAAATAACATTACCAAAAAGATAAATTTTGAGTGTTTTTGAGCGTGTTACCTACAAAAAAGCCGAAAATGGATGGAAAGCACTCTATATTTGTAAACAAAAGGACATTACGAGAAACGTGTATAATGAGTGTTTTGTATTTTAACAAGAACCACAAGGCAAAAAACGCAAAAATCTGTGTATAAAGAGAAGTTTCTTACATACCAAAATGCTGAAATGCATGAATAACACATTTAAATATGTGTATTTTGAGTGTTTTTCACATTTTTAGTTACGAAAATCCCAAATTACATGCGAAACTAACTTTATGTGGAAAAAAAAAATGACTATCAGAAAAGTGTCTTTTGAATGTTTTTCAGCGTGATATGCAACAAAGCACTAAAAAGCAGAACAATCACATTATATGGGAATAAAACCAACTTTTACGAAGAACTTGCCTTTAAGTGTTTTCAACTCCTTACATACCAAAACGCTAAAACGCATGGAAAACACACTTTATGGAGAAACAGAATAACATTACCAAAGACATGTATTTTGAGTGTTTTTGATCATGGTATCTATAAAAACGCTTAAATATATGCAAAGAACATTATGGTTGGGAAGAGAAAGGACATAACGAGAAACGTGTATTATGAGTGTTTTTAAGTTGCTATTGTACCAAAAAGCTAAAACACACAAATAATACTCTTTATAGAGAAAAAAAAAATATAAAAAAATAGATTTTTTTTTATTCATCTTCATAGGTACCGAGATGCCAAAATTCTGGCAAAATTCTTTGGGAATCCAAAACAAAAATTACTGAAAACGTGTTTTTTCGGTGTTTTACGTAGAAAAACGGTAAAACGTATGCAAACCAACCAATATGAAGAAATAGAATAATATTACGAAAAAGCTATATTTTGTGTGTTTTTTGAGCTTGTTACCTACAAAAAACGCGAAAATAGATGCAAAGCACTCCCTATTGGGAAACAAAAGGACATTACGAGAAAAGTGTATAATGAGTGTCTTATCATTTTCAGGCAAAAGAACTTGTGGTTCACAAGAACCACAAGGCAAAAAACACAAAAAAGAAGTTTCTTAGATACCAAAATGCTGAAACTCATGAATAATAATCTTAATTGAGAAATAGAAGAACCTTACCAAATTCGTGTATTTTGAGTGTTTTTCTTATTCTTAGCAAAACCCCAAATAGCATGTCGAAAGTAGCTTTATGTGGGAAAAAAATGACATTACCAAAAGTGTCTTTTAAGTGTTTTTGAGCATGTTTGGCAATAAAGAACTAAAAAGTAGGGCAATCACATTATATAGGAATAAAACCAACTTTTATCAAGAACTTGCCTTGAAGTGTTTTTCAGCTCCTTTCATACCAAAACGCTAAAACGCATGCAAAACACTCCTTTATGGAGAAGCAGAATAACATTACCAAATGTGTTTTGAGTGTTGTTTCTCATGTTACCTATAAAAACGCTTAAATACATGCAAAGATCCCTATATTTGGGAAACGAAAGGATATTACGAGAAATGTGTATTATGAATATCTTTTTAAGTTCTGTAAGTAGCAAAACGTTAATAACACTCTTTATAGAAAAAAAATAAAATAAATTAAAAAATAGGATTTTTTTTTTTTTGTTGTTGATGTTCGTTCATAGGTACCAAGATAGAAAAAGTTCTGCCAAAACATTATAGAAAAAGTTAATTTTAGGTTTTTTCGGAGTTATGTACCAAACCCTAAATTGTATGCAAAGCTTACAATTTATGGGGGAATTATGAGGAAATTAGCTTTATGTGGGAAAAAAAAATAACATTACCAGAAAAGTGTTTTTAGAGTGTTTTTGAGTGTGATATGCAACAAAGCACTAAAAAGCAGAACAATCACATTACATTGGAATAAAACCAACTTTTAAGAAGAACTTGTCATGAAGTGTTTTTTTAGCTCCTTACATACCAAAACGCTAAAACGCATGCAAAACACCCTTAAAGGAGAAACAGAATAACAGTACAAAAAACATGTATTTTGAGTGTTTTTATCATGTTACCTATAAAAACGCTTAAATACATGTAAAGAACACTATGTTTGTATTATAAAAAGGACATTACGAAAATCGTGTATTATAAGTGTTTTTAAGTTCTTTAAGTACCAAAAAGCTAAAAAACACAAATAACACTCTTTATAGAGAGAGAAAAAAAATATTTGTTATTGATCTTCATAGGTACGGAGATGCCAAAATTCTGGCAAAATTCAGGGAAATTTTGTAGGAAAAAATCATTATAAAAAAATAATTTTAACTTTTTTCCAGACATGTACCAAACCCTAAAGTTTATGCAAAGCCACCTATATTGAGAAATTGCACGACTTTACCAGAAACCTGTCTTTTGAGTGTTTTCAGCAATTTCAACAATATTACTGAAAAAAATATCTTTTTTAGTGATTCACGTAGAAAAACACTAAAATGGATGTAAACCAACCAATATGAAGAAGCAGAATAACATTACAAAAAAGATATATTTTTATGTGTTTTTGAGCTTTTTACCTACAAGAAATGCGAAAATGGATGGAAAATACTCTATATTGAGAAAGAAAAGGACATTACGAGAAACGTGTATAATGAGTGTTTTATAGTTTCACAAGAACCACAAGGCAAAAATTCAAAAACTCGTGTACATAGAGAAGTTTCTTACATACCAAAATGCTGAAACTCATAAATAACTTTTAATTGAGAAACAGAACTACCTTACCAAATGTGTGTATTAGAGAAGTTTCTTACATACCAAATTCTAAAACTCATTAATAACACTTTTAATTAAGAAAGAGCAAAATCTTACTAAAGGCCTCTATTTTGAGTGTTTTTCACTTTCTTAGTTACCAAAACCCCAAATTGCATGGGAAACCAGCTTTGTGGAAAAAAAAAATGACATTACCAGAAAAGTGTCTTTTTAGTGTTTTTGAGCTTGATAGGCAATAAAGCACTAAAAAGCAGGGCAATTACATTACATTGGAATAAAACCTATTTTTACCAAGAACTTGGCTTTAAGTGTTTTTGCTCTCCTTATATACCAAACTGCTAAAACGCAGGCAAACCACACTTGGTGGAGAAACAGAATAACATTACCAAAAACATGTATTTTGAGTGTTTTAGATCATGTTATCTATAAAAACGATTAAATACATGCAAAGAACCTTATCTTTGGGAAACGAAAGGACATTACGAGAAACGTGTATTATGAGTGTTTTTAAGTTCCTTAAGTACCCAAAAGCTAAAACCCACAAATAACACTCTTTATTCAGAAAAAAAAAAATAGATACAAAAATATAAAAATTGTAATTTTTTTTTTTTATTCATCTTCATAGGTACCGAAATGCCAAAATTCGGACAAAATTCAGGAAATTATGTGAAATAAGAACATTATCAAAAAAGTTAATTTTAGCTTTTTTTTTCGGACTAAGAAACATCTCCATATACACGAGTTTTTGCGTGTTTTGCCTTGTGGTTCTTTTGAAACTATAAAACACTCAATATACACGTTTCTCGTAATGTCCTTTTCTTTCCCAATGTAGAATGCTTTGCAACTATTTTCGCGTTTTCTGTAACAAGCTCAAAAACACTCAAAATATAAATTTTTAGTAATATTATTCTATTTCTTCATATTGGTTCATTTGCATCCGTATTAACGTTTTTCTAAGTAAAACACTAAAAAGACACGTTTTCAGTAATTTTGTTTTGGATTCCCATATAGAGTGACTTCCATATTATTTATCGTTTTGGTGCATAACTTGCTGAAAAACACTCAAAAGACAGGTATCTGGTAAAGTGGTTTAATTTCCCCATGTAGGTGGCTTTGCATACACTTTAGGGTTTGGTACATAAGAGCCCGAAAAAAAAGCTAAAATTAACTTTTTTCATGTTATTTTTTTCACATAGTTTCCCTGAATTTCGCCAGAATTTTAGCATCTCGGTACCTATAAAGATGAATAACAAAAAAAAAATCCTTGTTTTTATTTATTTATTTATTTTCTCTATAAAGAGTGTTATTTGTGGGTTTTAACTCTTTTGGTACTTATGAAACTTAAAAACATTCATAATACACGTTTCTCGTAATGTCCTTTCGTTTTCCAAACATAGGGTTCTTTGCATGTATTTAAGCGTTTTTATACGTAACAGATCAAAAACACTGAAAATTCATGTTTTTATAATGTTATTTTGTTTCTCTATAAAGGGTGTTTTGCATGCATTTTAGCGTTTTGGTATATAAGGAGCTCAAAAACACTTAAAGACAAGTTCTTGGTAAATGTTGGTTTTATTCGCATGTAATGTGATTGCCCTGCTTTTCAGTGCTGTATTGCCTAACACGCTCAAAAAACACTAATAAGACACTTATCTAATAATTTTATTTTTTTTACCACATAAAGCTAGTTTGGCATGTAATTTGGGGTTTTGGTAAGTAAGAATGTGAAAAAACACTCAAACTACACTCATTTCGTGAGGTTCTGTTTCTCAATTAAGACTGTTATTCATAAGTTTCAGCATTTTGGCATCTAAGAAACTTCTTCATATACACGAGTTTTTGCGTTCTTAGCCTTATGATTCTTGAAAGCAATTAAAACATTCATTATACAAGTTTCTTGTAATATCCTTTTGTTTCCCAATATAGAGGGCTTTGCATTCATTTTTGCGTTTTTTGTAGGTAACAAGCTCAAAAACACTCAACTTTTTGGTAATTTTATTCTGTTTCTTCATATTGGTTGGTTTGCATCAGTTTTAGCGTTCTACGTAAATCACTGAAAAGATACGTTTTCAGTAATATTGTTGAAATTGCTGAAAACACCCAAAGACAGGTTTCTTGTAAAGTCGTGTAATTCTCCCATATAGGTGGCTTTGCAGGCACTTCAGGGTTTCGTACATAACTCCGGAAAAAGCTAAAATTATATTTTTTACGTTTTTTTTCAGATAATTTCCCTTAATTTTCTCAGAATTTTGGCATCTCGGTAGTTATTAAGATGAATAACAAAAAAAAATATTTATTTATTTATTTTATTTTTTTTTTCTCTAGAAAGGGTGTTATTTGTAGATTTTAGCTTTTTGGTACTTACGGAACTTAAAAATACTTAAAATACACGATTTTCGTAATGTCCTTTCGTTTAAAAAACATAGGTTTCTTTGCATGTATTTAAGCGTTTTTATAGGTAATATGATCAAAAACACTCAAAATACATGCTTTTGGTAACGTTATTCTATATCTCCATAAAGGGTGTTTTGCATGCCTTTGAGCGTTTTGGTATGTAAGGAGTTAAAAAACACTTAAAGGCAAGTCCTTCGTAAAATTTGGTTTTATTCCAATGTAATGTGATTGTTCTTTTTTTTAGTACTTTGTTGCATATAATGCTCAAAAACACTCAAAAGACACTTCTCTGGTAAAGTCATTTTTTTCCCACATAAAGCTAATTTCGCATGTAATTTGGGATTTTCGTAACTAAGAATGTGAAAAACACTCAAAATACACACATTTGGTAAGGTAGTTTTTGTTTCTCAATTAAAAGTGTTATTCATGAGTTTTAGTATTTTCGTATGTAAGAAACTTCTTTTTTGCCTTGTGGTTCTTGTGAAACTATAAAACACTCACTATACACATTTCTTGTAATGTCCTTTTGCTTCCAAATATAGTGCTTTCCATCCATTTTCGCGTTTTTTGTAGGTAAAAAGTCAAAAACACTTTTTAGTAATGTTATTCTATTTCTTCATATTTGTTGGTTTGCATCCGTTTTAGCGTTTTTCTACGTAAAACACTGAAAAGACACGTTTTCAGTAATTTTGTTTTGGATTCACATATTGACTGATTTCCATATTATTTATCGTTTTGGTGCCTAACATGCTGAAAAAGACTGAAAAGACAGGTTTCTGGTAAAGTCGTTTAACTGCCTTATATAGATGGCATGCACTTTAAAGTTGGGAACATAAAAATCCGAAAAAAAGCTATAATTATCTTTTTTGATAATGTTCTTTTTTCCACATAAATTCCCTGAATTTTGGAAGAATTTTGGCATCTTGGTACCTATGAAAATCAATACCCCCCCAAAAAAAATGCCCTTTTTTTTTATTTTTAATTTTTTTTTTCTCTATAGAGAGTGTTATTTGTGGGTTTTAAGGTTTTGGTACTTAAGGAACTTAAAAACAGTCATAATACACGTTTCTCGCAATGTCCTTTCATTTCCCAAACATAGGGTTCTTTCCATGTACATGCTTTTATGGGTAATATAATAAAAAACATGTTATTCTGCTTCTCCATAAAGGAGTGTTTTGCATGCGTTTTAGCGTTTTGGTATGTAAGAAGGTCAAAAACACTTCAAGGCAAGTTCTTGGTAAAAGTTGCTTTTATTCCCATGTAATGTGATTGCCCTGCCTTTTAGTGCTTTTTTGCCTAACACGCTCAAAAACACTCAAAAGACACTTCTGGTAATGTCATTTTTTTCTCACATAAAGCTAGTTTCGCGTGCTATTTGGGGTTTTGCTAGATAAGAATGTGAAAACAAAAAATCAAAATACACGCATTTGGTAAGGTTGTTCTGTTTCTCAGTTAATATTGTTATTCATGAGTTTCATGATTTTGATATCAAAGAAACTTCTTTATATACAAGTTTTTGCGTTTTTTACCTTGTGGTTCTTGTGAACCATAAGTTCTTTAGCTCGAAAATAATAAGACACTCATTATACACATTTCTCGTAATGTCCTTTTGTTTCCCAATAGCGAGTGCTTTGCATCCATTTTCGCGTTTTTTGTAGGTAACAAGCTCAAAAACACTCAAAATATACCTTTATGGTAATGTTATTTTATTTCTTCTTATTGGTTGGTTTCCATCCGTTTTAGCGTTTTTCTACGTAAAACACCGAAAAGACACGTTTTCAGTAATTTTGTTTTGGATTTTCATATAGAGTGACTTGTATGTTATGTATCGTTACGATGCCTAACATGCTGAAAAAATCTCATAAGACAGGTTTCTGCCAAAGACGTTTAATTTCCCCATATAGGTGGCTTTCCATGCACTTTAGAGTTTAGGACATAACAGTCCGAAAAAAAAGCTAAAATTATTTATTTTTGATAATTGACTCATAATTTCTTGAATTTTGTCCGAATTTTGGCATCTCGGTACCTGTAAAGATGAATAAGAAAGAAAAAATATCGTATTTTTTTATTTTATTTTATTTTTTTCTCAGTAAAGAGTGTTATTTGTGGCTTTTAGCTTTTTGGTAGTTAATGAACTTATAAAACACTCATAATACACGCTTCTCGTAATGTCCTTTCATTTCCCAAAAATAGGGTTCTTTGCATGTATTTAAGCGTTTTTATTGGTAACATGATCAAAAACACTCAAAATATATGTTTTTGGTAATATTATTCTCTTTCTCCACAAAGTGTGTTTTGCATGCGTTTTAGCGTTTTGGTATATAAGGAGCTCAAAACATTTAAAGGCCAGTTCTTGGTAAAAATTGTAAAGTGATTCTCCTGCTTTTTAGTGCTTTATTGCCTATCACGCTCAAAAACACTCAAAACACACTTTTCTGGTAATGTCATTTTTTTCCCACATAAAGCTGGTTTTGCATGCAATTTGGGTTTTTTGGTAACTAAGAATGTGAAAAGCACTCAAAATACATGCATTTAGTAAGGTTGTTCTGTTTCTCAATTAAGAGTGTTATTCATGAGTTTCAGCATTTTGGTATCTAGGAAACTTCCCCATACACACGAGTTTTTGCGTTTTTTAACTTGTGGTTCTTTTGAATTATAAAACATTTATTATGCAGTTTTCTCGCAATGTCCCTTTCTTTCCCAATATAGAGTGCTTGGATCAATTTTCGCGTTTTTTTTGTAGGTAACAAGCTCAAAAACACTCAAAATATACCTTTTTGGTAATGTTTTTCTACTTCTTGATATTGGTTGGATTGCATCCGTTTTAGCGTTTTTATACGTAAAACTCTGAGAAGAAAGGTTTTTCAGTAATTTTGTTTTGGTTTCCCATATAGAGTGAGTTCCTTATTATTTATCGTTTTGGTGCCTAAAATGCTGAAAAACACTCAAAAGACAGATTTCTGGTAAGGTCGTTTAATTTCCTCATATATGAGGCTTTACATTCACTTTAGTGTTTGGTACATAACAGTCCGAAAAAAAAACCTAAAATCAGCTTTTTTCATAATATTCTCTTGTCATATAATTGCCCTGAATTTTCCCAGAATTTTGGCATTTCAGTACCTATGAATGTGAAAAAAAAAAAAAAGTTTATTTTAAATTTTTTTTTTTTTCTAAATAAAGAGTGTTATTTGTGGGTTTTAGATTTTTGGTACTGAAGGAACTTAAAAACACTCATAATACACGTGTCTCGTAATGTTCTTACGTTTCGCAAACATAAGGTTCTTTGCATGTATTTAAGCGTTTTTATAGATAACATTATCAAAAACACTCAAAATACATGTTTTTGGTAATGTTATTCTGTTTCTCCCTAAAGTTTGCATTGCATGCGTTTTAGTGGTTTGTTATGTAAGGAGCTCAAAAACACATAATGGCAAGTTCTTGGTAAAAGTTGGTTTCATTCCCTTGTAATGTGATTGCCCTGCTTTTTAGTACTTAGTTGCCTAACACGCTCAAAAACTCTTAAAAGACACTTCTGGTAATGTCATTTTTTTTCCCCTCATAAAGCTAGTTTCGCATGCTATTTGGGGTTTTGCTAAGTATGTGAAAAACACTCAAAATACACGCATTTGGTAAGGTTGTTCTGTTTCCCAATTAAGATTGTTATTCATGAGTTTTAGCATTTTGGTATCTAAGAAACTTCTTTATACAAATGAGTTTCTGCGTTTTTCTACGTAAAACACTGAAAAGATACGTTTTCAGTAATTTTGTTTTGGATTCCCATATAAAGTGAGTTCCTTATTATTTATCATTTTGGTGCCTAACATGCTGAAAAGCACTCAAATGACACATTTCTGGTAAGGTCGTTTAATTTCCTCATATAGGAGGTTTTGCATACACTTTAGGGTTTGGTACATAACAGTCCGAAAAAAAAAGCTTAAATTAACTTTTTTGATAATTTTCTTTTATCATATAATAGCCCTGAATTTTCCCAGAATTTTACCATCTCGGTACCTATAAAGATGAATGACAAAAAAAAAAATCATATTTTTTTATTTTTTATCTATTTATTTTTCTAAATAAAGAGTGTTGTTTGTGGGTTTTAGCTTTTTGTACTTAAGGAAATTAAAAACACTCAAAATACATGTTTCTCGTAATGTCTTTTCGTTGCCCAAGCATAAGGTTCTTTTCATGTAATTTAAGCGTTTTTATAGATAACGATAAAAAACACTCAAAATAAATGTGTTTGTTAATGTTATTCTGTTTGTCCATAAAAGATGTTTTGCATGCGTTTTAGCGTTTTCGTATGTAATGAGCTCAAAAACACTTAAAAGCAAGTTCTTCGTAAAAGTTGGTTTTATTCCCATGTAATGTGATTGCCCTGCTTTTTAGTGCTTTATTGCCTAACCCGCTCAAAAACACTCGAAAGACACTTTTCAGGTAATATTATTTTTTTCCCACATAAAGCTAGTTTCGCATGGAATTTGAGGTTTTAGTAACTAAGAATGTGAAAAACACTCAACATACAGGTATTTAGTAAGGTTTTTCTGTTTCTTAATTAAAAGTGTTATTCATGACTTTCAGCATTTTGGTCTGTAAGAAATTTCTCTAATACACACATTTGGTAAGGTATTTCTGTTTCTCAATTAAAAGTGTTATTCATGAGTTTCAGCATTTTGGTATGTAAGAAACTTCTCTATGTACACGAGTTTTTTAGTTTTTTGCCTTGTAGTTCTTGTGCATTTTTTGTAGGTAACAAGCTCAAAAACACATCAAAATATATCTTTTTGTTAATGTTATCCTATTTCTTCATATTGGTTGGTTTGCATCCGTTTTACCGTTTTTCTTCGTAATATTGTTGAAATTGCTGAAAAAAAACACTCAAAAGACAGATTTCTGGTAAAGTCGTGTAATTTCAACATATAGGTGGCTTTGCATGCACTTCAGGGTTTGGTACATAACTCCAGAAAAATTATAAAATCATTTTTTTATAATGATTTTTTTTTACAAAATTTCCCTGATTTTTCCAGAATTTTGGTATTTCGGTACCTATGAAGATGAATAAAAAAAAAAAGTTTTTCTCTATAAATTGTTATTTTTGAGTTTCAGCTTTTTGGTACTTAAGGAACTTAAAAACACTCATCATAAACGATTTTCGTAATGTCCTTTTGTTATTCAAACATAGGCTTCTTTACATGTATTTAACATTACCAAAAACATGTATTTTAAGGATTTTTGATCACGTTACCTATAGGTAACGTGATCAAAAATCCTTAAAATACATGTTTTTGGTAATGTTATTCTGTTTCTCCATAAAGGGTGTTTTCCATGCCTTTTAGCACTTTTGTACGTAAGGGGTTAAAAAACACATAAAGTCAAGTTCTTCGTAAAAGTTGGTTTTATTCCCATGTAATGTGATTGTTCTGCTTTTTAGTGCTTTGTTGCATATCACGCTCAAAAACACTCAAAAGACACTTTTCTGGTAATGTCATTTTTTTTTTCCACATAAAGCTAGTTTCGCATGTAATTTGGCATTTTCGTAACTAAATTAACGTAATTACCTAAGCAACACTCAAAAAACAGATTTCTGATAAGGTCGTTTAATTTTCTCATATAGGAGGCTTTGCAAGAACTTCAGGGTTTGGTACATAACAGTCCGAAAAAAAAAGCTAAAATTAACTTTTATAATAATATTCTTTTATCATATAATTGCCCTGAATTTTCCCAGAAATTTGGCATCTCGGTACCTATGAAGATGAATAAAAAAAAAAAAAATAAAAAAAACTATTTTTTTTTTTTTTATTTTTTCTCAATAAAGAGTGTTATTTGTGGGATATAGCTTTTCTTTAGTTAAGGAACTTAAAAACACTCATAATACAAGTTTCTTGTAATGTCCTTTCCTTTCCCAAACATAAGGATCTTTGTATGTATTTAAGCATTATTGTAGAAAACATGATCAAAAACACTCAAAATATATGTTTTTGATAATGTTTTTCTGTTTCTCCGTAAACGGTGTTTCGCATGCGTGTTAGCGTTTTGGTATGTAAGGAGCTCAAAAACACTTTAATGCAAAATCTTCGTAAAAGTTGGTTTTATTCCCATGTAATGTGATTGCCTTGCTTTTTAGTGCTTTATTGCCTAACACGCTCAAAAACCCTTAAAAGACACTTTTCTTGTAATTTAATTTTTTTTTTTCACACATAACGCTACATTCGCATGGAATTTGTGGTTTTGGTAACCAAGAATGTGAAAAACACTCAAAATACACGCATTTCGTAAGGTTGTTCTGTATTTTTTTAATTAATTCATGATTTCCAGGAATTTGTTATCTTAGAAACTTTTCAATACACACGAGTTTTTGCGTTTTTTGACCTCTGATTCTTGTGAAACTATGAAACACTCATTATACACGTTTCTCGTTATGTC
Organism: Scylla paramamosain; assembly: GCF_035594125.1. NCBI lineage: Eukaryota > Metazoa > Arthropoda > Malacostraca > Decapoda > Portunidae > Scylla > Scylla paramamosain. The sequence continues at coordinate 22,596,409 of NC_087159.1, read as the reverse complement.
CTTTTTTTTTCCTAATATAGAGTGTTTTGCATTCATTTTCGCATTTTTTTTTATGTAACAAGCTCAAAAACACTCAAAATATACCTTTTTGGTAATGTTATTCTAATTCTTCATATTGGTTGGTTTGCATCCGTTTTAACGTTTTTCTACGTAAAACTTTGAAAAGACACGTTTTCAGTAATTTTCTTTTTGATTTCCATATAGAGTAACTTTCATATTATTTATCGTTTTGGTGCCTAACATGCGGAAAAAAAAAAATATTCAAAAGACAGGTTTCTTGTAAAGTCGTTTAATTTCCCCATATAGATGTCGTTGCATACACTTTAGTGTTTGGTACATAACTCCCAAAAAAAGCTAAAATAAACTTTTTCGATAATGTTCTTTTTTTCACATAATTTTCCTGAATTTTGGCAGAATTTTGGCATCTTTGTAACTGCTATTTTTTTATTCTCTATAAAGAGTGTTATTTGTGGGTTTTAACGTTTTGGTACTTAATGAACTTAAAAACACATAATACACGTTTTTCGTTATGTCCTTTCGTTTCATAAACATAGGGTTTTTTCCATGTATTTAAGCGTTTTTATAGGTAACATAATGAAAAACACTTAAAACTCATGTTCTTGGTAATGTTACTCTGCTTCCCCTTAAAGGAGTGTTTTGCATGCGTTTACGCGTTTTGGTATGTAAGGAGTTCAAAAACACTTTAAGGCAAGTTCTTGGTAAAAGTTGGTTTTATTCCTATGTAATGCCATGCTTTTTAGTGCTTTATTGCCTAACACGCTCAAAAACACTCAAAAGACACTTCTAGTAATGTCACTTCTAGTAATGACACTTCTAGTAATGTCTAGTTTCGCTTGCTATTTGGGGTTTTGCTACGAATGTCAAAAACACTCAAAATACACGCATTTGGTAAGGCTTTTCTGTTTTTCAATTAAAATTGTTATTCATGAGTTTCAGCATTTTGGTATCTAAGAAATTTCTTTATATACACGAGTTTTTGCGTTTTTTGCCTTATGGTTCTTGTGAACCACAATTTCTTTTGCCCGAAAATAATAAGACACTCATTATACACGTTTCTTGTAATGTCCTTTTGTTTCCTAATAGGGAGTGCTTTTGCATATATTTTTACGTTTTTTGTAGGTAAGAAGCTCAAAAACACTCAAATTATACCTTCTTGGTAGTGTTATTTCTTCATATTGGTTGGTTTGCATCCGTTTTAACGGATTTTGTTTTGGATTCCCATATAGAGTGACTTCCATGTTATTTATCGTTTTGGTGCCTAACATGCTGAAAAACACTCATAAGACAGTTTTCTGGCAAAAACGTTTAATTTCCACATATAGGAGGCTTTGCATGGAGTTTAGGGTTTGGTACATATTTTTTTCGGTGGTTTACGTAGAAAAACGTTAAAACGGATGCAAACCAACCAATATGAAGAAATAGAATAACATTACGAAAAAGCTATATTTTGAGTGTTTTTGAGCTTGGTACCTAGAAAAAACTCGAAAATGGATGCAAAGTACTCCCTACTGGGAAACAAAAGGACATTATGAGAAATGTGTATAATGAACGTGTTATTATTTTCGCGCAAAAGAACTTGTGGTTCACAAGAACCAAAAGGCAAAAAAACGCAAAAACTCGTGTATATAAAGAAGTTTCTTAGATACCAAAATGCTGAAACTGATGAATAACAATCTTAATTGAGAAACAAAAGAACCTTACCAAATGCGTGTATTTTGTGTGTTTTTCACATTCTTAGCAAAACCCCAAATAGCAGGCGAAACCAGCTTTATGTGGGAAAAAAATGACATTCCAAAAAGTGTCTTTTGAGTGTTTTTTTGAGCGTGTTAGGCAATAAAGCACTAAAAAGCAGTGTAATCACATTACATGGGAATAAAAGCAACTTATACCAAGAACTTGCTTTTAATGTTTTTAACACGCATTTTGAAAGGTTGTTCTGTTTCTCAGTTAAGAGTGTTATTCATGAGTTTCAGCATTTTGGTATCTAGGAAACTTCTCCATATACACGAGTTTTTGCGTTTTTCGCCTTGTGGTTCTTTTAAACTATAAAACATTCATCATACACTGTTCTCGCTATGTCCCTTTGTTTCCCAATATAGAGTGCATTGTATCAATTTTGCGTTTTTTTTTGTAGGTAACAAGCTCAAAAAAACCTCAAAATATACATTTTTGGTAATGTTTTTCTACTTCTTGATATTGGTTGCTTTGCGTCCTTTTTAGCGTTTTTCTATGTAAAACACTGAGAAGACACGTTTTTAGTAATTTTGTTTTGGATTCCCATATAGACTGAGTTCCTTATTATTTACCGTTTTGGTGCCTAACATGCAGAAAAACACTCAAAAGACAGATTTCTGGTAAGGTCGTTTAATTTCCTCATATGGGAGGCTTTGCATGTCTTTTGAGTGTTTTTCAGCGTGTTAGGCAATAAAGCATTAAAAGGCAGGGCAATCACATTACATGGAAATAAAACCAAATTTTACCAAGAACTTGCCTTTAAGAGTTTTTGACATCCTTACATACCAAAACGCTAAAACGCATGCAAAACAGCATTTGCATTATTAAAAACATGTATTTTGAGTGTTTTTGATCATGTTATCTAGAAAAACGTTAAAAACATGCAAAGAACCTTATGTTTGGGAAACGAAAGGACATTTCGAGGAAGTGTTTTTAAGTTCTTTCAGTATCAAAAAGATAAAACCCACAAATAACACTGTTTATATTTAAAAAATAAATAAATAAAAAAATAAATAAATAAATAGAGTTTTTTTTTTTATTCATCTTCATAGGTACCAAGATCCCAAAATTCTGCCCAAATTCAGGGAATTTATGTGGAAAAAACAACAATATGAAAAAAAAAGTTAATAAAAGCTTTATTTTCGGATTGTTATGTACCAAACTCTAAAGCGCATGCAAAACCACGTATATAAAGAAGTTAAACGACTTTACCAGAAACCTGTTTTTTTTGTGTTTTTCAGCATGTTAGGCACCAAATGATAAATAATATGGAATAAATAATATGTGAATCCAAAACAAAATTACTGAAAACGTGTCTTTTTTTTTTTTGTTTTACGTAGAAAAACGCTAAAACGGATGGAAACCAACCAATATGAAGAAATAGAATCACATTACCAAAAAGATATATTTTCAGTGTTTTTGAGCTTGTTACCTACAAAAAATGCAAAAATGGATGGAAAGCACACTATATTAGGAAACAAAAAGACATTACGAGAAACGTGTATAATGACTGTTTTATATTTCCACAAGAACCACAAGGCAATAAACGCAAAAACTCGGGTATATAGAGAAGTTTCTTATTTACCAAAATGATGAAATGCATAAATAACACTTTATCGAGAAATAGAACTACCTTACCAAATTGTGTACTTTGAACGTTTTTCATATTCTTAGTTACGAAAATGCCAAATTACATGCGAAACTAGCTTTATCTGGGAAAAAAAATGATATTACCAGAAAAGTGTCTTCTGAGTGTTTTTGAGCTTGATATGCAACAAAGCACTAAAAAGCAGAACAATCACATTATATGGAAAAAAAACCAAGTTACGAAGAACTTGCCTTTAAATGTTTTTTTTTAACTCCTTACATACCAAAACGCTAAAACTCATGCAAAACACCGTTTATGGAGAAACAGAATAACTACCAAAAAACATGTATTTTGAGTGTTTTTGATCATGTTACCTATAAAAACGCTTAAATACACGTAAAGAACACTATGTTTTTATAACAAAAGGACATTACAAAAATCGTGTATTATGAGTGTTTTTAAGTTCCTTAACTACCAAAAAGTTAAAACCCACAAATAGCACTCTTTATAGAGAAAATTTTTTTTTTTTGTTATTCATCTTTATAGGTACCGAGACGCCAAAATTATAGCAAAATTCAGAGAAATTTTGTAAAAAAAATTATTATAAAAAAAATTATTTTAGCTTTTTTCCTTACTTATGTACCAAAGACTAAAGTGCATGCAAAGCCACCTATATTGGGAAATTACACGACTTTACCAGAAACCTGTCTTTTGAGTGTTTTTCAGCAATTTCAAAAATATTACTGAAAAAGTGTCTTTTTAGTGATTTATGTAAAAAAAACGCTAAAACGGATGCAAACCAACCAATTTGAACTTGTTACCTACAAGAAATGCGAAAATGGATGGAAAGCACTATATTGAGGAAGAAAAGGACATTACGAGAAACGTGTATAATGAGTTTTTTCTAGTTTCAAAAGAACCACAAGACAAAAATCTCAAAAACTCATGTACACAGAGAAGTTTCTTACATACAAAAATGCTGAAATTCATGAAAAACTTTTAATTGAGAAACAGAAATACCTTACCAAATGTGTGTATTAGAGAAGTTTCTTACATAACAAAATGCTGAAACTCATGAATAACACTTTAAGTTAAGAAACAGAACAACCTTACTAAATGCGTGAATTTTGAGTGTTTTTCACATTCTTAGTTACCAAACCCCAAATTGCATGCGAAACCAGCTTTGTGGGAAAAAAAATGACATTACCAGAAAAGTGTATTTTGAGTGTTTTTGAGCTTGATAGGCAATAAAGCACTAAAAAGCAGGGCAATGACATTACATTGGAATAAAACCAATTTTTACCAAGAATTTGTCTTTAATTTTTTTTGAGCTCCTTATATACCAAACCCCAAAAACGCATGCAAAACACACTTTATGGAAAAACCGAATAACATTACCAAAAACATGTATTTAGAGTGTTTTTGATCATATTATCTATAAAAACGCTTAAATACATGCAAAACACTTTATGAGAAACGTGTATTATGAGTGTTTTTAAGTTCCTTAACAACCAAGAAGGTAAAACCCACAAATAACACTTTTTATTTAGAAAAAAAAATAAAAATATATAAAAATAGTATGTTTTTTTTTATTGATCTTCATAGATACTGAGATGCCAAAATTCTGGGAAAATTCAGGGCTATTATATGATAATAGAAAATTATTAAAAAAGTTAATTATAGCTTTTTTTTTCGGACTGTTATGTACCAAACCCTAAAGTGCATGCAAAGCCTCCTATATGAGGAAATTAAACGACCTTACCAGAAATCTCTCTTTTGAGTGTTTTTTCTGCATGTTAGGCACAAAAACGATAAATGATAAGAAACTCACTCTATGGGAATCGAAAACAAAATGACTGAAAACGTGTCTTCTCAGTGTTTTACTTAGAAAAAACGCTAAAACGGATGCAAACCAACCAATATGAAGAAATAGAATAACATTACAAAAAAGATATATTTTGAGTGTTTTTGAGCTTATTATCTACACAAAACGCGAAAATTGATGCAAAGCACTCTATATTAAGAAAAAAAGGACATTGCAAGAAAAGTGGATAATGAGTGTTTTATAGTTCAAAAGAACCAAAACGCAAAAAATGCAAAAACTCTTTTATATGGAGAAATTTCTTAGATACCAAAATGCTGAAACTCATGAATAACACTCTTAATTTAGAAAGAGAACAACCTTACTAAATGCCTGTATTCTGGGTGCTTTTCACATTCTTATTTACCAAAACTCAAAATTGCAAGCAAATCCAGCTTTGGAGTGTTTTGAGCGTGATAGGCAATAAAACACTAAAAAGCAGGGCAATCACATTACATTGGAATAAAACCAATTTTTACCAAAAACTTGCCTTTAAGTGTTTTTGAGCTCCTTTTATACCAAAACACTAAAACGCATGCGAAATACACTTCATATTGTAACAGAATAACATTACCAAAAACATGTATTTTGAGTGTTTTTGATCGTGTAACGAATAAAAGCGCTTAAATACATGCAAAGAACCCAATTTTGGGGAAACGAAAGGACATTACTAAAAACGTGTATAATGAGTGTTTTATAGTTTAACAAGTGCCAGAAGGCAAAAAACGCAAAAAATCGTGTATAGAGTGAAGTTTCTTACATATCAAAATGCTGAAATGCATGAATAACACTTTTGATTGAGAAACAGAAGTACCTTACAAAATGTGTGTATTTTGATTGTTTTTCACATTCTTAGTTACGAAAATCCTAAATTACATGCGAAACTAGCTTTATGTGGAAAAAAATGACATTATCAGAAAATGTATTTTGAGTGTTTTTGAGCATGATATGCAAGAAAGCATTAAAAAGCAGAACAATCACATTATATGGGAATAAAACCAACTTTTACGAAGAACTTGCCTTTAAGTGTTTTTAACTCCTTACATACAAAAGCGCTAAAACGCATGCAAAACACACTTTATGGAGAAACAGAATAACATTAATAAAGACATGTATTTTGAGTGTTTTTGATCATGTTATCTATAAAAACGCTTAAATACATGCAAAGAACATTATGTTTGGGAAACGAAAGGACATTACAAGAAAAACGTGTATTATGAGTGTTTTTAAGTTCCTTTTGTATCAAAAAGATAAAACACACAAATAACACTCTTTATAGAGAAAAAAAAAAAAAAAATTTTTGTTATTCACTTTCATAGGTGCATAGATGCCAAAATTCTGGCATAATTCTTTGGGAATCCCAAACAAAATTACTGAAAACGTGTTTTTTCTGTTTTTACGTAGAAAACAACGCTAAAACGGATGCAAACCAACCAATATGAAGAAATAAAATAACATTACGAAAAAGCTATATTTTGAGTGTTTTGAGCTTGTTACCTACAAAAAACGCAAAAATGGATGCAAAGCACTCCCTATTAGGAAACAAAAGAACATTACGAGAAATGTGTATAATGAGTGTCTTTTTATTTTCGGGCAAAATAACTTGTGGTTCACAAGAACCAAAAGGCAAAAAACGCAAAAACCTCGTGTATATAAAGAAGTTTCTTAGATAACAAAATGCTGAAACTCATGAATAAAAATCTTAATTGAGAAACAGAAAAGCCTTACCAAATGCGTGTATTTTGAGAGTTTTTCACATTCTTTATTAAGAAAACCCCAAATAGCATGCAAAACTAGCTTTATGTGGGAAAAAAAGTGACATTACCAAATGTGTCTTTTGAGTGTTTTTAAGCGTGTTAGGCAATAAACCACTAAAAACCAGGGCAATCACTTTATATGGGAATAAAATCAACTTTTACCAAGAACTTGCCATTAATGTTTTTGACACGCATTTAGTAAGGTTGTTGTGTTTCTCAATTAAGTGTGTTATTCAAGAGTCTCAGCATTTTGGTATCTAGGAAATTTCTCCGTATAAACGAGTTTTTGCGTTTTTTGCCTTGTGGTTCTTTTGAACTATAAAATATTCATTATACACTTTTCTCGAAAAGTGCCCTTGTTTCCCAATATAGAGTGCTTTTTATCAATTTTGGCGTTTTTTTGTAGGTAACAAGCTCAAAAAAACTCAAAATATACATTTTTGGTAATGTTTTTCTACTTCTTGATATTGGTTGGTTTGCATCCGTTTTAACGTTTTTCTACGTAAAACACTGAGAAAACACGTTTTCAGTAATTTTGTTTTGGATTCCCATATAGAGTGAGTTCCTTATTATTTATCGTTTTGGTGCCTAACATGCTGAAAAACACTCAAAAGACAGATTTCTGGTAAGGTTGTTGCATTTCCTCATAAGGGAGGCTTTGCATGTCTTTTGAGTGTTTTTGAGCGCGTTAGGCAATAAAGCACTAAAAGGCAGGGCAATCACATTACATAGAAATAAAACCAAATTTTACCAAGAACTTGCCTTTAAGTGTTTTTGACATCCTTACATACCAATACGCTAAAATGCATGCAAAACACCTTTTCCATTACCAAAAATATGTATTTTGAGTGGTTTTCATCATGTTATCTATAAAAACGCTTAAAAACATGCAAAAACCCTTATGTTTGAGAAACGAAAGGACATTACGAGAAAGATGTATTATGAGTGTTTTTAAGTTCCTTCAGAACCAAAAAGCTAAAACCCACAAATAACACTGTTTATTTAGAAAAAAATAAATTAAAAAATTTAAAAAATAAAGAATAGGAATTTTTTTTTTCATTTATCTTCATAAGTACCGAGATGCCAAAATTGTGCCAAAATTCACGGAATTTATGTGGAAAAAAGAACATTATCAAAAAAGTTAATTATAGCTTTTTTTTCGGATTTTTATGTACCAAACCCAAACAAAAGTTAAAAGACTTTACCAGAAACATATTTTTTCAGTGTTTTTCATCATGTTAGGCACGAAAGGATAAATAATATGGAAGTCAATCAATGTGAATCCAAAACAAAATTACTGAACACGTGTCTTTTCAGTGTTTTACGCAGAAAAACGCTAAAACGGATGCAAACCAACCAATATGAAGATATAGAATAACATTACCAAAAAGATATATTTTCAGTGTTTTTGAGCTTGTTTCCTACAAAAAATGCAAAAATGGATAGAAAGCACACTATATTAGGAAACAAAAGGACATTACGAGAAACGTGTATAATGAGTGTTTTATAGTTTCACAAGAACCAAAAGGCAATGAACGCAAAAACTCGGGTATATAGAGAAGTTTCTTACATACCAAAATGATGAAATGCATAAATAACACGTTTTATCAAGAAATAGAAGTACCTTACCAAATTGTGTACTTTGAATGTTTTTCACATTCTTTGTTACGAAAATGCCAAATTACATGCGAAACTAGCTTTATCTGGATAAAAAATGACATTACCAGAAAAGAGTCTTTTAAGTGTTTTTGAGCGTGATATGCAACGGATGGAAACCAACCAATATGAAGAATTAGATTAACATTACCAAAAAGGTATATTTTGAGTGTTTTTGAGCTTATTATCTACAAAAAACGCGAAAATTAATGCAAAGCACTCTATATTAAGAAAAAAAGGACATTGCAAGTAAAATGGATAATGAGTGTTTTATAGTTCAAAAGAACCAAAAGGCAAAAAATGCAAAAACTCTTGTATATGGAGAAGTTTCTTAGATACCAAAATGCTGAAACTCATGAATAACACTCTTAATTTAGAAACAGAACAACCTTACTAAATGCGTGTATTCTGGGTGCTTTTCACATTCTTATTTACCAAAACCCAAAATTGGAAGCAAATCCAGCTTTTGATTGTTTTGAGCGTGATAGGAAATAAAGCACTAAAAAGCAGGGCAATCACATTGCATTGGAATAAAACCAATTTTTACCAAGAACTTGCCTTTAAGTGTTTTTGAGCACCTTATATACCAAAACACTAAAACGCATGCGAAATACACTTCATGGTGAAACAGAATAACATTACCAAAAACATGTATTTTGAGTGTTTTTAATCGTGTAACCAATAAAAACGCTTAAATACATGCAAAGAACCCTATTTTTGGGAAACGAAAGGACATATACGAGAAACGTGTAATATGAGTGTTTTTAAGTTCATTAAGTACGAAAAAGCTAAAAGCCACAAATAACACTCTTTATTGAGAAAAAAAAAAAATAAATAAATAAAAATACGATATTTTTTTCACTCTTGTTCATCTTCACAGATAACGAGATGCCAAAATTCGGGCAAAGTTCAGGAAATTATGCGAAATAAGAACATTATCAAAAAATTAAAATTTAGCTTGTTTTTTCGGACTGTTATGTACCAAACCCCTAAAGTACATGCAAAGCCACCTATTTGGGGAAATTAAATGTCTTATGAGTGTTTTTCAGCATATTAGGAACCAACACGATAAAACCCATGGGAATCCAAAACAAAATTACTGAAAACATGTCTTTTCGGTCTTTTACGTAGAAAAACGCTAAAACGGATGCAAACCAACCAATATGAAAAAAAATATAATAAAATTACCAAAAAGGTATTTTTTGAATGTTTTTGATATTGTTACCTACAAAAAAACGGGAAAATGGATGGAAAGCACTCTATGTTGGGAAGTAAAAGGACATTACCAAAAACGTGTATAATGAGTGTTTTATAGTTTCACAAGAACCACAAGGCAAAAAAACACAAAAACTCGTGTATATAGAGAAGATTTTTACATTCCAAAATGCTGAAACTCATGAATAGCACTATTAATTAAGAAACAGAACTATCTCATCAAATGTGCGTATTTTGAGTGTTTTTCACATTCTTTGTTACGAAAATCCCAAATTATATGCAAAACTAGCTTTATATGGGAAAAAAAATGACATTAACAGAAAAGTGTTTTTCGAGTGTTTTTTAGCGTGATATGCAACAAAGAAATAAAAAGCAGAATAATCACATTACATGGGAATAAAACCAACTTTTACCAATAACTTACCTTTAAGTGTTTTTTAACTCCTTACATACCAAAACGCTAAAACGCATGCAAAACACCCTTTATGGAGAAACAAAATAACATTATCAAAAACATGAATTTTGAGTGTTTTTTTATCATGTTATTTATAAAAACGCTTAAATACATGCAAAGATCCCTATGTTTGTGAAAAGAAAAGAACATTACGAAAATTATGTATTATGAGTGTTTTTAAGTTCCTTAAGTACCAAAAAGCTAAAACCCACAAAAAACACTCTTTATAGAGAAATAAAATAAATAAATACATCAATAAAAAAAAAAAAAAAATTTAGTTATTTATCATAGGTACAGAGATGCCAAAATTCTGGAAAAAATTCAAATTAGATAAAATAAAAAAAAACATTATCAAAAAAAAATAATTTTAGCTTTTTCCGGAGTTATGTTCCAAACCCTAAAGTGCATGCAAAGCCAGCTATATGGGGATATTACATGACTTTACCAGAAACCTGTCTTTTGAGTGTCAGCAATTCAACAATATTACAGAAAACATGTCTTTTCAGAGATTTACGAAGAAAAACGCTAAAACGGATGTAAACCAATCAATATGAAGAAATAAAATAACATTACCAAAAAGATAAATTTTGAGTGTTTTTGAGCGTGTTACCTACAAAAAAAGCCGAAAATGGATGGAAAGCACTCTATATTTGTAAACAAAAGGACATTACGAGAAACGTGTATAATGAGTGTTTTGTATTTTAACAAGAACCACAAGGCAAAAAACGCAAAAATCTGTGTATAAAGAGAAGTTTCTTACATACCAAAATGCTGAAATGCATGAATAACACATTTAAATATGTGTATTTTGAGTGTTTTTCACATTTTTAGTTACGAAAATCCCAAATTACATGCGAAACTAACTTTATGTGGAAAAAAAAAATGACTATCAGAAAAGTGTCTTTTGAATGTTTTTCAGCGTGATATGCAACAAAGCACTAAAAAGCAGAACAATCACATTATATGGGAATAAAACCAACTTTTACGAAGAACTTGCCTTTAAGTGTTTTCAACTCCTTACATACCAAAACGCTAAAACGCATGGAAAACACACTTTATGGAGAAACAGAATAACATTACCAAAGACATGTATTTTGAGTGTTTTTGATCATGGTATCTATAAAAACGCTTAAATATATGCAAAGAACATTATGGTTGGGAAGAGAAAGGACATAACGAGAAACGTGTATTATGAGTGTTTTTAAGTTGCTATTGTACCAAAAAGCTAAAACACACAAATAATACTCTTTATAGAGAAAAAAAAATATAAAAAAATAGATTTTTTTTTATTCATCTTCATAGGTACCGAGATGCCAAAATTCTGGCAAAATTCTTTGGGAATCCAAAACAAAAATTACTGAAAACGTGTTTTTTCGGTGTTTTACGTAGAAAAACGGTAAAACGTATGCAAACCAACCAATATGAAGAAATAGAATAATATTACGAAAAAGCTATATTTTGTGTGTTTTTTGAGCTTGTTACCTACAAAAAACGCGAAAATAGATGCAAAGCACTCCCTATTGGGAAACAAAAGGACATTACGAGAAAAGTGTATAATGAGTGTCTTATCATTTTCAGGCAAAAGAACTTGTGGTTCACAAGAACCACAAGGCAAAAAACACAAAAAAGAAGTTTCTTAGATACCAAAATGCTGAAACTCATGAATAATAATCTTAATTGAGAAATAGAAGAACCTTACCAAATTCGTGTATTTTGAGTGTTTTTCTTATTCTTAGCAAAACCCCAAATAGCATGTCGAAAGTAGCTTTATGTGGGAAAAAAATGACATTACCAAAAGTGTCTTTTAAGTGTTTTTGAGCATGTTTGGCAATAAAGAACTAAAAAGTAGGGCAATCACATTATATAGGAATAAAACCAACTTTTATCAAGAACTTGCCTTGAAGTGTTTTTCAGCTCCTTTCATACCAAAACGCTAAAACGCATGCAAAACACTCCTTTATGGAGAAGCAGAATAACATTACCAAATGTGTTTTGAGTGTTGTTTCTCATGTTACCTATAAAAACGCTTAAATACATGCAAAGATCCCTATATTTGGGAAACGAAAGGATATTACGAGAAATGTGTATTATGAATATCTTTTTAAGTTCTGTAAGTAGCAAAACGTTAATAACACTCTTTATAGAAAAAAAATAAAATAAATTAAAAAATAGGATTTTTTTTTTTTGTTGTTGATGTTCGTTCATAGGTACCAAGATAGAAAAAGTTCTGCCAAAACATTATAGAAAAAGTTAATTTTAGGTTTTTTCGGAGTTATGTACCAAACCCTAAATTGTATGCAAAGCTTACAATTTATGGGGGAATTATGAGGAAATTAGCTTTATGTGGGAAAAAAAAATAACATTACCAGAAAAGTGTTTTTAGAGTGTTTTTGAGTGTGATATGCAACAAAGCACTAAAAAGCAGAACAATCACATTACATTGGAATAAAACCAACTTTTAAGAAGAACTTGTCATGAAGTGTTTTTTTAGCTCCTTACATACCAAAACGCTAAAACGCATGCAAAACACCCTTAAAGGAGAAACAGAATAACAGTACAAAAAACATGTATTTTGAGTGTTTTTATCATGTTACCTATAAAAACGCTTAAATACATGTAAAGAACACTATGTTTGTATTATAAAAAGGACATTACGAAAATCGTGTATTATAAGTGTTTTTAAGTTCTTTAAGTACCAAAAAGCTAAAAAACACAAATAACACTCTTTATAGAGAGAGAAAAAAAATATTTGTTATTGATCTTCATAGGTACGGAGATGCCAAAATTCTGGCAAAATTCAGGGAAATTTTGTAGGAAAAAATCATTATAAAAAAATAATTTTAACTTTTTTCCAGACATGTACCAAACCCTAAAGTTTATGCAAAGCCACCTATATTGAGAAATTGCACGACTTTACCAGAAACCTGTCTTTTGAGTGTTTTCAGCAATTTCAACAATATTACTGAAAAAAATATCTTTTTTAGTGATTCACGTAGAAAAACACTAAAATGGATGTAAACCAACCAATATGAAGAAGCAGAATAACATTACAAAAAAGATATATTTTTATGTGTTTTTGAGCTTTTTACCTACAAGAAATGCGAAAATGGATGGAAAATACTCTATATTGAGAAAGAAAAGGACATTACGAGAAACGTGTATAATGAGTGTTTTATAGTTTCACAAGAACCACAAGGCAAAAATTCAAAAACTCGTGTACATAGAGAAGTTTCTTACATACCAAAATGCTGAAACTCATAAATAACTTTTAATTGAGAAACAGAACTACCTTACCAAATGTGTGTATTAGAGAAGTTTCTTACATACCAAATTCTAAAACTCATTAATAACACTTTTAATTAAGAAAGAGCAAAATCTTACTAAAGGCCTCTATTTTGAGTGTTTTTCACTTTCTTAGTTACCAAAACCCCAAATTGCATGGGAAACCAGCTTTGTGGAAAAAAAAAATGACATTACCAGAAAAGTGTCTTTTTAGTGTTTTTGAGCTTGATAGGCAATAAAGCACTAAAAAGCAGGGCAATTACATTACATTGGAATAAAACCTATTTTTACCAAGAACTTGGCTTTAAGTGTTTTTGCTCTCCTTATATACCAAACTGCTAAAACGCAGGCAAACCACACTTGGTGGAGAAACAGAATAACATTACCAAAAACATGTATTTTGAGTGTTTTAGATCATGTTATCTATAAAAACGATTAAATACATGCAAAGAACCTTATCTTTGGGAAACGAAAGGACATTACGAGAAACGTGTATTATGAGTGTTTTTAAGTTCCTTAAGTACCCAAAAGCTAAAACCCACAAATAACACTCTTTATTCAGAAAAAAAAAATAGATACAAAAATATAAAAATTGTAATTTTTTTTTTTATTCATCTTCATAGGTACCGAAATGCCAAAATTCGGACAAAATTCAGGAAATTATGTGAAATAAGAACATTATCAAAAAAGTTAATTTTAGCTTTTTTTTTCGGACTGTTATGTACCAAACCCTAAACTCCATGCAAAGCCTCCTATATGTGGAAATTAAACGTTTTTGCCAGAAAACTGTCTTATGAGTGTTTTTCAGCATGTTAGGCACCAAAACGATAAATAACATGGAAGTCACTCTATATGGGAATCCAAAACAAAATCCGTTAAAACGGATGCAAACCAACCAATATGAAGAAATAACACTACCAAGAAGGTATAATTTGAGTGTTTTTGAGCTTCTTACCTACAAAAAACGTAAAAATATATGCAAAAGCACTCCCTATTAGGAAACAAAAGGACATTACAAGAAACGTGTATAATGAGTGTCTTATTATTTTCGGGAAAAGAAATTGTGGTTCACAAGAACCATAAGGCAAAAAACGCAAAAACTCGTGTATATAAAGAAATTTCTTAGATACCAAAATGCTGAAACTCATGAATAACAATTTTAATTGAAAAACAGAAAAGCCTTACCAAATGCGTGTATTTTGAGTGTTTTTGACATTCGTAGCAAAACCCCAAATAGCAAGCGAAACTAGACATTACTAGAAGTGTCATTACTAGAAGTGACATTACTAGAAGTGTCTTTTGAGTGTTTTTGAGCGTGTTAGGCAATAAAGCACTAAAAAGCATGGCATTACATAGGAATAAAACCAACTTTTACCAAGAACTTGCCTTAAAGTGTTTTTGAACTCCTTACATACCAAAACGCGTAAACGCATGCAAAACACTCCTTTAAGGGGAAGCAGAGTAACATTACCAAGAACATGAGTTTTAAGTGTTTTTCATTATGTTACCTATAAAAACGCTTAAATACATGGAAAAAACCCTATGTTTATGAAACGAAAGGACATAACGAAAAACGTGTATTATGTGTTTTTAAGTTCATTAAGTACCAAAACGTTAAAACCCACAAATAACACTCTTTATAGAGAATAAAAAAATAGCAGTTACAAAGATGCCAAAATTCTGCCAAAATTCAGGAAAATTATGTGAAAAAAAGAACATTATCGAAAAAGTTTATTTTAGCTTTTTTTGGGAGTTATGTACCAAACACTAAAGTGTATGCAACGACATCTATATGGGGAAATTAAACGACTTTACAAGAAACCTGTCTTTTGAATATTTTTTTTTTTCCGCATGTTAGGCACCAAAACGATAAATAATATGAAAGTCACTCTATATGGAAATCAAAAAGAAAATTACTGAAAACGTGTCTTTTCAAAGTTTTACGTAGAAAAACGTTAAAACGGATGCAAACCAACCAATATGAAGAATTAGAATAACATTACCAAAAAGGTATATTTTGAGTGTTTTTGAGCTTGTTACATAAAAAAAAATGCGAAAATGAATGCAAAACACTCTATATTAGGAAAAAAAAAGGACATAACGAGAAACGTGTATAATGAGTGTTTCATAGTTTCACAAGAATCAGAGGTCAAAAAACGCAAAAACTCGTGTGTATTGAAAAGTTTCTAAGATAACAAATTCCTGGAAATCATGAATTAATTAAAAAAATACAGAACAACCTTACGAAATGCGTGTATTTTGAGTGTTTTTCACATTCTTGGTTACCAAAACCACAAATTCCATGCGAATGTAGCGTTATGTGTGAAAAAAAAAAATTAAATTACAAGAAAAGTGTCTTTTAAGGGTTTTTGAGCGTGTTAGGCAATAAAGCACTAAAAAGCAAGGCAATCACATTACATGGGAATAAAACCAACTTTTACGAAGATTTTGCATTAAAGTGTTTTTGAGCTCCTTACATACCAAAACGCTAACACGCATGCGAAACACCGTTTACGGAGAAACAGAAAAACATTATCAAAAACATATATTTTGAGTGTTTTTGATCATGTTTTCTACAATAATGCTTAAATACATACAAAGATCCTTATGTTTGGGAAAGGAAAGGACATTACAAGAAACTTGTATTATGAGTGTTTTTAAGTTCCTTAACTAAAGAAAAGCTATATCCCACAAATAACACTCTTTATTGAGAAAAAATAAAAAAAAAAAAATAGTTTTTTTTATTTTTTTTTTTTTTATTCATCTTCATAGGTACCGAGATGCCAAATTTCTGGGAAAATTCAGGGCAATTATATGATAAAAGAATATTATTATAAAAGTTAATTTTAGCTTTTTTTTTCGGACTGTTATGTACCAAACCCTGAAGTTCTTGCAAAGCCTCCTATATGAGAAAATTAAACGACCTTATCAGAAATCTGTTTTTTGAGTGTTGCTCAGCTTGTTACGCACCAAAACGATAAATAATAAGGAACTCACTGTATATGGGAATTCAAAACAAAATTACTGAAAACGTGTCTTCTCAGTGTTTTACGTAGAAAAACGCTAAAACGAACGCAAACCAACCAATATAAAGAAATAGGAAAACATTACCAAAAAGGTATATTTTGAGTGTTTTTGAGTTTGTTACCTATAAAAAAACGCGAAAATTGATGCAAAGCACTCTATAATGGGAAAGAAAAGGACATTGCAAGAAAAGTGTATAATGAGTGTTTTATAGTTCAAAAGAACCACAAGGCATAAAATGCAAAAACTAGTTTATATGAAGAAGTTTCCTAGATACCAAAATGCTGAAACTTAATTGAGAAACAGAATATCCTTACTAAATGCGTGTATTTTGAGTGCTTTTCACATTCTTAGCTACTAAAACCCCAAATTGCATGCGAAACCAGCTTTATGTGGGAAAAAAATAACATTATCAGAAAAAATGTCTTTTGAGTGTTTTTGAGCGTGATAGGCAATAAAGCACTAAAAAGCAGGGCAATCAAATTACATTGGAATAAAACCATTTTTTATCAAGAACTTGCCTTTAAGTGTTTTAAGCTCCTTATATACCAAAACACTAAAACGCATGCAAAATACACTTTATGGTGAAACAGAATAACATTACCAAAAACATGTATTTTGAGTGTTTTTTATCATGTTACCAATAAAAACGCTTAAATACATGTAAAGAAACCCATTTTTGGGAAACGAAAGGACATTACGAGAAACGTGTATTATGAATGTTTTTAAGTTCATTAAGTACGAAAAAGCTAAAAGTTACAAATAACACTCTTTATTGAGAAAAATAAATAAATAAAAAAATACGATATATTTTTTTCATTCTTATTCATCTTCACAGGTAACGAGATGTCAAAATTCGGGCAAAGTTCAGGAAATTATGTGAAATAAGAACATTATCAAAAAATTTTAAATTTAGCTTTTTTTTTCGAACTGTTATGTACCAAACCCCTAAAGTGCATGGGGAAATTAAACGTCTTTTCCAGAAAACTGTCTTATGAGTGTTTTTCAGCATGTTAGGAACCAACACAATAAAACCCGTGGAAGTCAATCTATATGAGAATCCAAAACAAAATTACTGAAAACGTGTCTTTTCGGTGTTTTACGTAGAAAAACGCTCAAACAGATGCAAACCAACCAATATGAAGAAATAGAATAACATTACCAAAAAGGTATATTTTGAGTGTTTTTGAAATTGATACCTACAAAAAAACGCAAAAATGGATGGAAAGCACTCTATATTGGGAAGCAAAAGGACATTACGAGAAACGTGTATAATGTGTGTTTTATAGTTTCACAAGAACCACAAGTTAAAAAACGCAAAAACTCGTGTATATAGAGAATTTTCTTACATTCCAAAATGCTGAAACTCATGAATAACACTTTTAATTGAGAAACAGAACTATCTTACCAAATGTGAGTATTTTGAGTATTTTTCAGATTCTTAGTTACGAAAATCCGAAATTACATGCGAGACTAGTTTTATGTGGGAAAAAATGACATAACCACAAAAATGTCTTGTGAGTGTTTTTGAGCGTGAAAGCACTAAAAAGCAGAATAATCACATTACATGGGAATAAAGCCAACTTTTACCAAAAACTTACCTTTAACTGTTTTTTAACTCCTTACATACCAAAAATTCATGCAAAAACACCCTTTATTGACAAACAAAATAACATTACCAAAAACATGAATTTAAAGTGTTTTTTATCATCTTACCTATATAAACGCTTAAATACATGCAAAGAGCCCTAAGTTTGTGAAACAAAAGGATATTACAAAAATTGTGTATTATGAGAATTATTAAGTTCCTTAAGTACCATAAAGCTAAAACCCACAAATAACACTCTTTATAGAGAGAGAGAAAAAAAGTAAATAAATATATCAATTAAATTTTTTTTTTTTTTTTTTTTGTTTTTCATTTTCACAGGTACCGAGATGCCAAAATTCTGGCAAAATTCTGTGAAATTAGGTAAAAAAAAACATTATAAAAAAAAAAATTTAGCTTTTTCCGGAGTTATGTACCAAACCCTGAAGTGCATGCAAAGCCACCTGTATGGGAAAATTACACGACTTTTCCAGAAACCTGTCTTTTGAGTGTTTTTTTTTCAGAAATTTCATTAATATTACTGAAAACGTGTCTTTTCAGAGATTTACGAAGAAAAACGCTAAAATTGATGCAAACCAATATGAAGAAATAGAATAACATTACCAAAAATATATATTTTGAGTGTTTTTAAGCTTATTACCTACAAAAAATAAAAAAATGGATGGAAACAAAAGAACATTACGACAAACGTGTGTAATGAGTGTTTTATAGTTTCACAAGAATCACAAGGCAATAAACCCAAAAACTCTTGTATATAGAGAAGTTTCTTACATACCAAAATGATGAAATGCATGAATAACACTTTTAATCGAGAAAGAGAACTACGTTACCAAATTGTGTATTTTAAGTGTTTTTCACATTTTTAGTTACGAAAATGCCAAATTACATGCGAAACTAGCTTTATGTGGAAAAAAAAAATGACATTACCAGAAAAGTGTCTTTTGAGTGTTTTTGAGCGTGATATGCAACAAAGCACTAAAAAGCAGAACAATCACATTACATGGGAATAAAACCAACTTTTACGAAGAACTTGACTTTATGTGTTTTTTAACCCCTTACGTACAAAAGTGCTAAAAGGCATGGAAAACACCCTTTATGGAGAAACAGAATAACATTACCAAAAACATGTATTTTAAGGATTTTTGATCACGTGATCAAAAATCCTTAAAATACATGTTTTTGGTAATGTTAAATACATGTAAAGAAGCCTATGTTTGAATAACAAAAGGACATTACGAAAATCGTTTATGATGAGTGTTTTTAAGTTCCTTAAGTACCAAAAAGCTGAAACTCAAAAATAACAATTTATAGAGAAAAACTTTTTTTTTTATTCATCTTCATAGGTACCGAAATACCAAAATTCTGGAAAAATCAGGGAAATTTTGTAAAAAAAAATCATTATAAAAAAATGATTTTATAATTTTTCTGGAGTTATGTACCAAACCCTGAAGTGCATGCAAAGCCACCTATATGTTGAAATTACACGACTTTACCAGAAATCTGTCTTTTGAGTGTTTTTTTTCAGCAATTTCAACAATATTACGAAGAAAAACGGTAAAACGGATGCAAACCAACCAATATGAAGAAATAGGATAACATTAACAAAAATATATTTTGATGTGTTTTTGAGCTTGTTACCTACAAAAAATGCACAAGAACTACAAGGCAAAAAACTAAAAAACTCGTGTACATAGAGAAGTTTCTTACATACCAAAATGCTGAAACTCATGAATAACACTTTTAATTGAGAAACAGAAATACCTTACCAAATGTGTGTATTAGAGAAATTTCTTACAGACCAAAATGCTGAAAGTCATGAATAACACTTTTAATTAAGAAACAGAAAAACCTTACTAAATACCTGTATGTTGAGTGTTTTTCACATTCTTAGTTACTAAAACCTCAAATTCCATGCGAAACTAGCTTTATGTGGGAAAAAAATAATATTACCTGAAAAGTGTCTTTCGAGTGTTTTTGAGCGGGTTAGGCAATAAAGCACTAAAAAGCAGGGCAATCACATTACATGGGAATAAAACCAACTTTTACGAAGAACTTGCTTTTAAGTGTTTTTGAGCTCATTACATACGAAAACGCTAAAACGCATGCAAAACATCTTTTATGGACAAACAGAATAACATTAACAAACACATTTATTTTGAGTGTTTTTTATCGTTATCTATAAAAACGCTTAAATTACATGAAAAGAACCTTATGCTTGGGCAACGAAAAGACATTACGAGAAACATGTATTTTGAGTGTTTTTAATTTCCTTAAGTACAAAAAGCTAAAACCCACAAACAACACTCTTTATTTAGAAAAATAAATAGATAAAAAATAAAAAAATATGATTTTTTTTTTTGTCATTCATCTTTATAGGTACCGAGATGGTAAAATTCTGGGAAAATTCAGGGCTATTATATGATAAAAGAAAATTATCAAAAAAGTTAATTTAAGCTTTTTTTTTCGGACTGTTATGTACCAAACCCTAAAGTGTATGCAAAACCTCCTATATGAGGAAATTAAACGACCTTACCAGAAATGTGTCATTTGAGTGCTTTTCAGCATGTTAGGCACCAAAATGATAAATAATAAGGAACTCACTTTATATGGGAATCCAAAACAAAATTACTGAAAACGTATCTTTTCAGTGTTTTACGTAGAAAAACGCAGAAACTCATTTGTATAAAGAAGTTTCTTAGATACCAAAATGCTAAAACTCATGAATAACAATCTTAATTGGGAAACAGAACAACCTTACCAAATGCGTGTATTTTGAGTGTTTTTCACATACTTAGCAAAACCCCAAATAGCATGCGAAACTAGCTTTATGAGGGGAAAAAAAATGACATTACCAGAAGTGTCTTTTAAGAGTTTTTGAGCGTGTTAGGCAACTAAGTACTAAAAAGCAGGGCAATCACATTACAAGGGAATGAAACCAACTTTTACCAAGAACTTGCCATTATGTGTTTTTGAGCTCCTTACATAACAAACCACTAAAACGCATGCAATGCAAACTTTAGGGAGAAACAGAATAACATTACCAAAAACATGTATTTTGAGTGTTTTTGATAATGTTATCTATAAAAACGCTTAAATACATGCAAAGAACCTTATGTTTGCGAAACGTAAGAACATTACGAGACACGTGTATTATGAGTGTTTTTAAGTTCCTTCAGTACCAAAAATCTAAAACCCACAAATAACACTCTTTATTTAGAAAAAAAAAAAAATTTAAAATAAACTTTTTTTTTTTTTCACATTCATAGGTACTGAAATGCCAAAATTCTGGGAAAATTCAGGGCAATTATATGACAAGAGAATATTATGAAAAAAGCTGATTTTAGGTTTTTTTTTCGGACTGTTATGTACCAAACACTAAAGTGAATGTAAAGCCTCATATATGAGGAAATTAAACGACCTTACCAGAAATCTGTCTTTTGAGTGTTTTTCAGCATTTTAGGCACCAAAACGATAAATAATAAGGAACTCACTCTATATGGGAAACCAAAACAAAATTACTGAAAAACCTTTCTTCTCAGAGTTTTACGTATAAAAACGCTAAAACGGATGCAATCCAACCAATATCAAGAAGTAGAAAAACATTACCAAAAAGGTATATTTTGAGTGTTTTTGAGCTTGTTACCTACAAAAAAAACGCGAAAATTGATCCAAGCACTCTATATTGGGAAAGAAAGGGACATTGCGAGAAAACTGCATAATAAATGTTTTATAATTCAAAAGAACCACAAGTTAAAAAACGCAAAAACTCGTGTGTATGGGGAAGTTTCCTAGATACCAAAATGCTGAAACTCATGAATAACACTCTTAATTGAGAAACAGAACAACCTTACTAAATGCATGTATTTTGAGTGCTTTTCACATTCTTAGTTACCAAAAACCCAAATTGCATGCAAAACCAGCTTTATGTGGGAAAAAAATGACATTACCAGAAAAGTGTGTTTTGAGTGTTTTTGAGCGTGATAGGCAATAAAGCACTAAAAAGCAGGAGAATCACTTTACAATTTTTACCAAGAACTGGCCTTTAAATGTTTTGAGCTCCTTATATACCAAAACGCTAAAACGCATGCAAAACACACTTTGTGGAGAAAGAGAATAATATTACCAAAAACATATATTTTGAGTGTTTTTGATCATGTTACCAATAAAAACGCTTAAATACATGCAAAGAACCCTATTTTTGGGAAATGAAAGGACATTACGAGAAGCGTGTATTATGAGTGTTTTATAAGTTCATTAACTACCAAAAAGCTAAAAGCCACAAATAACACTCTTTACTGAGAAAAAAATAAAATAAAATATAAAAATACGATATTTTTTCTTTCTTATTCATCTTTACAGGTACCGAGATGCCAAAATTCGGACAAAATTCAAGAAATTATGAGTCAATTATCAAAAATAAATAATTTTAGCTTTTTTTTCGGACTGTTATGTCCTAAACTCTAAAGTGCATGGAAAGCCACCTATATGGGGAAATTAAACGTCTTTGGCAGAAACCTGTCTTATGAGATTTTTTCAGCATGTTAGGCATCGTAACGATACATAACATACAAGTCACTCTATATGAAAATCCAAAACAAAATTACTGAAAACGTGTCTTTTCGGTGTTTTACGTAGAAAAACGCTAAAACGGATGGAAACCAACCAATAAGAAGAAATAAAATAACATTACCATAAAGGTATATTTTGAGTGTTTTTGAGCTTGTTACCTACAAAAAACGCGAAAATGGATGCAAAGCACTCGCTATTGGGAAACAAAAGGACATTACGAGAAATGTGTATAATGAGTGTCTTATTATTTTCGAGCTAAAGAACTTATGGTTCACAAGAACCACAAGGTAAAAAACGCAAAAACTTGTATATAAAGAAGTTTCTTTGATATCAAAATCATGAAACTCATGAATAACAATATTAACTGAGAAACAGAACAACCTTACCAAATGCGTGTATTTTGATTTTTTGTTTTCACATTCTTATCTAGCAAAACCCCAAATAGCACGCGAAACTAGCTTTATGTGAGAAAAAAATGACATTACCAGAAGTGTCTTTTGAGTGTTTTTGAGCGTGTTAGGCAAAAAAGCACTAAAAGGCAGGGCAATCACATTACATGGGAATAAAAGCAACTTTTACCAAGAACTTGCCTTGAAGTGTTTTTGACCTTCTTACATACCAAAACACCTAAAACGCATGCAAAACACTCCTTTATGGAGAAGCAGAATAACATGTTTTTTATTATATTACCCATAAAAGCATGTACATGGAAAGAACCCTATGTTTGGGAAATGAAAGGACATTGCGAGAAACGTGTATTATGACTGTTTTTAAGTTCCTTAAGTACCAAAACCTTAAAACCCACAAATAACACTCTCTATAGAGAAAAAAAAAATTAAAAATAAAAAAAAGGGCATTTTTTTTGGGGGGGTATTGATTTTCATAGGTACCAAGATGCCAAAATTCTTCCAAAATTCAGGGAATTTATGTGGAAAAAAGAACATTATCAAAAAAGATAATTATAGCTTTTTTTCGGATTTTTATGTTCCCAACTTTAAAGTGCATGCCATCTATATAAGGCAGTTAAACGACTTTACCAGAAACCTGTCTTTTCAGTCTTTTTCAGCATGTTAGGCACCAAAACGATAAATAATATGGAAATCAGTCAATATGTGAATCCAAAACAAAATTACTGAAAACGTGTCTTTTCAGTGTTTTACGTAGAAAAACGCTAAAACGGATGCAAACCAACAAATATGAAGAAATAGAATAACATTACTAAAAAGTGTTTTTGACTTTTTACCTACAAAAAACGCGAAAATGGATGGAAAGCACTATATTTGGAAGCAAAAGGACATTACAAGAAATGTGTATAGTGAGTGTTTTATAGTTTCACAAGAACCACAAGGCAAAAAAGAAGTTTCTTACATACGAAAATACTAAAACTCATGAATAACACTTTTAATTGAGAAACA
This sequence comes from Scylla paramamosain, assembly GCF_035594125.1. Classification (NCBI taxonomy): domain Eukaryota; kingdom Metazoa; phylum Arthropoda; class Malacostraca; order Decapoda; family Portunidae; genus Scylla; species Scylla paramamosain. The sequence goes on along the minus strand of NC_087159.1, from coordinate 22,572,227 downwards.
AAAACTACCTTACCAAATGTGTGTATTTTGAGTGTTTTTCACATTCTTAGTTACGAAAATCCCAAATTACATGCGAAATTAGCTTTATGTGGGAAAAAAATGACTTTACCAGAGAAGTGTCTTTTGAGTGTTTTTGAGCATTATATGCAACAAAGTACTAAAAAAAAGAACAATCACATTACATTGGAATAAAACCAAATTTTACGAAGGACTTGCCTTTAAGTGTTTTTTAACTCCTTACATACCAAAACGCTCAAAGGCATGCAAAACACCCTTTATGGAGATATAGAATAACGTTACCAAAAGCATGTATTTTGAGTGTTTTTGATCATATTACCTATAAAAACGCTTAAATACATGCAAAGAACCCTATGTTTTTTAAACGAAAGGACATTACGAAAATCGTGTATTTTAAGTATTTTTAAGTTCCGTAAGTACCAAAAAGCTAAAATCTACAAATAACACCCTTTCTAGAGAAAAAAAAAATAAAATAAATAAATAAATATTTTTTTTTGTTATTCATCTTAATAACTACCGAGATGCCAAAATTCTGAGAAAATTAAGGGAAATTATCTGAAAAAAAACATAAAAAATATAATTTTAGCTTTTTCCGGAGTTATGTACGAAACCCTGAAGTGCCTGCAAAGCCACCTATATGGGAGAATTACACGACTTTACAAGAAACCTGTCTTTGGGTGTTTTCAGCAATTTCAACAATATTACTGAAAACGTATCTTTTCAGTGATTTACGTAGAACGCTAAAACTGATGCAAACCAACCAATATGAAGAAACAGAATAAAATTACCAAAAAGTTGAGTGTTTTTGAGCTTGTTACCTACAAAAAACGCAAAAATGAATGCAAAGCCCTCTATATTGGGAAACAAAAGGATATTACAAGAAACTTGTATAATGAATGTTTTAATTGCTTTCAAGAATCATAAGGCTAAGAACGCAAAAACTCGTGTATATGAAGAAGTTTCTTAGATGCCAAAATGCTGAAACTTATGAATAACAGTCTTAATTGAGAAACAGAACCTCACGAAATGAGTGTAGTTTGAGTGTTTTTTCACATTCTTACTTACCAAAACCCCAAATTACATGCCAAACTAGCTTTATGTGGTAAAAAAAATAAAATTATTAGATAAGTGTCTTATTAGTGTTTTTTGAGCGTGTTAGGCAATACAGCACTGAAAAGCAGGGCAATCACATTACATGCGAATAAAACCAACATTTACCAAGAACTTGTCTTTAAGTGTTTTTGAGCTCCTTATATACCAAAACGCTAAAATGCATGCAAAACACCCTTTATAGAGAAACAAAATAACATTATAAAAACATGAATTTTCAGTGTTTTTGATCTGTTACGTATAAAAACGCTTAAATACATGCAAAGAACCCTATGTTTGGAAAACGAAAGGACATTACGAGAAACGTGTATTATGAATGTTTTTAAGTTTCATAAGTACCAAAAGAGTTAAAACCCACAAATAACACTCTTTATAGAGAAAATAAATAAATAAATAAAAACAAGGATTTTTTTTTTTGTTATTCATCTTTATAGGTACCGAGATGCTAAAATTCTGGCGAAATTCAGGGAAACTATGTGAAAAAAATAACATGAAAAAAGTTAATTTTAGCTTTTTTTTCGGGCTCTTATGTACCAAACCCTAAAGTGTATGCAAAGCCACCTACATGGGGAAATTAAACCACTTTACCAGATACCTGTCTTTTGAGTGTTTTTCAGCAAGTTATGCACCAAAACAATAAATAATATGGAAGTCACTCTATATGGGAATCCAAAACAAAATTACTGAAAACGTGTCTTTTTAGTGTTTTACTTAGAAAAACGTTAATACGGATGCAAATGAACCAATATGAAGAAATAGAATAATATTACTAAAAATTTATATTTTGAGTGTTTTTGAGCTTGTTACAGAAAACGCGAAAATAGTTGCAAAGCATTCTACATTGGGAAAGAAAAGGACATTACGAGAAACGTGTATATTGAGTGTTTTATAGTTTCAAAAGAACCACAAGGCAAAACACGCAAAAACTCGTGTATATGGAGATGTTTCTTAGATACCAAAATGCTGAAATTCATGAATAACACTCTTAATTGAGAAACAGAACAATCTTACCAAATGCGTGTATTTTGAATAATTTTCCACATTCTTACCAAAACCCCAAATTACATGCGAAACTAGCTTTATGTGGAAAAAAATGATATTACTAGAAAAGTATCTTATTAGTGTTTTTGAGCATGTTAGGCAATACAGCACTGAAAAGCAGGGCAATCACATTACATGGGAATAAAACCAACTTTTACCAAGAACTTGCCTTTAAGTGTTTTTGAGCTCCTTACATACCAAAACGCTAAAACCCATGCAAAACACCCTTTATGGAGAAACAGAATAACATTATCAAAAACATGTATTTTGAGTGTTTTTGAGCTTGTTACCAATAAAAACGCTTAAATACATACAAAGAACCCTATGTTTGGGAATGAAAGGACATTACGAGGAATGTGTATTATGAGTGTTTATAAGTTCATTAAGTATCAAAAAGCTAAAACCCACAAATAACACTCCTTATAGAGAAAAATAAATAAATAAAAAAATAGCATTTTTTTTGTTATTAATCTTCATAGGTACCGATATGCCAAAATTCTGCCAAAATTTAGGAAAATTATGTGAAAAAAGAACATTATGAAAAAAGTTAATTTTAACTTTTTTTCGGACTATTATGTACCAAACCCTAAAGTGTATGCAAAGCCACCTATATGGGAAAATTAAACGACTTTAAAAGAAACCTGTCTTTTGAGTGTTTTTCAGCATGTTAGACACCAAAACGATAAATAACATGGAAGTCACTCTTTATGGGAATCCAAAACAAAATAACTGAAAACATGTCTTTTCAGTGTTTTACGTAGAAAAACGCTAAAACGGATGGAAACCAACCAATATGAAGAAATAGAATAATATTACTAAAAGGTACATTTTGAGTGTTTTTTTTTTTTTGCTTGTTACCTACAGAAAACGCGAAAATAGTTGCAAAGCACTCTATATTGGGAAAGAAAAGGACATTACGAGAAACGTGTATATTGAGTGTTTTATAGTTTCACAAGAACCACAAGGCAAAACAAGCAAAAACTCGTGTATATAGAGATGTTTCTTAGATACCAAAATGCTGAAATTCATGAATAACACTCTTAATTGAGAAACAGAACAATCTTACCAAATGCGTGTATTTTGAATCTTTTTTTCACCTTCTTACTTACCAAAATCCCAAATTGCATGCAAAACTAGCTTTATGTGTGAAAAAAAATATTACCAGAAACGTGTCTTTTGAGTGTTTTTTTAGCGTGTTAGGCAATAAAGCACTAAAAAGCAGGGAAATAACATTACATGGGAATAAAACCAACTTTTACCAATAACTTGCCTTTAAGTGTTTTTAAGCTCCTTACATACCAAAACGTTAAAACGCATACAAAACAAGTATTTTGAGTGTTTTTTAAGATTGTTACGTAAAAAAACGCCTAAATGAATCGGAAATACCTTATATGGGAAAAATCAAAATACATTACGATAAACGTGTATTATGAGTGTTTTTGATCTTCTTAGTATCAAAAGGGTAATACGCATGTAAAACTCTATATATGGAGAAACAGAACAATATTGCCAAAAAGATCGTGCATTTTGAGTGTTCTGATATTGTTAGTTACCAAAAAGCCAAAATTCATGCAAAGACCCATATATAGATATATGAAACGACTTTAGAAACGTATGAAAATACCATATATAGAGAAACAGAATACATTTACCAAAAACGTGTATTGTGTGTTTTTTTTTTTTTTTTGAGCTTATTATGTACAAAATCGCCTGTCATCAAACAAATCACACTGCATATGGAAATAAAAAGGATATTACGAGAAACATTTGTTATGTTTTTTTTTTTTTATTACTTTCTTAAGTACCAAATCAGTAAAAAGCTTCAATAGTACTCTGAAGAAAAAGAACAAACTTACCAAAAACGTATTTTTTTACAATGATTATTACCAAAACGCCAACATGCATGTAAAGGAACCTATATGAAGAAACGAAACGAAATCACTAGAAACTTGTCTTTTGTTATTTTTTGAGCGTTTTAGGCACCAAATCAGTAAGAAGCAACTAAATCACCCCATAGGGGAATACAAAACAACTTTACTAAAACGTGTCTTTAGAGTGTTTTTTTTTAGGTTCTTACGAACTAAAATGTCAAAATACATGCAAACACCCTGTTAGGTACCAAAGCACCAAAAAGACCCTATATGAGGAAACGAAAGGACATGACAAAAAACGTGTACGAGTATTATGAGTTTTTTTATTTTTAGCTTCTTAGGTACTAAAACGCAAAAATAAATGAGTAGCACACTGTATGGAGAAAGAAAAAACATTACCAAAATCGTGTAATTTTAATGTTTTTCACATTGTCAGGTAGTAAAACACCATAAAGCTTGCTCGTTATACGAGATAATTAAACAACAATGTAAGAAATGTGTTTTTATGTGTGTTTCAGCGTGTTAGGCACGAAAACGCTAAATAGCATGGAAAGCACCTTATATAGAAATGCAAAATAATAAGCATGTCTTTTAAGTGTTTTAAACTTTTCACGTTCCAAAACGCTAAAACACGTGCAACAAACACGAATAACCTTACCAAATAGAAAAAAAAAATTACCAAAAACGTGTATTTTGAGTCTTTTTGAGTCTGTTACGTACATCATCTTAAAAATGCATGAAAAGCACCCTGTATGAGGAAACGATAGGACATTACGAGAAACGTGCATTATCAGAGTTTTGAGTCTCTTAGGTACCAAACACTAAACCGCCTGAATGAAAATTAAATATATTCTATATCTCTTAATAGAGAAACAGAACATCACCAAAAACGTGTTTTTGAATGTTTTTTTTTTTTTTCCTTTTTATGGACCAAAACGTCAAAATACATACGAAGCATCCTATATGGGGAAATGGAAAGACATTTGGAGAAACAAGTTTTATTGGTGTTTTTGAGCTACCTATGTAAGCTTCCTAAATACCAAAACCCTAAAAAGGATGAATAGCATGAATATATAGATGAATATATAGAGAAAAAGAACAACATTACCTAAAATCTTTATTTTGAGCGTTTTTCACATTATGTAGCAAAACATCATAATGCATGCAGATCCCTATATGAAGAAGCAAAACGATATTACAGGAAACGTGTCTTTTGAGTGTTTACTTGTGTTAGGAATAAAAATGCTAAAAAGCATTGAAAGCACCCTATTTGGCAATATAAAATAACATTACCAAGAAAGTATCTTTAGAGTGTTTTTCACCTTCTTACATCCGAAATTGCTGAAAAGCATGCAAAATAACCTTTACGGAGAAACAGAATAACATTACCAAAAACTTGTATTTTGATTGTTTTTGTGCTTGTTAATTATAAAAGTGCCAAATTACACGCAAAGCATCATACATGGAGAAAAGAAAGGACATTACGAGAAAAGTGTATTATGAGAGATTTTTTATCTTTTTATAAAAGATAAAATAACATTTTATAAATGTTATTTTATAAATGTTATTTTATAAATGTTATAAACCAAGACTCAAAAACACATGATTAGAACTTTATATGGAAAAATAACTCTACCGAAAACTTTTACTTAAACTTTTTTTTCATATTGTTAAGTACCAAAAGACAAAATGCATTGGAAGCCCCCTTTATCGGGAAACGAAACGACATTATCATCAACGTGTCTTTTCAGTGTTTTTCAACGTGTTAGACACCAAAACGCTGAGAAGCAAGGAAAGTGCTTCATAAAGGAATACAAAATAGCATTACTAAAAACGTGTTTTAAAGATTCTTATGTACAGAAACGCAAAAACCCAAGCAAAACACCCTTTATAGAGAAGCAAAATAAATATTTCGTTGATAAATTACATTCAGGACAGTTAGGGAACATCCCTTACAGAAGAATAAGATCGCAGAAGAATGATCCTAAATGGATGACTGAGGTTAAAACACTATATAGGGCGAAAGAGAAGTATATATGAGATTAAAGACAGGGGAAGTGGTTTTAAGGCCACAATATAATGAATTAAAAAAGTCAGGAGTTTAACAAGGAAAGCTAAAAATAGTTATGAATTAAAGGTAGCAAGCCAAGCGAAGATGGACCCCAAGGGATTTTATCAGGCATATAAGACGAAGAACAGAGAAACAATAGTTCCTTAAAGACAGCAAAATGGGACCTGCTTAGTTGTTGGGAGAAGATTAGTAAAATTGTGAACGAGTATTTTTTAACTGTGTTTGCCCAAGAAAACATACAGGATTTGCCAAATAGTGAGAAGATATTCAGAGCAGAAGAGAATGAGAAGCTGACAGATATTACCATAACTAAAGAGATAGTGGAACAGGAGATAGATAAGCTGAAAAGTTCAAGTCACCAGGACCAGATGAAATATATTCCAGAGTATTTAAGGAATGGAAAAAAGGTTATAAGTAATCTGTTAGTTTCTGTCCTTAGGAAATCACTTTAGTCATGTGAGGTATCGGTAATGTGGAGGCAGGCAAATATAGTACCTACCTTTAAGAAAGGAGATAGATACCAAAACGCTGAAACTCATGAATTACACTCTTAATTGAGAAACAGAACAACCTTACCAAATGCGTGTATTTTGAGTGCTTTTCACATTCTTGGTTACCAAAACCCCAAATTTCATGCGAAAATAGCTTTATATGGGAAAAAAAATGACATTACCAGAAAAGTGTCTTGAGTGTTTTTGAGTGTGTTAGGCAACAAAGCACTAAAAAGAAGGGCAATCACATTACATGTGAATAAAACCAACTTTTACCAAGAACTTGCCTTTAAGTGTTTTTGAGCTCCTTACACACCAAAACGCTAAAACGCATGTAAAACACCCTTTATGGAGAAACACAATAACATTACCAAAAACATGTATTTTGAGTGTTTTTGATCATGTTACCTATGAAAACGCTTAAATACATGAAAAGAACCCTATGTTTGGGAAACGAAAGGACATTACGAGATACGTGTATTATGAGTGTTTTTAAGTTCCTTAAGTACCAAAAACCTAAAACCCACAAATAACACTCTTTATAAAGAAACAAAAAAAAAAGTAAAATAAAGAAAAAAATACCAATTTTTTTTTCTATCTTCATACGTACCGAGATTGCAAAATTCTGTTAAAATTCAGTGAAATTGTGTGGAAAAAAAGAACATTATCGATAAAGTTAATTTTAGCTGTTTTTTTTTTTTTTTCGAACTGTTATGTACCAAACCCTAAAGTGCCTGCAAAGCCATCTATATGGGGAAATTAAACGACTTTCCAAAAAAACTGTCTTTTGAGTGTTTTTCAGCATGTTAGGCACCAAAACGATAAATAATATGGAAATCTCTCTACATGGGAATCTAAAACAAAATTACTGAAAACATGTTTTTTCAGTGTTTTACGTAGAAAAACGCTAAAACGGATGGAAACCAAACAATATCAAGAAATAGAAAAACATTACCAAAAAGGTATATTTTAAGTGTTTTTGAGCTTGTTACCTATAAAAAACACGGAAATGGATGCTAAGCACTTTATATTGGGAAACAAAAGGATATTACGAGAAACGTGTATAATGACTGTTATATAGTTTCACAAGAACCATGAGGCAAAAAACGCAAAAAACTCGTGTGTATGGAGAAGTTTCTTAGATACCAAAGTGCTGAAACTCATGAATACCACTTTTAGTTGAAAAACAGAACAACCTTACTAAATGTGTGTATTTTGAGTTTTTTCCACATTCTTACCAAAAACCCAAAAATACATGCGAAACTAGCTTTATTTGGGAAAAAAATGACATTACCAGAAAAGTGTCTTTTGAGTGTTTTTGAGCGTGTTAGGCAATAAAGCACTAAAAAGCAGGGCAATCACATTACATGGGAATAAAACCGACTTTTACCAAAAACTTGACTTTAAGTGTTTTTGAGCTCCTTACATACCAAAACACAAAAACGCATGCAAAACACTCTTTATGGAGAAACAGAATAACATTACAGTGTTTTTGATCATATCTATAAAAACGCTTAAATACCTACAAAGAACCTCATGTTTGGGTAAGGAAAAGACTTTACGAGAAACGTGTATTATGAGTGTTTTTAAGTTCCTTAAGTACCAAAAAGCTAAAACCCACAAATAAGACTCTTTATTTAGAAAAAAAAATAAAAATAAATAAATAAATAAAATTTTTATTTATTTATTTTTTTTTTTTATTCATCTTCATAGGTACCGAGATGCCAAAATTCTGGCAAAAATCAGGACAATTATGTGATGAAAGAACATTATCAAAAAAGTTAATTTTAGCTTTTTTTTCGGACTGTTATGTACCAAACCCTAAAGTGCATGCAAAGCCACCTACATGGAAAAATTAAACTTTACCGGAAATCTGTCTTTTGAGTGTTTTTCAGCATGTTAAGCAACAAAACGATAAATAATATGGAAATCAATCAATATGGGAATACAAAACAAATTTAGTGAAAACGTGTCTTTTCAGTGTTTTACGTAGAAAAACGCTAAAACGGATGCAAACCAACCAACAAATAGAATAACATTACCAAAAAACATGTATTTTGAGTGTTTTGATCATGTTACTTATAAAAACGCTTAAATACATGGAATAACCCTATGTTTAGGAAACGAAAGGACATTACGAGAAACGTGTATTATGAGTGTTTTTAAGTTCCTTAAGTACCAAAAATTTAAAACCCAAAAATAACACCCTTTATAGAGAAAAAAATAAATAAATAAAAAAATCGGATTTTTAAAAATTAATTTTTATAGGTACGAAGGTGACAAAATTCTGGCAAATTTCAGGGAAATTATGTGAAAAAAGAACATTATCAAAAAAGTTAATTTTAGCTTTTTTTTCGGACTGTTATGTACCAAACCCTAAAGTGCACCTAAAGCCACCTAAATGAGGAAATTAAACGACTTTACCAGAAACCTGTCTTTTGAGTGTTTTTCAGCATGTTAGGCACCAAAACGATAAATAATATGGAAGTATCTCTATATGGAAATCCAAAACAAAATTACTGAAAACATGTTTTTTTCAGTGTTTTACGTAGAAAAACGCTAAAACCAACCAATATGAAGAAATAGAAAAACATTACCAAAAAGGTATATTTTGAGTGTTTTTGAGCTTGGTACTTACAAAAAAACGCGAAAATGGATGCAAAGCACTCTATATTGGGAAACAAAAGGACATTACGAGAAACGTGTATAATGAGTGTTTTATAGTTTCACAAGAACCACAAGGCAAAACACGCAAAAATTCGTGTATATGGAGAAGTTTCTTAGATACCAAAATGCTGAAACTCATGAATAACACTCTTGATTGAGAAACAGAACAACCTTACCAAATGCGTGTATTTTGAGTGCTTTTCATATTCTTAGTTACCAAAACCCCAAATTGCATGCGAAACTAGCTTTATGTGGGAAAAAAATGACATTACCAGAAAAGTGTCTTTTGAGTGTTTTTGAGCGTGATAGGTAATAAAGCACTAAAAAGCAGGGCAATCACATTACATGGAAATAAAACCAAATTTTACCGAGAACTTGCCTTTAAGTGTTTTTAAGCTCCTCACATACCAAAACGCTAAAACGCATGCAAAATGCCCTTTATTGAGAAACAGAAAAACATTACCAAAAACGTGTGCTTTGAGTGTTTTCCAGCTTGTTATATTTAAAATTTTCAAAATATATGTAAAGGACCCTATTTCGGGTAACGAAACGACATTCCCAGAAACATGTTGTTTTATTACTTTTAAGCATAGTAGGCACCTAACACTAGAAAAAAAAGATATGGAAAATACTCTATATAGGAAAACAAAACAACTTCATGAAAAAAAACTTTTTTGTGTGTGTTTTGAGCTTATTACGTATCGAAACTCTAAAATGCGTCGTAACCACCCATTATTAAAGAAACAGAAGAAATTTAGCAAAAAGGTGTGTTTTGATTTTTTTCTTGAGCTTATTAGGTAATAAAACGCCAAAATTCATGCAAGATACTTTATATAGGGAAACGAAACGATATTAACGATATTCCCAATGTCAGGTACCAAAACGAGAAAATGCATACAAAGAACCCTAAATGAAGAAACAAAACAACATTACCAATATCTTGTGTTATGAAAATTTTGGAGCTTGTTAGGTACCAAAACGACAAAGTGCAAACAAAGCACCCTATATGGGAAAAGAAAAGATTAAAAAAAAAAAAATTTCTAATTCTTATCTACAAACACGTTAAAACGCATACAAAATAACGTGTAATGGAGAAACAGGACAACATTGCCAAAAACGTGTATTTTGAGTGTTTTTGAGCTTCATAAGTACCAAAATGCCAAAATACATGCAAAGAACCCTCGATGCAGTAACAGAACGACATTACCAGAAAATTATCATATGGGTTGTTTTGGGGTATATTAAGCACCATATCGGTGAAATTTTTTTTTTCTCAGCTTCCTACGTACCAAAACGCTCAAACGTGTGGAAAATAACTTTTTATGGAGAAACAACATTTGTATTGAATGTTTTCAGCTTTTTTAGATGGCAAAACACCAAAATGCATGCATATTACCCGATATTAGGAAACGAAACGATATTAACAGAGAAGTGCATTATGAGATTTTCACCAAAACTCAAAAATATATGAATAACACTCTATATAAAGAAACAGAACAATGTTATGAGAAACGTGTATTACAAGTTTTTTTTTCGCAATGTTAGATAATAGAACTCCAAAATGCATACAAATCACCCTATCGAATAAACAGAACATTACCAAACACGTGTATTATGAGTGTTTTCTTTGTGTTAGGTACTAAAACGCCAAAATGCATACAAAATAGCCAACATGAAGAAACAGAACAAATTTATTAGAAAAAAAAATATTATGAGTGTTTTTGTGCTTGTTAGGTACCAAAACGCTTAAGTGCATGCAAAGCAAGCTGTATGGGAAAAATAAAGAACATTTTTTTTATTGTTTTTTTTTCTGCTTACGTACTAAAACGTTAAAATGCATGCAAAACGCCATTCATGGGCAAGTAGAACAACATTACGAACACGTGTTTTAAACGTTTTCCATCTTGTTAGGTACAAAGAAGACAAAATGCATGCAAAATATCCTATTTGGGGTAATAAAACGATTTTACCAGAAACGTGTCATTTGGGTGTTTTTTTTTTTTTTTAACATCAAAACGCTGATGAGAATGGAAAACACTATTCATGGGAAAATAAAACATTATCAAAAACGTGTCTTTTGCGTGTTTTTGAGCTTATTACGTACCAAATCGCTAAAACGCTCAAAAACAATCTTTATGGAGGAACAAAACATTACCAAAAACGGGTGTTTTGAGTGTTTTTGAGCTTGAAAAATACCAAAACGCCAAAATGCATGCAAATTACCCGATATTTTAAAATAAATGATATTAACAGAAAATTCTATTAAGAGTGTTTTTTTGAGCTTGTTATTTACCAAAACGATAATGTGCATGCAAAGCACTCTATTTGAGAAAAGCAAACAACATTGCAAAAAAAAACTTGTCTTTTAACAACGCGTGCAAAACACCGCTTATTGAGAAACCTAACAACATTACCGAAAACGTGTGTTTAATATTTTCCAGCTGGTTAGGTACTAGAACGACATTTACAGAAAACGTGCCATTTGGATGTTTTTGAGCATATTAAGCACCAAAACTCTAAAACCCATGAAAAATACTTTACATGGGAAGACAAAATAACATTATCATCGTGTGTACTTTGAGGGTTTATCTTCTTATGTACCAAAACGCTAAAACGCGCGAATATTTATATATATGGAGAAACAGAATAACATTACCAAAAACCTACTGTGAGTGTTTTTCTTTGTGTTTAGGTACCAAAACTCCAAAATGCATACAAAGCACTCATACAGACTGCTTTATATGCATTTTGGATACAAAAACGTGCGTTATGATGTTTTTTTTTTTTAAGCTCGTAACATACCAAAAAGTTCAAACATGCGAAACGCTCTTTATGGAGAAACAGAGCAACGTTGCCAAAAACATGTTTTGAGTTTTTTTTTCAGCATGCTGGGTACCAAAATAACAAAACACATGCAAAGCATCCTATTTGAGTTAACGAAACGGCATTCCCAGAGATGTGTCATTTCTGTGTTTTTGAGCATATTAGCCACAAAAAAAGCTATAAAAACATTGAAAACACTCTATATAGGAAAATAAAACATTGTCAAAAACACGTCTTTTGAGTGTTTTCGAGCTTCTTCCGTACCAAAAGGCTAAAACAGTGTAACACTGTTTATAGAGAAACAGAACATTACCAAAAAATGTGTTTCCTCATTTTTTTGAGCCTGTAAGGTAAAAAACACCAAAGTCCATGATAATCACCCGATATGGGGAAACGAAACGATATTAACAGAAACGTATGTTATAATTGTTTTTTAACTTCTGTACCAAAACGCTAAAAATACGTGAATATCACTATATTGAGGAACAGAACAGCATCATCAAAAACTTGTATTATGAGTGCTTTTCTCAATCTTAGGTACCAAAATGCTAAAATGAATATAAAGCACCCTATAAGAAGAAACAGAATAACATTACAAAAACGTGTATTATAAGTGCTTTTACCAAAACACTTAAGTGCATGGAAACTCCCAATAAGGCAAAAACAAATAACAATAACAAAAACGTGTCTTTTGAACGTTTTTCAGCTTCTTAGTACCAAAACGCGGAAACGCATACAAAACGTTGTTCATGGAGAAACAAGTACATAACCGAGAATTTGTCTTTTCATTGATTTCCAACTTGTTGGGTACCAAAACGTGAAAATGCATGGGTAACGAATCGACATCACCAGAAATGTGTAATTTGTTTGATTTGAGCATATTAGGCACGAAAACGCTAGAAAGCAGAGGGAAACAAAGCAACATTATCAACAACGTGTCTTTTAAGAAATCTTAAGCTTCTTACGTACCAAAACGCTGAAACATATGTAAAACACCCTTTAAGGTGAAACAAAACTATATTAAGAAAAACGTGTGTTTTGAGTGTTTTTGAGCTATTTAGGTAACAAACGCCAAAATGTATCCAAAGTATCCGTTACTGGGAAACGAAACGATATTAACAGAAACGTGTGTTATGTCTTTCAACATTATTGATACTAAAACACTACATTACGTGAATCGCTCTCTATATGGAAAAATAGAACAACACTACCAAAAACGTCTATTATGAGTGTTTTCTCCATGTTACGTACTAAAACGTCAAATGCACACAAGCACCCTATATGACAAAAAAAATAAAATAAAATAAAAGATTACTAAAATGGTGTATAATGAGTGTTATTAAGATTGTTAGGTTCTAAAACGCCATAATGCACGCAAATTACCCTATATGTGAATAGCAAACATCAATACCAAAAACATCTTTTCAGTAGTTCCATCTTATTATGTAACAACCCTCCAAAATATATACAAATCACCCTATCCGGGGTTAGATGATGACATTCTCTGAAAGGGTGTTTTTTGAGGATATTAGGCACCAAACGGTAAAAAGGAAGAAAAACATTCACTATAAAATATCAAAACTGTGTATTTTGTGTTTTTTTTTTATTTTTTTTTAAGCTTCTTACGTACCGAAACGCTAAAACACGTGTTAAATACCCTTTACAGAGAAAATGAACAACATTACCAAAAACGTATGATTTGTGTGTTTTCCAGATTGTTAGGTTTAGGTATTAAAACGCCAAAATGAATGATTTCATATGTCTAAAGGAAACAATATTAACAGAAACGTGTATTATGAGCGTTTTTTTTTAGCTTGTTATGTACCAAAACGCTAAAACACATGAATAGGAATCTATATGGAGAAACAAAACAACATTATATCTATGTTAAGTGCCAAAACGCCAAAATGCATACAAAACACCCTATATAGAGAAATCAGAACATTATCTAAAACGTGTATTATAAGTGTTTTGATCTTGTTATTTACCAAAACACTAAAAGTGCATAGAAAAAATCCTTCTTGGAGAAAGAAAAAAAAATGCAAAAAAAGACCATATTGAGCCATCAAAACTGCAAAATAAATGAAATCACCATTTTACTAGCCGAACGAGATTACCAAAAACAGCTCTTTTTGAGTGTTTTTGAAAATCTTATGTACAAAAATGCTCTATATTGCAAAAGCAAACAATATAACCAAAAACATGTATTTTTAGTGTTTTTCAGCTTCTTTTTTTATAGAGAAACAGAAAAAACATTGTATAAAACGTGTTTATTGAGTGTTTTTGAGCTTCTTATCTACCAAAACTACAAAATGCATGCAAAGCACGGAGCGACATTACCAGAAAGATATTTTTTGAGTGTTTTGAGCTTCTTATGTACCAAAACGCTAAAGCGCGTGGAAAACACGTTTTATTGGGATACATTACAAAAAAAAAAAGTGTGTGATTTGAGCGTTTTCCAGCTTCTTAGGAACCAAAACGTGAAATTCAATGGAAATATTGGATACTAAAGGATATTAAAAGAGTATTATGAGTATTTTCAGCTTCTTAGATAAAAAAAAAACGCTAAAAAACGTCAATAACACACTATATCTAGAAACAGAACAACATTACCAAAAACGTCTTTTATATGTTTTTGAGCTTCTTGGATGCTAATTCACCAAAGTGCATGCAAAGCACCCTGTATCGAAAAAAAAAAAAAAAAAAAAAAAAAATATATATATATATATATATATATATATATATATATATATATATATATATATATATATATATATATATATATATATATATATATATATATATATATATATATATATATATATATATATATATATATATATATATATATATATATATATATATAAATGTGTCGATTGTTTTTCAGCTTACGTACTAAAACGGTAAAACGCATGGAAAGCACTGTTTGTGGAGAAAAAAAAATACCAATAATGTGTAATTAGAGAGTTATCAGCGTAATAAGTAGTAAAACGCCAAAATGCATGCAAAGCGCCTTATATGAAGTAACGAAAAGACATTTCCAAAAACGTGTCTTTTAGGTGTTTTTTTTTTTTTTTTAGGGTATTAAGCACCAAAACGCTAAAAAAAAAAAAACATGGAAAAAACCATATATAGGAAAATGAAACAACTTCAACAAAATCGTGTCCTTTGTGTGCTTTTGAATTTCTTACGTACCAAAACGATAACTAAACTAAACAATTTATGAAAAAACAGAACAATATTAGCAAAAAACGAGTGTTTTTGAGCTTGTTAGATAACTAATCGCCAAAATGCATGCAAAGTTTCAGATATGGGGAAAAGAAAAGATATTAACGCTGTTTTTCAGCTTCTTATGTAACGAAACGCTAAAACACGTAAATAGCATTCTATATGAAGAAACAGAATATCATTACGAAAAACGTGTATTATGGGTGCTTTTCCCCATGTTAGGGACCAAAACGCCAAAATACATATAAAGCACCCTATATGAAGAAACAGAACGACATGATGATAAACATGTATTATGAATGTTTTTGAGTTTGTTAGTTATCAAAACACCAAAGTACATGCAAAGCACCCTATAGGAGAAGAAGAAAAAAAAAACATTACCAAAAACATATCTTTTGAGTGTTTTTCAGCTTCGTACGTACCGAAACTCTAAAAGGGATTGAAAACGAACTTTACTGAGAAATAGAACATTAACAAAAACATGTGTTTTAAGTGTTTTTAAGTTAGGTACCAAAACGACAGAATGCATGTAGAATACCTTGTCTGGAGTAACTAAAAGATAGTACCTACAACGTGCCATTTGGAAATTTTCGAGTAAATTAGGCAACAAAAAGCTAAAAAGCATGGAAATAGCTCTATATGAGAAAAGAAAACAACATTGTCAAAAACGTTTCTTTTTAGTGTTTTTTGAGCGTATAAAACGCTAAAATGTGAGCAAAGAAACATTTATGGGAAACTTTAGCAAAAAATTCTTATCTCAGTCTTTTAACTTGTTAGGTACCCATATTGCCCCATAAACCCCATATTGCATGCAAAGGACCCTATTTGAGGAAACGAAACGATATTAACAGAACCGTGTATTATGAGTGTTTTTAATTTTCTTTATATAATAAAAACACTAAAACACGTGAATATTACTCTATATGAGGAAAAAAAAAACTAACAAAACCAGTAGCAAAACATCACCAGCAACTTGTCATTTAAGTGTTTTGAGCGTATTAGGCAGCAAAACGCTTAAAAAACAAGGAAAACACCCTATATGGGAAAACGAGATAACTTTAACAAAATCGAGTGTTTTTGAACTTCTTACGTACCAAAACGATAAAAGATGTCCGAAACAATATTAGCAAAAACGTATGTTCTGAGATTTTTAGCCTGTTAGGTAACAAAATGCCAAAATGTATGAAAATTACCCTATATAGGTAAATGAAACGATATTAACATAAAGGTGTATTATGTCTTTTCCAGCTTCATAGATACCAAAAGTCTAAAACACGTAAATAATACTATATTTGCAGAAACAAAACAACATTACCAAAAGCGTACTTTATGAGTTTTTTCCCCATGATAGGTACCAAAACGCCTAAAAGCATAGTGAACACCATACATAAAGAAACAGACCAACATTGCGAAAAACTTGTATGCTGAGTGCTTTTGAGCTTGTTAGATACAAAAACACCAAAGTGCATGCAAGACAACCTGTATAGGAAAAGCAATCAATATTAACAAAAACTTGTCTTTTGAGTGTTTTTCAGTTTCTTACGTACTAAAACTCTAAAACGCATGAAAAACACCCTTTATGGAGAAAGAGGACAACATTACTATAAACGCGTGTTTTGAGAGTTTTCCAGATTATTAGGTACCAAAACGCCAAAATGCAAACAGCACACTATTTGATGTAAAGAAATTATATTACCGGAAACGTGTCATTTCAGTGTTTTGAGCATATTAGAAACCAAACCCACCCCCCCAAAAAAAAAATAAATAAATAAATGAATAAATAAAAAAAAAAACATATATATATATATATATATATATATATATATATATATATATATATATATATATATATATATATATATATATATATATATATATATATATATATATATATATATATATATATATATATATATATATATATATATATATATATATATATATATATATATACATATATATATATATATATATATATATATATATATATATATATATATATATATATATATATATATATATATATATATATATATATATATATATATATATATATATATATATATATATATATATATATATATATATATATATATATATATATATATATTAGCGAAAACGTGTCTTTTGAATGTTTTTGAGCTTCTTACGTACCAAATTTCTAAAAATTTCCAAAATATATACAAATCACCCTATCCGGGGTTAGAAGATGACATTCTCTGAAAGGGTGTTTTTTGAGGATATTAGGCACCAAACGGTAAAAAGGAAGAAAAACATTCACTATAAAATATCAAAACTGTGTATTTTGTGTTTTTTTTTTTTTTTTTAAGCTTCTTACGTACCGAAACGCTAAAACACGTGTTAAATACCCTTTACAGAGAAAATGAACAACATTACCAAAAACGTATGATTTGTGTGTTTTCCAGATTGTTAGGTTTAGGTATTAAAACGCCAAAATGAATGATTTCATATGTCTAAAGGAAACAATATTAAGAGAAACGTGTATTATGAGCGTTTTTTTTAGCTTCTTATGTACCAAAACGCTAAAACACATGAATAGGAATCTATATGGAGAAACAAAACAACATTATAACTATGTTAAGTGCCAAAACGCCAAAATGCATACAAAACACCCTATATAGAGAAATCAGAACATTATCTAAAACGTGTATTATAAGTGTTTTGATCTTGTTATTTACCAAAACACTAAAAGTGCATAGAAAAAATCCTTCTTGGAGAAAGAAAAAAAAATGCAAAAAAAGACCATATTGAGCCATCAAAACTGCAAAATAAATGAAATCACCATTTTACTAGCCGAACGAGATTACCAAAAACAGCTCTTTTTGAGTGTTTTTGAAAATCTTATGTACAAAAATGCTCTATATTGCAAAAGCAAACAATATAACCAAAAACATGTATTTTTAGTGTTTTTCAGCTTCTTTTTTTTATAGAGAAACAGAAAAAAACATTGTATAAAACGTGTTTATTGAGTGTTTTTGAGCTTCTTATCTACCAAAACTACAAAATGCATGCAAAGCACGGAGCGACATTACCAGAAAGATATTTTTTGAGTGTTTTGAGCTTCTTATGTACCAAAACGCTAAAGCGCGTGGAAAACACGTTTTATTGGGATACATTACAAAAAAAAAAAGTGTGTGATTTGAGCGTTTTCCAGCTTCTTAGGAACCAAAACGTGAAATTCAATGGAAATATTGGATACTAAAGGATATTAAAAGAGTATTATGAGTATTTTCAGCTTCTTAGATAAAAAAAAAAACGCTAAAAAACGTCAATAACACACTATATCTAGAAACAGAACAACATTACCAAAAACGTCTTTTATATGTTTTTGAGCTTCTTGGATGCTAATTCACCAAAGTGCATGCAAAGCACCCTGTATCGAAAAAAAAAAAAAAAAAAAAAAAAAAAAAATATATATATATATATATATATATATATATATATATATATATATATATATATATATATATATATATATATATATATATATATATATATATATATATATATATATATATATATATATATATATATATATATATATATATATATATATATATATATATATATATATATATATATATATATATATATATATATATATATATATATATATATATAAATGTGTCGATTGTTTTTCAGCTTACGTACTAAAACGGTAAAACGCATGGAAAGCACTGTTTGTGGAGAAAAAAAATACCAATAATGTGTAATTAGAGAGTTATCAGCGTAATAAGTAGTAAAACGCCAAAATGCATGCAGAGCGTCCTATATGAAGTAACGAAAAGACATTTCCAAAAACGTGTCTTTTAGGTGTTTTCTTTTTTTTTTTTTAGGGTATTAAGCACCAAAACGCTAAAAAAAAAACATGGAAAAAACCATATATAGGAAAATGAAACAACTTCAACAAAATCGTGTCCTTTGTGTGCTTTTGAATTTCTTACGTACCAAAACGATAACTAAACTAAACAATTTATGAAAAAAACAGAACAATATTAGCAAAAAACGAGTGTTTTTGAGCTTGTTAGATAACTAATCGCCAAAATGCATGCAAAGTTTCAGATATGGGGAAAAGAAAAGATATTAACGCTGTTTTTCAGCTTCTTATGTAACGAAACGCTAAAACACGTAAATAGCATTCTATATGAAGAAACAGAATATCATTACGAAAAACGTGTATTATGGGTGCTTTTCCCCATGTTAGGGACCAAAACGCCAAAATACATATAAAGCACCCTATATGAAGAAACAGAACGACATGATGATAAACATGTATTATGAATATTTTTGAGTTTGTTAGTTATCAAAACACCAAAGTACATGCAAAGCACCCTATAGAAGAAGAAAAAAAAAATTACCAAAAACATATCTTTTGAGTGTTTTTCAGCTTCGTACGTACCGAAACTCTAAAAGGGATTGAAAACGAACTTTACTGAGAAATAGAACATTAACAAAAACGTGTGTTTTAAGTGTTTTTAAGTTAGGTACCAAAACGACAGAATGCATGTAGAATACCTTGTCTGGAGTAACTAAAAGAGAGTACCTACAACGTGCCATTTGGAAATTTTCGAGTAAATTAGGCAACAAAAAGCTAAAAAGCATGGAAATAGCTCTATATGAGAAAAGAAAACAACATTGTCAAAAACGTTTCTTTTTAGTGTTTTTTGAGCGTATAAAACGCTAAAATGTGAGCAAAGAAATATTTATGGGAAACTTTAGCAAAAAATTCTTATCTCAGTCTTTTAACTTGTTAGGTACCCATATTGCCCCATAAACCCCATATTGCATGCAAAGGACCCTATTTGAGGAAACGAAACGATATTAACAGAAACGTGTATTATGAGTGTTTTTAATTTTCTTTATATAATAAAAACACTAAAACACGTGAATATTACTCTATATGAGGAAAAAAAAAAACTAACAAAACCAGTAGCAAAACATCACCAGCAACTTGTCATTTAAGTGTTTTGAGCGTATTAGGCAGCAAAACGCTTAAAAAACAAGGAAAACACCCTATATGGGAAAACGAGATAACTTTAACAAAATCGAGTGTTTTTGAACTTCTTACGTACCAAAACGATAAAAGATGTCCGAAACAATATTAGCAAAAACGTATGTTCTGAGATTTTTAGCTTGTTAGGTAACAAAATGCCAAAATGTATGAAAATTACCCTATATAGGTAAATGAAACGATATTAACATAAAGGTGTATTATGTCTTTTCCAGCTTCATAGATACCAAAAGTCTAAAACACGTAAATAATACTATATTTGCAGAAACAAAACAACATTACCAAAAGCGTACTTTATGAGTTTTTCCCCATGATAGGTACCAAAACGCCTAAAAGCATAGTGAACACCATACATAAAGAAACAGACCAACATTGCGAAAAACTTGTATGCTGAGTGCTTTTGAGCTTGTTAGATACAAAAACACCAAAGTGCATGCAAGACAACCTGTATAGGAAAAGCAATCAATATCAACAAAAACTTGTCTTTTGAGTGTTTTTCAGTTTCTTACGTACTAAAACTCTAAAACGCATGAAAAACACCCTTTATGGAGAAAGAGGACAACATTACTATAAACGCGTGTTTTGAGAGTTTTCCAGATTATTAGGTACCAAAACGCCAAAATGCAAACAGCACACTATTTGATGTAAAGAAATTATATTACCGGAAACGTGTCATTTCAGTGTTTTGAGCATATTAGAAACCAAACCCCCCCCCAAAAAAAAATAAAATAAAAAATAAATAAGAAAAAAATTTATATATATATATATATATATATATATATATATATATATATATATATATATATATATATATATATATATATATATATATATATATATATATATATATATATATATATATATATATATATATATATATTATCGAAAACGTGTCTTTTGAATGTTTTTGAGCTTCTTACGTACCAAATTTCTAAAAAGCGTGTAAAACATCCCTTATGGTGAAATAGAACATTACCAAAAATGTGTGTTTTGAGTCTTTTTGAGCTTGTTGGGTACAAAAACGCCAAAATGCACATAAATTAACGGACATTAACAGACTAAAAGTTATTAAGAAAAAAATATTATTATAAATGTTTTTTTTTAACTTCTTATGTACGAAAACAATGAAACACGTGAATATCACGGGTGTTTTCCTCATGTTAGGTACGACAATCTATACAGAATACAATATATGAAAAACAGAACAGCATTACCAAAAACGTATATTATAAGTGTTTTTGAGCTTCTTAGCTAATAAAATACTGAAACACGTGATTAGTACATATATTTAGGCGCTTTGGTTTCCAAAAAGCTGGAAAACGCTTAAATCATACTTTTTTGGTAATGTCTCCCGATAAAGGCTATTGTGCACGCGTTTTAGCATTTTGGAACGTAAGAAGCTCAAAAACACTCAAAAGACACCATTTTGATAATGTTGTTTTCATTTCTATATAGAGTGTCTTCCATGCTGTTTAGAGTTTTGGTGCTAACGCTGAAAAGCACCGAAATAAAATGAAATGGATGAATTTTTGCGTATTGGTACGTAATAAGCTTAAAAACATTCAAAATACACGTTTTTGGCAATAATATTTTGTTTCTCCATGAAATTTCTTTTCCATGCATTTTAGTGTTTTGGTACGTAAACAGCTGAAAACACTCTAAAAACACGTTTTTGTTTGTTTCTCCCGTATAGCTTACTTTGCATGCACTTTGGCGTTTTCGAAAACACTACTAATACATGTTTTTGTACCCTATATGAGGAAAGGAAACGCGATTTCCAGAAAAGTACCTTTTGAATTTTTATTGGCGTGCTAGGCACCAAAACGCTAAAAAGCATGGAAAGCACCCTATAAAGGAAAACAAAACAACTTTACCATAAACGTGTATTTTCATTATTTTTGAGTTTCTTACGTACCGAAATGCTAAATTGCATGAAAAAAAAAAACATGGAGAAATAATATCAAAAACAAATATTTCGAGTGTTTCTGAGTTAGTTAAGTAGAAAAACGCCAAAATGCATATATAATATCTGAAATGGGAAAATGAAAAGACGTTACTAAAATGTGTACTATTAGTGTTTTTTTTTTTAACTTATTACGTACGAAGTCGCTAAAATGCATGAATAACACTCTATATGAAATAACATTACCAAAAACGTAAATTTTCATTGTTTTCACATTGTTATGAATCAAAACGCCATAATGCATGTAAAGCACTCTATTTGGGGAAAGGAAACGAGATTTCAGAAACGTATCTAAAATGTGTTCTTCAGCGTGTTAGGCACAAAAATGCTAAAAAGCATACAAATCACCTGATATGGGAATACAAAACAACATTAAGAAAACGTTTCTTTTGAGTGTCCTACGTACCAAAACGATAAAAAAAAAACATAGAAAACATCCTTTATGGAGAAACAGAATAACATTACCAAAAACAAGTATTTTGAGTGTTTTGTAAGATTGTTACGTAAAAACACCTAAATGAATCGAAAATACCCTAAATGGGAAAAATGAAAAGACATTACGAGAAACGTGTATTATGAGTGTTTTTGACCTTCTTAGTATTAAAAGGGTAAAACTCATGAATAACACCCTATATGGAGAAATAGATATATGAAACGATATTAAAAACGCGTGAAAATACCCTATATAGAGAAACAGAATACATTTACCAAAAACGTGTATTTTGAGTGTCTTTGAGCGTATTATGTACAAAATCGCCTATCATGAAACAAACCAGCCTGCATATGGAAATGAAAGGACATTACGAGAAACGTTTGTTATGTTATTCTTTTTATTACTATCTTAAGTACCAAATCAGTAAAAAGCTTCAATAGTCCTCTGAAGAACAACAACCTTACTAAAAACGTGTATTTTTTTACATTGATAATTACCAAAATGCCAACATGCATGTAAAGCAACCTATATGAAGAAACGAAACGAAATCACTAGAAACTTGTCTTTTGTTATTTTTTGAGCGTGTTAGGCACCAAATCAGTAAGAAGCAACGAAATTACCCTATAGGGGAATACAAAACTTTACTAAAACGTGTCTTTAGAGTGTTTTTTTTAGGTTCTTACGAACTAAAATGTCAAAATACATGCAAACACCCTGTTAAGTACCAAAGCACCAAAAAGACCCTATATGAGGAAATGAAAGGACATGACAAAAAACGTGTATTATGAGTTTTTTTTTTTTCTAGCTTCTTAGGTACCAAAACGCTAAAATAAATGAGTAGCACACTGTATGGAGAAAAAGAAAAACATTACCAGAATCGTGTAATTTGAATGTTTTTCACATTGTCAGATAGCAAAACACCATAATGCTTGCTCGCTATACGAGAAAATTTAACAATAATGTAAGAAATGTGTTTTTATATGTTTTTCACATAAATGCTAAATAGCATGGAAAGCATCTTATATAGAAATGCAAAATAATAAGCATGTTTTTTTAAGTGTTTTAAACTTTTTACGTACCAAAACGCTAAAACACGTGCAACAAACACGAATAACCTTACTAAATAGAAAAACCTTACCAAAAACGTGTATTTTGAGTCTTTTTGAGTCTGTTACGTACATCATATTAAAAATGCATGTAAACACCCTGTATGGGGAAACGATAGAACATTACGAGAAACGTGCATTGTCAGTGTTTTGAGTCTCTTAGGTACCAAACACTAAACCGCTTGAATGAAAATTAAATATATCTTATATCTCTTAATAAAGAAACAGAACATCTCCAAAAACGTGTTTTTATTTATTTATTTTTTTTTTTTTTGCCTTGTTATGTACCAAAACGTCAAAATACATACGAAGCATCCTATATGGGGAAATAGAAAGACATTATGAGAAACAAGTTTTATTAGTGTTTTTGAGCTTCCTAAGTACCAAAACGCTAAAACGCATGAATAGCACCCTATATAGAGAAAAAGAACATTACCTGAAACATTTATTTTGAGCGTTTTTCATTTTATGTAGCAAAACATCATAAAGCATGAAGATCCCTATATGAAGAAGCAAAACGATATTACAGGAAACGTGTCTTTTGAGTGTTTACTTAAGTTTTAGGAATCAACATGCTAAAAAGCATTGAAAGCACCCTATTTGACAATATAAAATAACATTACCAAGAAAGTATCTTTGGAGTGTTTTTGACCCTCTTACGTCCGAAATCGCTGAAACACATGCAAAACAACCTTTACGGAGAAACAGAATAACATTACCAAAATGATTGTTTTTTTTTGCTTGTTAAGTATAAAAATGCCAAATTACACGCAAAGCATCCTACATGGAGAAAAGAAAGGACATTACAAGAAAAGTGTATTATGAGAGATTTTGAGCTTTTTAGGTACCAAAACTCAAAAACACGTGATTAGCACTTTATATGGAAAACAACTCTACCGAAAATTTTTACTTAAACTATTTTTTTTCATATTGTTAAGTACCAAAAGTCAAAATGCATTGGAAGCCCCCTTTATCGGGAAACGAAACGACATTATCATCAACGTGTCTTTTCAGTGTTTTTGAACGTGTTAGACACCAAAACGCTAAAAAAAAAAGCATGGAAAGCGCTCTATAAAGGAATACAAAACACCATTACTAAAAACGTGTTTTATAGGTTCTTATGTACAGAAACGCTAAAACCCAAGCAAAACACCCTCTATGGAAAAGCGAAATAAATATTTCGTTGATAAATTACATTCTTGACAGTTAGGGAACATCCCTTACAGAAGAATAAGATCGCAGAAGAATGGTCCTAAATGGATGACTGAGGTTAAAACACTATATAGGGCGAAAGAGAAGTATGTATGAGATTAAAGACAGGGGAAGTGGTTTTAAGGCCATAATATAATGAACTAGAAAAGTCAGGAGTCTAACAAGGGAAGCAAAAAATAGTTATGAATTAAAGGTAGCCAGCCAAGCGAAGATGGACCCCAAGGGATTTTATCAGGCACATAAGACGAAGAATAGAGAAACAATAGTTTCTTAAAGACAGCAGAATGAGACCTGCTTAGTTGTTGGGAGGAGGTTAGTAAATTGTGAACGAGTATTTTTTGACTGTCTTTGCCCAGGAAAACATGCAGGATTTGCCGAATAGTGAGAAGATATTTAGAGTAGAGGAGAATGAGAAGCTGACAGATATTACTATAACTAAAGAGATAGTGGAACAGGAGATAGATAAGCTGAAAAGTTCAAGACACCAGGACCAGATGAAATATATTCCAGAGTATTTAAGAATTGGAAAAAGGTTATAAGTAATCTAGATAATGTCATGGCCAAGCGGCAGGCGACAGAGTGTTGTAATAAACGGCTCTAAATCCGAGTGGGGTCCAGTAATTAGTGGGTTGACAAAGGGATTATTAGTATTAGAGCCGATGTTGTTTGTAATATATGTCAATGAAGTGAATAGTGGAATTAGTAGTGTTGTTAGAAAATTTGCGGATGACACGAGAGTATGTAGATTAATTAGGTCAGAATCGCATACCATCGCCTTGCAGGCAGATTTGGATAGGATGAACGAATGGACAGACAGATGGCAAATGCAGTTTAATATCAAAAAATGTAAAGCACTTCTTCTTCATAGGTACTGAGATGCAAAAATTCTGGCAAAATTAAGGGAAATTATGTGTAAAAAGAACATTATCAAAATAGTTAATTTTAGCTTTGTTTTTCGAACTGTTATGTACCAAACCAAAAAGTGCATGCAAAGCCAACTATAAGGGGAAATTAAACGACTTGACGAGAAACCTGTGTTTCTAGTGTTTTTCAGCATGTTAGTCACCAAAATAATAAATAATATGGAAGTCATTCTATATAGGAATCCAAAACAAAATTACTTTAAACGTGTCTTTTTCGTGTTTTACGTAGAAAAACGCTAAAACGGATGGAAACCAACCAATATGAAGAAATAGAATAAGATTACCAAAAAGTATATTTTGAGTGTTTTTTTTTTAGCTTTTTATTTACAAAAAAAGCGAAAATGGATGCAAAGCTCTCTATATTGGTTAACAAAAGGACATTACGAGAAACGTGTATAATGAGTGTTTTATAGATTCTCAAGAAGCACAAGGCAAAAAACGCAAAAACTCGTATATATGGAGAAGTTTCTTAGATACCAAAATGCTGAAACTCCTGAATAACACTCTTAATTGAGAAACAGAACAACCTTAAAAAATGCATGTATTTTGAGTGTTTTTCACATTCTTAGTTACCAAAACCCCAAATTTCATGTGAAAGTAGCTTTATGTGGGAAAAAAATGACATTACCAGAAAAGTGTCTTTTAAGTGTTTTTTTTTTTTTTTTTTTAGCATGACAGGCAATAAAGCACTAAAAAGCAGGACAATCACATTACATGGGAATAAAACCAACTAAGAACTTGCCTTTAAGTGTTTTTGAGCTCCTTATATACCAAAACGCTAAAACGCATGCAAAACACCCTTTATGGAGAAAAAGAATAACATTACCAAAAACATGTATTTTGAGTGTTTTTGATCATGTTACCTATAAAAACGCTTAAATACATGCAAAGAACCTTATGTTTCGGAAATTAAAGGATATTTCGAGAAATGTTTATTATGAGTGTTTTTAAGTTCTTTAAGTACCAAAAAGCTAAAACCCAAAAATAACACTCTTTATAGAGAAAAAATAGGAATTTTTTTATTTATTTATTTATTTTTTTTGTTATTCATCTTCATAGGTACCAAAATGCCAAAATTCTGGCAAAATTCAGGGAAATTATGTGACAAAAGAAAATTATGAAAAAAAATAATATTCGCTTTTTTTCTGCACTGTTATGTAGTAAACCCTAAAGTGCATGCAAAGCATGGGGAAATTAAACGACTTTACCAGAAACCTGTCTTTTGAGTGTTTTTCAGCATGTTAGGCACCAAAACGATAAATAATATGGAAGTCACTCAATATGGGAATCCATCACAAAATTACTGAAAAAGTGTCTTTTCCGTGTTTTACGTAGAAAAACGCTTAAATGGATGCAAACCAATGAATAAGAAGAAATAGAATAGCATTACCAAGAAAGGTATATTTTGAGTGTTTTTGAGCTTCTTACCTACAAAAAACGCAAAAATGGATGGAAAGCACTTTATCTTGAGATACTAAAAGGACATTACGAGAAACTTGTATAATGAGTGTTTTATAGTTTCACAAGAACCACAAGGCAAAAAACGCAAAATCTCGTGTATATGGATAAGTTTCTTAGATACCAAAATGCTGAAACTCAGGAATAACACTCTTAATTGAGAATACAGAACAACCTTACGAAATGCGTGTATTTTGAGTGTTTTCACATTCTTAGTTACCAAAAGCCCAAATTCTATGCAAAACTAGCTTTATGTGGTAAAAAAAAAAGACATTTCCAGAAAAGTGTCTTTTGAGTGTTTTTTAGCGTGTTAGCCAAAAAAGCACTAAAAAGGACGGCAATCACATTACATGGGAATAAATCCAACTTTTACCAAAAACTTGCCTTTAAGTGTTTTTGAGCTCCTTATATACCCAAACGCTAAAACGCATACAAAACACCCTTTATGGAGAAACAGATTAACATTACCAAAAACATGTATTTTCAGTGTTTTTGATCATGTTACCTTTAAAAACGCTTAAATACATGCAAAAAACCCTGTCTGGAAAACGAAAGGACATTACGAGAAACGTGTATTATGAGTGTTTTTAAGTTCCATAAGTACCAAAAAGCTATAACCTCTTTATAGAGAAAAAAAAGTAAATAAATAAATAGGATTTTTTTTTGTTGTTATTCTTCTTCATAGGTACCGAGATCCCAAAACTCTGGCAAAATTCAGGGAAATTATGTGAAGAAAGAACATTATAAAAAAAGTTAAATTTAGCTTTTTTTTCGGACTGTTATGTACTAAACCCTGAACTGCATCCAAAGCCAACTATATGGGGAAATTAAACGACTTTACGAGAAACCTGTGTTTTGAGTGTTTTTCAGCATGTTAGTCACCAAAACAATAAATAATATGGAAGTCATTCTATATGGGAATCCAAAACAAAATTACTGAAAACATGTCTTTTCCGTGTTTTATGTAGAAAAATGCTAAAATGGATGCAAACTAACCAACATGAAAAAATAGAAAAAATAGAAAAAAAAAATATTTTGAGTGTTTTTGAGCTTTTTACAAAAAACGCGAAAATGGATGGATTTGGTTAACAAAAGGACATTACGAGAAATGTGTATAATGAGTGTTTTATAGATTCTCAAGAAGCACAAGGCAAAAAACGCAAAAACTCGTATATATATGGAGAAGTTTCTTAGATACCAAAATGCTGAAACTTCTGAATAACACTCTTAATTGAGAAACAGAACAACCTTACCAAATGCGTGTATTTTGAGTGTTTTTCACATTCTTAGTTACCAAAACCCCAAATTGCATGTGAAAGTAGCTTTATATTTGAAAAAAATGACATTAGCAGAAAAGTGTCTTTTAAGTGTTTTTTTTAAGCATGATAGGCAATAAAGCACTAAAAAGCAGGGCAATCATATTACATAGGAATAAAACCAACTTTTACCAAGAACTTGCCTTTAAGTGTTTTTGAGCTCCTTATATACCAATACGCTGAAACACATGGAAAACATCCTTTATTTAGAAACAGAATAACATTACCAATAACATGTATTTTGAGTGTTTTTGATCATGTTACCTATAAAAACGCTTAAATACTTGCAAAGAATCTTATGTTTGGTAAACGAAAGGACGTTTCGTGAAACGTGTATTATGAGTGTTTTAAGTTCTTTAAGTACCAAAAAGCTAAAACCCACAAATAACACTCTATATTATGAAAAAAATAAAAAAAAAATAAATAAAAAAAATAGGATTTTTTTTTGTTATTCATCTTCATAGGTACCGAGATGCCAAAATTCTGCAAAAATTCAGGGAAACTATGTGAAAAAAGAACATTATAAAAAAAAGTTAATTTTACCTTTTTTTCGGACTGTTATTTACCAAACCCTAAAGTGCATGCAAAGCCACCTATATGAGGAAATTAAACGACCTTACCAGAAACCTGTCTTTTGAGGTTTTTTTCAGCATGTTAGGCACCAAAACAATAAATGATATGGAAGTCACTCAATGTGGGAATCCATCACAAAATTACTGAAAAAGTGTCTTTTCAGTGTTTCACGTAGAAAAACGCTAAAACGGATCCAAACCGACGAATATGGAGAAATAGAATAACATAACCAAAAACGTATATTTTGAGTGTTTTTGAGCTTCTTACCTACAAAAAAACGCGAAAATGGATGGAAAGCACTCTATATTGGGATACAAAAGGACATTACGAGAAACGTGTATAATGAGTGTTTTATAGTTTCAAAACAGCCACAAGGCAAAAATCGCAAAAACTCGGTGTATATGGATAAGTTTCTTAGATACCAAAATGTTGAAACTCAGGAATAACACTCTTACTTGAGAATACAGAACAACCTTACCAAATGAATGTATTTTAAGTGCTTTTCACATTCTTTGTTACCAAAACCAAAAATTGCATGCGAAACTAGTATTATGTGGGAAAAAATGACATTACCAGAAAAGTGTCTTTTAAGTGTTTTTGAGCGTGATATGCAATAAAGCACTAAAAAGGAGGGCAATCACATTACATGGTAATAAAACCACCTTTTACCAAGAACCTGCTTTTAAGTGTTTTTGAGCTTCTTACATACCAAAACGCTAAAACGCATGCAAAACACCCTATAAGGAGAAACAGAATAACATTACCAGAAACATGTATTTTGAGTGTTTTTGATCATGTTACCTATAAAAACGCCTAAATTACATGCAAAGAACCCTATGTTTGGAAAATGAAAGGACGTTACGAGAAACGTGTATTATGAGTTTTTTTTTAAGTTTTTAAAGTTTAAATAACACTCTTTATAGAGCGTTTTCTTACCTAAAAATGTGAAAAACACTCAAAAAGCACATTTTTGTAATCTTGTTCTTTTTTCCATATAGAGTGCTCTTCAATGTGTCAAATAGGTCTTGGTACCTAAGAAATAAAAAAAAAAAAACATAATAAAAGTTTCTTGTAATGTCTTTTCGTTTCCCCTTGCAAAGTATTTTGTATGCATTGATGTTACTTTTTATATATAAAAGAAAAAAAATTGTTTATGGTAATAAAGGGTGTTTTGCATAAATCTCAGCGTTATGGTACGTAAGTAGCTGAAAACACCCAAAAGATAAATTTTTGGTTGTCTTGTTTTTTCATATAGGTAGCTTTCAATGTTTTTTATAACTTTGGTACCTAACACGTTCATCAACACTCAAAAGACATGTTTCTGGAAATGTTCTTTCATCTCCCTATAGATGGTGCTCTGGAGGCATTTTAACGTTTTGGTACCGTTTGGTACCTAAGACGCTCAAAAACACTAATAATACATCTTTCTCGTAATGTCCATTATTTTATCCATATTGAGTGATTTCCATGCATTTTGGCGTTTTTGTTACGTAACAATGTGAAAAAATACTCAAAATAAACGTTTTCGGTAATGTTCTTCTGTTTCTTCATATATAAAGTTATACATGCATTTGTGCATTTTGCTACCTAAGAATCTCAAAACACTGATAAATGAAGTGTCTTTTTATTTCTTTTCGCCATTTAGGATACTTTGCATGCATTTTTGTTTTTTTTTATACCTAAGATAAAAAAAAAAACTCAAAATACACGTTTCTGGTAATGTTATTCTATTTCTCCATAAAATGTGCTTTGCATGCATTTTAGCGTTTTGGTACGTAAGTACTCTTTAAATTCTCAAAAGACACGCTTTTGGTAATGTTTTGCTGTTCCAAATAGAGAGTTTTCGTTGCTTGTTAGCGTTTTGGTATCTATTGTTGTTTCTCCAAAGAGAGTATTATTCATGGATTTTTCGCGTTTTGTTACCTGAGAAGCTTAAAAACGCTCTTAATATAATTTTCTCATAATGTCTTTGGTTACTTTTTTTTGCGTAACAAGCTCAAAACATTGAAAATACACGGATTTTTTTGGTAATGTTAATCAGTTTTTCTAAAAAAAAGCGTTTTGGATGCGTTTAAGTGTTTTTGTATGTAAGTAGCTCATAAGCACTGAAAAGAAAAGTTTTTGTAATCTTTTGTTTTCTCCTATAGGGTGCTTTCCTTGGTTTTTAGCTTCTTGGTACATAACTCGCTCATAAACACTGAAAGGACATGTTTCTGGAAATGTTTCCTCTCCTCATGTAGTATGCTTTGCATGCATTTTCGCGTTGCGGTACCTAATAATGTGAAAAAAAAGCCTTAAAACACAAGTTTTGGTTAATTTTGTTCTGTTTCTCCATATAGAGTATTGTTCATACGTTTTAGTGTTCTGTTACCTATGAAGCTCAATAGCACTCAAAATATACGTTTCTTTTAATGTTTTCTTTTCCACTTTTAGGGTTATTTGCATGTATTTTATCGATTTTGTATGTAACAGGTTCAAAATCTCTCAAAATGCATGTTTTTGGTAAAGCTTTTGAATTTCTCCATAAAGTGTGTGTTCCAACCGTTTTAGCGGTTTGGTAAGTATCTCAAAACACTTAATGTTTTGCCATTTACGGTACTTTCCATGCTTCTTAAGAGGTTTTTGTGCCTAACACAATCATAAACTCTCAAAAGACACGTTTTGGGAAATGTTTTTTTATTTTTCCCATATCGGGTGCTTTGCATGCATTTTTGCGTTTTGATACCTAACAAAGCTAAATACACTTAAAATACACTTAAAATACACTTAAAATACACTTAAAATACACGTCCATACAGAATGCAAATCATACGTTTTATCGTTTTGGTACCTAATAAGCTAAAAAAAAAAAAAAAAAACTCATAATACTGGTTTCTCTTAAAGTCTTTTCGTTTTCTTATATAGGGTACTTTATATGCATTTTGACGCTTTTGTACATAACAAGCTGAAAAATGGCTCAAAATGCTCGTTTTTGGTAATGTTTTTATGTTTCTGCAGGAAGGGTGTTTTGCATGTTTTTTTTCGTTTTGGTACATTATAAATTTAAAAACTTCCAAACACGTAAAGAGTCACTTTGTTGGTTATTTCTTTTTCCCTTCCAACATAGTGCTCTTTTCATACTTCTTAGTGTTTTGGTGCCTAACACGTAGAAACACTCGCAAAAGATAGGTTTCTTGTAATGCCGTTTTGTGTCGTCTTTTAGAAGTCTTTGCATGTATTTTTGCGTTTTGGTACCTAATAATATGAAGACCCCTTAAAATATATATTTTCATTCCTGTTGTTTTGTTTCTCCATATAAAGTACTATTAAGGTGCCTTTGTGTTTCATAACTAAAAAGCTCAAAAGCTCTCATAATACACGTTTCTCGAAATGTCTTCCTTTTCCGGCATAGGGAACTTTTCATACATTTCGGCGTTATTCTACTTACATACCTCAAAAACACTAAAAATATAGTTTTTTTTTTTTGTATTGTTATTTTGTTTCTCCATAAGCGTGTTTTGCGTCTGTTCAAGCGTTTTGATATAAAAGTAGCTCAAAAACACTAAAAAAATACTATTTTTTGGTAATTTTGTTTTGTATTCCCATATAGGATGCTTTCCATTTTTATTTTTTTAGAGTTTTGGTGCCTAACACGCTCATAAACACTCAAAATTCACGTTTCTGGAAATTTCGTTTCGTTTCTACCATAGATTGCACTTTGCATGAATTTCGACGTTTTGGTACATAACATTGTGAAAACAAACAAAATACACGTTTTTTGTAATGTTGCTCTGTTTCTCCATATAGAGTGGTATTCATGCATTTTCGTATTTTTCAACCTAGTAAGGTCTAAAACACTTACAATACACGTTTCTCGTAATGTCTTTTCGTTTCCCCATATTGGGAACTTTACATGAATTTTGACAATTTTTTACGTAATTAGCTTAAAACATTAAAAATACACGTTTTCCCGTTTTTCTATAAAAGGTGTTTTGCATGCGCCTTTGCGTTTTAGTATGTACGTAGCTCTAAACAATGAAAAGACTTTTTGTAATGTTTTGTTTTCCCATGTATGGTTCTTTCCTTGCTTTTTAGCGTTTTGGTACCTAATACGCTTACAAACACTGAAAAGACACGTTTCTAGAAGTGTCGTATTTTCTCTCATATATGATGCTTTGCATGCATTTTAGCTTTTTTGTTTCTCCATATAGAGTGCTATTCATTCGCTTTAGCGTTTTGGTATAGTTTTCCAGTATAGGGAAGTTTTCATGCTTTTTACTGTTTTGTGGTTAAGTTCATATACACATATACAAGGAAATAAAAAAAAAAACTATTTTGTCAAAAACGTGTCTTGAGTTTTTTTTCAGCTTCTTACGTACCAAGAAAGTAAAATGCATGAAAAACACCCTTTATTGTAAAACATAATAATATCACCAAAAAGAAATCGTTTGAGAGTTTTTGAGCTTGTTAGGTAGAAAAACGCCATAATGTATGGAAAGTATTCTATATGAAGAAAGAAAAAGACATTACGAGAAACGTGTACGAGTATTATGAGTAAATTTGAGCTTCTTAGATAGCAAAATGTGAAAACGCATGAAGAGCACTCTGTATGGATAAACATAACAACATTACCAAAAACGTGTTTTTGAGTGTTTTTTTCATATTGTTAGGTGCCAAAACGCCAAAATGTATGAAAGCCCACTAACTAACAAACGAAACTAAATTGAATGAAACGTGTCTTTTGAATGTTTATGAATCTGCTAGGTACCAGAATGCTAAAAAGTATGGAAAGATCACCATATGGGAATAAAAAAACATTATCAAAAACATGTCTTTTCAATCTTTTTGAGCTTCTTACGTACCAAAACGCTAATACGTTTGCAAAACACTCCTTATGGAGAAACATAATAAAATTGCGAAAAACAAGTATTTTTCGTGTTTATGAATTTGTTACGTAGAAAACGCAAAAATGCATGCAAAGTAACCTTTATGAGGAAATGAAACGATGTTTCCAGAAACTTGTCTTTTGAGTGTTTAGATACTAAACCGATATAAAGCTTGGAAATCACTTGATTTCAACAACAAAACAACACTAAGGAAAACGTGTCTTTTAAGTGTTTTTGAGCTTATTACATACGAAAAACGTAAGCCGCATGCAAAAAAAAAAAAAATCGTCATGGAGAAACATAATAACATCACCAAAAACTTCTAATTGGAGTGTATTTCTCATTGTTAGGTAGGCATGCAAATCATGCAAAAGGAAACGAGTTTTCCAGAAAGGTGTGTTTTGAGTATTAATCAGTGTTCTAGCTCCAAAACGATGAAAAGCATGGAAATCACACTGTAATGGAAAACAAAACATTAACATAAATATCTCTTTTCAGTATTTTTTTTTATCAACTTAGGTATCAGAACGCTAAAAGGAATACAAAAACACCCTTGATGGAGAAACAGAATAATATTACTAAAAACAAGTTTTTTATAATGTTTTTGAGGCTGTTACGTGAAAAACGTCAAAATACACTCCAAGTACCCTATTTGGTTAAATGGAAAAAAAAAAAAAATACGAGAAAGGTGTTTTTATTTTTTTTACTTCTTAGGTAACAAACTGCTAAAGGGCAATAATTAGCACTCTATAGAAAAAAAAAAAAAACAATATTTCCAAAAACATTTATTTTAAGTGTATTTCACATCGTCAGGTACCAAAACTCCAAAATGCAAACAAAACACCCTATATGGTGAAAGAAAACGAGATTTCAAGAAAAGTGTCATACTTTTTCTCGTTTTGGTACCAAAGAAGCTCATAAACAAAAAATACACGCTTCTTGTAATATCTTTTCGTCACGAGATAAAGGGTAATTTACATACTTTTTGGCGTTTTCTACGTATTGAGTTGAAAAGCACTATAAACACGTTTCTTTTGTAATTTTTTACTATTCCTCCATACGTTTTTCTTTTTTTTTTGCATGCATTTTGGCGATTTGGTACATACCTCAAAAAACACTGAAAAGAGATGTATGTAGTTATATTATTTTGTTTACTCATACAGGATGGTTTCCATACATTTTGGGTTTTGGTGCTTAGGACGCTCATAAGCACTCAAAAAGACACGTTTCTGGAAATATCGCTTTGCATGCTTTTGGTGATTTGTTGCCTAACATTATGAAATACAGTCGAGATACATGTTTTCGATAATGCTTTTCTGTTTCTCCATATAGACAGTTATTCATGCACTTTAACATTTTGATACCTAATAACCTCAAAATACTCATAATACAAGTTTCTCATGAAGTCTTTTGTTTCCATATATAGGGTACTTTGCATGCATTTTCGCTTTTTCTACGTAACAATCTATAAAAAAAAAATAAATTTATGATTTTGATAATATTATTCTGTTTCTACATTAAAGTTTTTTTGCATGCGTTTTAGCGTTTTGGTACGTAAATAAATGAAAAGACTCAAAAGGCACGATTAATGTAATGTTTTGTTTTTTCGAAATAGAGAAATCATGTATTTTGAGTGTTTCTAAGCTTATTAGGTACCAAAATGGAAAAAGGCGATAATGCAAATATATATGGAGAAACAGAACGACATTACTAAAAACACGCATTTTGAGTTCTTTTTACATTACCAAAATACCTGAAAAGCCTTTATGTACGAAAATGAAACGTGATTACAAGAAACGAGAAACGTGTATTTATGTGTCTTTCAGCACGTTAGGCAACAAAACGCTAAAAAGCATGGAAAATTACCTTATAGCGGAATACAACACGTTACGAAAAACGAGTCTTTGAGAGTTTTGTTTTTACTTTTTACGCTAAAACTCATGCAAAACACCTTTTATGGAGAAACAGAATAACATTAAAAAAAAAAGTGTTCTGAGTGTTTTCGGCTTGTTACTTGGAAAACTCAAAAACGCATACAAAGTATTCTATATGGGGAAAGAAAAATGCATTTCGAAAAACATGTATAATGGATGTTTTCAGCTTTTTAGGTACCAAAAATGAGGAAAAGGAAGAATAACACTTCCTATTCAGAAACACAACAACATTACTAAAAACGTGTATTTTAAGTGTTTTTCGTACTGTAAGATATGAAAACGACAAAATGGATGCAAAACTCTTTATATTCAGGAACGAAGCAACATTACAAGAAATGTTTTTTTTGTGTTTTTGTGCATGTTAGGCACCAAAATGCTAAAAAGAATGGAATATACCTTATATGGGAAAACGAAACATTACTAATATTGTACATTTTGAGTCTGTTTTCAGCTTTTTAGGTAACAAAAACGATAAAACGCATGAAAAAAAAACTGTAGAAACATTACAATTACCAAAAAAAAAAAAAAAAAAAAATTTCTAGTGTCTTTTCAGCATATCAGATCAATAAGCATGCAATGTACAATGCAATAGGGAATGGAAAAGGCATAGCGAGAAACTTGTATTGAGTATTTTTTTTTTCAGATTTGCATATGTAGAACTCTATATAGAGAGAAACAGAACAACATTATCAAAAACGTGTATTTTAAGTGCATTTCATAT
The DNA here is from genome assembly GCF_035594125.1 of Scylla paramamosain. Lineage (NCBI taxonomy): Eukaryota > Metazoa > Arthropoda > Malacostraca > Decapoda > Portunidae > Scylla > Scylla paramamosain. The sequence goes on along the minus strand of NC_087159.1, from coordinate 22,535,371 downwards.
TTTGAATTGACAAAACGCCAAAATGCATTTAAAGCACCCTATATTTCGCAAAGGTAACGATATTTTAAGAAACGTCTTCTTAGTGTTTATGAAAACAAAACAACATTATCAAAAACGTGTCTTTCCAATGTTTATAAAGTTACGTACTAAAGCGCTAAAACGTATGTAACAAAAAAAATATATAAATTTACCCCCTTAAAAAAATCGTTTATATTGAGTGTTCTTGAGTTTCATACCTAGAATAATGCCAAGATCATGAAAGTACCCTATATGAAAACAAAAAGACATTACGAGAAAAGTGTATTATGAGTATTTTTGAGCTTTTATTTAAAAAAAAAAAAAAAAAAAAAAGGAATACAACACATTACTAAAAACGTGTTTTATAGGTTCTTATGTACAGAAACGCTAAAACCCAAGCAAAACACCCTTTATGGAGAAGCGAAATAAATATTTCGTTGATAAATTACATTCAGGACAGTTAGGGAACATCCCTTACAGAAGAATAAGATCGCAGAAGAATGGTCCTAAATGGATGACTAAGGTTAAAACACTACATAGGGCGAAAGAGAAATATATATGAGATTAAATATAGGGGAAGTGGTTTTAAGGCCATAATATAATGAATTTGAAAAGTCAGGAGTTTAACAAGGAAAGCTAAAAATAGTTATGAATTAAAGGTAGCCAGCCGAGAGAAGATGGACCCCAAGGGATTTTATCAGGCATATAAGACGAAGAATAGAGAAACAATAGTTCCTTAAAGACAGCAGAATGTGACCTGCTTAGTTGTTGGGAAGAGATTAGTAAAATTGTGAACGAGTATTTTTTAACTGTCTTTGCCCAGGAAAACATGCAGGATTTGCCAAATAGTGAGAAGATATTTAGAAAAGAAGAGAATGAGAAGCTGACAGATATTACCATAACTAAAGAGATAGTGGAAAAGGAGATAGATAAGCTGAAAAATTAAAGTCACCTAGACCAGATGAAATATAATCCAGAGTATTTAAGGAATGGAAAAAGGTTATAAGTAATCTGTTAGTTTCTGTCCTTAGGAAATCACTTTAGTCATGTGAGGTATCGGTAATGTGGAGGCAGATAATGGTGATAGTTATGGCATCCTATATCAAGACTTTAGTAAAGCATTTGACAAGGTACCCTATCAGAGGCTACTGAGAAAGGTTAGGGCGCACGAGAGAAATGAGGTGTTTAGATTGGATAAGGTCATAGCTAAGCGGCAGGCGACAGAGTGTTGTAATAAACGGCTCTAAATCCGAGTGGGGTCAAGTAATTAGTGGGGTGACAAAGGAATTATTAGTATTAGGGCCGATGTTGTTTGTAATATATGTCAATGACTTGGATAGTGGAATTAGTAGTGTTGTTACTAAATTTGCGGATGACACGAGAATATGTAGATTAATTAGGTCAGAATCGCATACCATCGCCTTGCAGGCAGATTTCGATAGAATGAACGAATGGACAGACAGATGGCAAATGCAGTTTAATATCAACAAATTGAAAGCACTTAGCGTAAGTAGAAGAAACCCACACATTAGTTACACAATGAACAACCAAGTTCTGGTAGGTTCAGGGTAAGAAAAAGATTTGAGATTTAAAGTTAGCTCTGAACTCCGTCCAAGAAAGCAATGCAAAGAAGCCAGAAAGAAAGCAAATAGTGTATTATGATTAATTTTCAGGAGTGCTAAAAGGAGAACTCCCGAAGTAATATTAAAGTTACATTTGGCGCTGGTCAGACTTCATATAGACTACGCTGTCCAATTCTGGTCACCACATCATAGGAAGGATAAAGGTCTATTTTAATTAGTACAAAGGAGAATGACTAAAAGGATACAGGGGATGAGGAGTATTCCTTACGAAGCGAGATTAAAGCTGTTAAATTTACATTCTTTAGAGAGACGTAGGTTAAGAGTGGACGTGATAGAAGTCTTCAAGTGGTATATGGGTTATAACAAGGAGAAGATAAGGAAAATTCTTAGAAACTGTAACCATGATAGAACAAGAAAAATGGGTTCAAGCCTGAAAACTTGATGTTCAAAAAGAAGACAGAAAGGAATTAACTCTCAAATAAAGTAGTAGATGATTGGAACGGACGTAGTAATCAAGCTGTTAGTGCTGAGGCATTTGGGAATTGTAAGAGAAAATTAGACATTTATGGATGGGGATGATAGGTGGAAATAGGTAGGCATACTTATACAAGTACTGCCACGTGTAGGCCTGATGCCTTCTTGCAGATTTACTTATTTCTTATGTTCTTATATTCTTATTACCAAAAGCGTGTATTTTCAGTGTTTTTCAGCTATTACGAGAAAAAAAAAAAAGCAAAAATGCATGAAAGCACCCTAAATGAGGAAAAAAAGGGACATTACGAGAAACGTGCATTATGAGTGTTTTTCAGATTCTTAGATACCATAACGCTGAAACTCATGAACCAAACTCTTAATTGAGAAACAGAACAACCCTACCAAATGCGTGTATTTTGAGTGTTTTTCACATTCTTGGTTACCAAAACCCAAAATTGCAAGTGAAAATGAAAAAAAAAAAAAATACATTTCGAGAAAAGTGTCTTTTAAGGGTTTTTGAACGTGTTAGGCAATAAAGCACTAAAAAGCAGGGCAATCACATTACATAGGAATAAAACCAACTTTTACCAAGATGTTGCCTTTAAGTGGTTTTGACATCCTTACATACCAAAACGCTAAAACGCATGCAAAACACCCTTTATGGAGAACAGAATAACATTACCAAAAACATGTATTTTGAGTGTTTTTGATCATGTTACCTATAAAAACGCTTAAATACATGCAAAGAACCCTATGTTTGGGAAACGAAAAGACATTACGAGAAACGTGTATTATGAGTGTTTTTAAGTTCCTTAACTGCCAAAAAGCTAAAACCCATATATAACACTCTTTATAGAGAAACAAAACAAAAAGTAAAATAAAGAAAAAAATACCATTTTTTTTTTTATCTTCATAGGTACCGAGATGCCAAAATTCTGTTAAAATTCAGTGAATTTATGTGGAAAAAAGAACATTATCGAAAAAGTTAATTGTAGCTGTTTTTTTTCGGACTGTTATGTACCTGCAGTGTTATGTAGCTGTTATGTTGCAGTGCCTGCAAAGCCATCTATATGGAGAAATTACACGACTTTCCAAGAAAAATGTCTTTTGAGTGTTTTTCAGCATGTAAGGAAAAATGATAAATAATATGGAAGTCTCTTTACATGGGATTCTAAAACAAAATTACTGAAAACGTGTTTTTTTTCAGTGTTTTACGTAGAAAAACGCTAAAACGGATGCAAACCAAACAATATCAAGAAATAGAAAAACATTACCAAAAAGGTATATTTTAAGTGTTTTGAGCTTGTTACCTATAAAAAACACGGAAATGGATGCTAAGCACTTTATATTGGGAAACAAAAGGATATTACGAGAAACGTGTATAATGAGTGTTTTATAGTTTCACAAGAACCATAAGGCAAAAAACACAAAAAACTCGTGTGTATGGAGAAGTTTCTTAGATACCAAAGTGCTGAAACTCATGAATACCACTCTTAATTGAGAAACAGAACAACCTTACTAAATGTGTGTATTTTGAGTTTTTTCCACATTCTTAGTTACCAAAACCCAAAATTGCATGTGAAACTAGCTTTATTTGGGAAAAAAATGACATTAACAGAAAAGTGTCTTTTGAGTGTTTTTGAGCGTGTTAGGCAATAAAACACTAAAAAGCAGGGCAATCACATTACATGGGAATAAAACCAACTTTTACCAAGAAAAACTAAGAAAATAGTTTTTTTTTGTTCATCTTCATAGGTACCGAAATGTCAAAATTCTGGATAAATTCAGGGTAATTATGTGGAAAAAAGGAACATTATCAAAAACGTTAATTTTAGCTTTTTTTCGGACTATTGTCTACCAAACTCTAAAGTGCATGCAAAGCCACCTATATGTGAAAATTAAACGACTTTACCGGAAATCTGTCTTTTGAGTGTTTTTTTTTTTTTTTTGGCATGTTAGGCACCAAAACGATAAATAATATGGAATATCGGAATCCAAAACAAAATTACTGAAAACGTGTCTTTTCAGTGTTTTACGTAGAAAAATGCTAAAACGGATGCAAACCAACCAATATGAAGAAATAGAATTACATTACCAAAAAGGTATATTTTGAGTGTTTTTGAGCTTGTTTACTACAAAAAACGCGAAAACGCATGCAAACCACTCTATATTTGGAAACAAAAGGACATTACGAGAAACGTGTATAATGAGTATTTTATAGTTTCACAAGAACCACAAAGCAAAAAACGCAAAAACTCGTGTATATAGAGAAGTTTCTTAGATACCAAAATGCCGAAACTCATAACACTCTGAATTGAGAAACAGAGCGACCTTACCAAATGGGTGTATTTTGAGTGTTTTTCACATTCTTAGTTACCAAAACCCCAAATTGCATGCGATACTAGCTTAATGTGTGGAAAAAATGACATTGCCAGAAAAGTGTCTTTTGAGTGTTTTTGAGCGTGTTAGGCAATAAAGCACTACAAAGCACGGTAATCACATTACATGGGAATACAACCAACATTTACCAAGAATTTACCTTTAAGTGTTTTGAGCTAAAAACGCAAGCAAAACACCCTTTATGGAGAAACAGAATAACATTTCCAAAAACATGTATTTCTAGTGCCTTTGATCATGTTACCTATAAAAACGCTTAAATACATGCAAAGAACACTATGTTTGGGAAACGAATGGACATTACGAGAAACGTGTATTAAAAGTGTTTTTAAGTTACTTAAGTACCAAAGATCTAAAACCCACAAATAACACTCTTTATAAAGAAACCCCCCCACAAAAAAAGAAAGAAAATAAATAAAAAAAGCAATTATTATTTTTTTTTTTGTTATTCATCTTCATAGGTACCGAGATCCCGCCAAATTCTATTAAAATTCTGGGAAATTATGTGGATAAAAGAACAGAATCGAAAAAGTTAATTTTAGCTTTTTTTTTCGGACTGTTATGTGCCAAACCCTAAAGTGCATGCAAAGCCATCTATATGAGGAAATTAAACGACTTGACAAGAAAACTGACTTTTGAGTGTTTTTCAGCATGTTAAGCACCAAAACAATAAATAATATGGAAGTCACTCTATATGGGAATCCAAAACAAAATTACTGAAAACGTGTCTGTTTTACGTAGAAAAACGCTAAAACGGATGCAAACCAACCAATATGTAGAAATAAAATAAGATTACCAAAAAATATATTTTGAATGTTTTTGAGCTTTTTACTTACAAAAAACGAAAACTTACAAAACGAAAATGGATGCGTTTTAGCGGTTTTTTACCTAAGAAGAAAAAAAGAAAACCTTTCTCGTAATATTTTTTTTTTCCATTTAACCAAATAGGGTACTTGGAATGTATTTTGACGTTTTTCACGTAACAGCCTCAAAAACAATAAAAAAAAACTTGATGGTATTTTTCAGCTACTAAAAAAGCTAAAATGCTTGCAAAAATCCCTTCATGAAAAAAAAAAACCTTACCAGAAACTAGTATTTCATTTTATTTCTTAAGCTTGTCACGTGCAAAAACGCCAAAATGCATGGAAAGTACACTATATATGGATACGAAAGTACATTACGAGAAACGTGCAGTATGAGTGTTTTCAACTTATTAGGCACCAAAACGCTAAAGCGAATGAATAGCACTCTATATGGAGAAACAAAAACGCTAAAATGCATGCAAAGCATCATATATGAGGGAAAATACGACACTTCTAGAAACGTGTCTTTTCAGTGTTTCTAAGCGTATTAGGTACCTAAATTCTAAAAAGCAAGGAAAGAACTATACATTGGAAAAGAAAACATTACAAAAAAGTCTTTTCATTGTTTTGAGCTACTTACATACTAAAACGCAAAGGCGCATGAAAAACACTTTTTATGGAGAAACAGGAACACGTGTATTTTTAATGTTTTAAGCTAATTACGTAAAAAAAAATCAAAATTCATGTGAAGTTCCCAATATGGGAAAACGAAAAGACATTACGAGAAACGTATATTATAAGTGTTTTACACTTTATTAGGTTGAAAAATACGAAAATGCATGAATACCACTCTATATAGAGTAAAAGAGCAACATTACTAAAAACGTGTATTTTGTTTGTTTTCACAATGTTATGTACCAAAACGTCGAAATTCATGCAAAGTGCAATCTATGGGAGAAACGAAACGAAATTTCCAGAAACGTAAATTTTGAGTGTTTATGAGCGTGTTAGGCACCTAAACTCTAAAAAAAATAAAAATGGAAAGCATCATATATGAGAATACAAAACAAAATTACCAAAAAAATGGTATTTTTTTTTTTTATGTTTTTAAGCTACTTTAATATCAAAACGCTTCAACAGACGCAAAACACGCTTTATGGAGAATCAAAACAACAATAAAAAAAAAAACTATACTTTCACTGTTTTTGAGGTATGTAAGTAGAATAACGCCAAAATGTATACAAAGTTCCCTATGCCAGGAAACGAAGACATTTCGAGAAACGTATATTATGAGAGCTTTTGAGCTTTTTAAGTACCAAACACAAAGACACCTTAATAGTAATCTATATGGAGAAACAAAGCAACACGAATAAAAATATATTTTTTAATTGGTTTTCATATTATTAGGTACCAAAACGCAAAAATACATGCAAAGACCTCTAAAAGACGACACAAAACGACATTACAAGAAACCTATCTTTTGAGAGTGTTTCTACGTGTTAGGCACCAAAACACTAAGAAGTATGAAAAGAGCACTATGTTGGAAGGGAACAAGAAATAACAAACAAAGTGACTTTTCACGTGTTTGGAAGTTTTTAAATTTATAATGAACCAAAACGATAAAACATGCAAAACACCCTTCCTGCAGAAACATAAAAACATTACCAAAAACGAGCATTTTGAACGATTTTTCATCTTGTTATGTACAAAAGCGTCAAAATGCATATAAAGTAGCCTTTATAAGAAAACGAAAAGGCATTAAGAGAAACCAGTATTGTTTTTTTTTTTTAGCTTTTTAGGTACCAAAACAATAAAACGCATGATTTGCATTCTGTATGGAGAAAAAGTGTATTTTAAGTGTATTTAGCTTTGTTAGGTATCAAAACGCCAAAATGCATGCAAAGCACCCGATTTTGGGAAAATAAACGACATTTCCAGAAACATGTCTTTCGAGAGTTTATGAGTATGTTAGGCACAAAAAGCTCTTAAAAAGCATGGAAAGTAACGTAAATGTGAAAACATTGTTTTGAGCTACTTACGTACCAAATCACTAAAACGGTTGCAAAACACACTTTATGGAGAAACTTAACAGCTTTACCAAAAAGAAGCATTTTGAGAAATTTTGCGCCTGTTACGTACAAAAACGATAAAATACATGCAAATAACTCTAAAAGGGGAAAAGAAAACATTAAAAGAAACGTATATTTTGAGTGCTATTGAGCTTCATAGGTACCAGAACACTAAAACGTATGAATAATACTCTATATGGAGAAACAGAACAAGATTAACCAAAACTTGTGTTTTAAGGCTTTTTTCACGTTATTAGGTACCGCAACGGGAAAATGCATGCAAAGCATTCTATATGAGAAAAGGAAACATTTCCAGAAACATGTCCTTTCAGTGTTTATGAGCGTGTTAGGTACCAAGAAGCTAAAAACCAAGGAAAGCACCCTATAGAAGAAAACAAAAGATTACAAAAACTTTTCATTTCAGTGCTTACTTACAAAAACACTTAAACGCATCCAAAAACGCTTTTTTCTAGAAAAACTGTATAACATCACGAAAACATCAATGTTTTGAGCTTCTTAACCCTCAAAAAAAAAAAAAACATAAAAAGTAATCAAAGACATTATGAGAAACGTATATCAAGAGCGTTTTTGAGCTTCTCAGGTACCAAAACGCGAAAATACATAAAAATACTCTCTTTGGAGAAACACAAGAATATTAGATACCAAAACGCTAAAAACCAACGAAAACTCTCTATTTGGAAAAGCAAAACATTACCAAAAGCGTGTTTTTTGAGAGTTTTTACAGCTACTTACGTACCAAAAGGCTAAAATGCATGTAAAACACATTTTATGGAGAAATAGAATAACTACCAGAAACGTGTATTTTGATTTTTTTTTATCTTCTTACGTATAAAAACAAAAGCAAAAATGTATGCAAAGTATCCTAAATGGCGATACAAAAAGAAATAAAAAGACACTTCGTTTATCTGTGTTTTGAGATTCTTATGTAGCAAAATGCACAAACGCATGTATAACATTATATATGAAGAAACAGAAGGACATTACCGAAAACGTATATTTTGAGTATTTTTTTCACATTGTTACGTAACAAAAACGCCAAAATGCATGGAAATTACCCAATATGGATAAAATAATGGACATTACGAAAAAGATGTATTATTAGTGTTTTTGAGCGTCTTAGGTACCAAACGCGAAAACTATTTAGTACCAATGTATATGGAGAAACAGAACATTACCAAAAATGTTTATTTTGAGTGTTTATTACAATTTTTTGTACCAAAACGTCAAAATGGCTCCAGAGCACCATCTATGGGGAGATTAAACGACATTTCCAGAAACATGTCTTTTGAGTGTTGATGAACGTGTTAGGTACCAAAGTTATAAAAAAAAATTTGAAAGCTACCTATATGAGAGAACAAGACAACCAAAAATTTATCTTTTGGGTATTTTCAGCTACTTACGTACCATAACGCTGAGATGTATGCAAAACACCCTTTTCATGAGGAAAGAAAAAAAACATAAGAAGAAACTTTTATAATGTGTTTTTTTTTTATTTCTTAGGTACAAAGACCTATTTGACGCATTGAAGAGCACTCTATATGGAGAAAACAAAATTACCAAAAATGTGGTTTTTGAGTGTTTTTCACATTGTTAGGTACGAAAATTCTCTATAAAGAGTGTTATTGGTGGGTTTTAGCTTTTTCATACTAAACGAGCTTAAAAAAAAACCTCATAATATACGTTTCTCGTAACGTCCTTTCATTTTCTAAACATAGGGTTCTTTGCATGTATTGAAGCTTTTTTATAGGTAACATGATCGAAAACACTCAAAATACATATTTTTTGGTAATGTTATTCTGTTTCTCCATAAAGGGTGTTCTGCATGCGTTTTAGCGTTTTGGTATGTAAGGAGCTCAAAAACACTTAAAGGCAAGTTCTTAGTAAAAGTTGGTTTTATTCCCATGTAATGTGATTACCCTGCTTTTTAGTGCTTTATTGCCTATCACGCTCAAAAACACTCGACACTTTTCTGGTAATATCATTTTTTTCCCACAGAAAGCTAGTTTCGCATGCAATTTGGGGTTTTGGTAACTAAGAATGTGAAAAGTACCCAAAATACACGCATTTCGTAACGTTGTTCTGTATTCTTAATTAAGAGTGTTATTCCTGAGTTTCAGCATTTTGGTATCTAAGAAACTTATTTATATACACGAGTTTTTGCGTTTTTTACCTTGTGGTTCTTGTGAAACTATAAAACACTCATTATACACGTTTCTCGTAATGTCCTTTTGTATCCCAATATAGAGTGCTTTCTATCCATTTTCGTTTTTTTTTTTTTTGTAGTTAAGAAACAAAAAACATTCATAATATGCCTTTTTGGTAATATTATTCTCTTTTTCGTATTCGTTGGTTTGCATCCGTTTTAGCGTTTTTTCTACGTAAAACACTGAAAAGACACTTTTTCAGTAATTTTGTGATGCATTCCCATATTGAGTGACTTCCATATTATTTATCGTTTTGGTGCCTAAGATGCTGAAAAACACTCAAAAGACAGGTTTCTGGTACATAACAGTAAAAAAAAAAAGCTAATATTAACTTTTTTTCATAATGTTTTTTTTTGCTTAATTTTCCTGAATTTTGCCACAATTTTGGCATCTCGATACCTACGAAGATGAAAAACAAAAAAAAATCCTATTTTTTATTTATTTATTTTTTTTTTCTATCTAAAGAGTGTTATTTTTGGGTTTTAGCTTTTTGGTACTTAAAGAACTTAAAAACACTCATAATACATGTTTCTCCAAATGATCTTTCGTTTCCCAAACATAAGGTTCTTTCCATGTATTCAATTAGCGTTTTTGTAGGTAACATAATCAAAAACACTCAAAATACATATTTTTGTTAATGTTATTCTGTTTCTCCATAAAGGGTGTTTTGCATGCGTTTTAGCGTTTTGGTATATAAGGAGCTCAAAAACACTAAAAGGCAAGTTCTTGGTAAAAGTTGGTTTTATTCCCATGTAATGTGATTGCTCTCCATTTTAATGCTTTATTGCCTAACACGCTCAAAAACTCTCAAAAGACACTTTTCTGGTAATGTCAATTTTTTCCCACATAAAGCTATTTTCGCATGCAATTTGGGGTTTTTGGTAACTAAGAATGTGAAAAACACTCAAAATACACGCATTTAGTAAGGTTGTTCTGTTTCTCAATTAAGAGTGTTATTCAGGATTTCCAGCATTTTGGAATCTAAGAAACTTCTCCATATACACGAGTTTTTGCATTTTTTGCCTTGTCGTGGAACTACGAGAGTGTTATGTACCAAACCCTAAAGTGCATGGAAAGCCACCTATATGGCGAAATTAAACGACTTTACCAGAAACCTGTCTTTTCAGTGTTTTTCAGCATGTTAGGCACCAAAACAATAAATAATATGGAAGTTACTCAAAATGGGAATGCATCACAAAATTACTGAAAAAAGTGTCTTATAAGTGTTTTACGTAGAAAAACGCTAAAACGGATGCAAACCAAGGAATATGAAGAAATAGAATAACATTACCAAAAATGTATATTTTTAAAATTTTTGAGCTTCTTACCTTAAAAAAAAACGCGAAAATGGATGGAAAGCACTCTATCTTGGGATACAAAAAGACATTATGAGAAACGTGTATAATGAGTGTTTTATAGTTTCACAAAAACCACAAGGCAAAAAACGCAAAAAACTCTTGTATATGGATAAGTTTCTTAGATACCAAAATCCTGAAACTCAGGAATAACACTCTTAATTAAAAATACAGAACAACTTTACCAAATGCGTGTATTTTGAGTGGTTTTCACATTCTTAGTTACCAAAACCCCAAATTGCATGCGAAACTAGCTTCATGTAGGAGAAAAATGACATTTTCCGAAAATAGTCTTTTGAGTGTTTTTGAATGTGATAGGCAATAAAGCACTAAAAAGCAGGGCCCATTACCATTACATTCCCATTACATGGGAATGAAACGAGCTTTTACCAAGAACTTGCTTTTAACTGTTTTTGAGCTCCTTACATACCAAAACGCTAAAACGCATGCAAAACACCCTTTATGGAGAAACAGAATAACATTACCAAAAAAGATGTATTTTGAGTGTTTTTGATCATGTTACCTATAAAAAAGCTAAAATACATGGAAAGAACCCTATGTTTGGAAAATGAAAGGATGTTACGAGAAATGTGTATTATTAGTTTTTTTTTTAAGTTCGTTAAGTATGAAAAAGCTAAAACCCACATATAACACTCTTTATAGTGTTTTCGTACCTAACAATGTGAAAAACACTCAAAAAGTACATTTTTGGTAATCTTGTTCTTTTCTCCATATAGAGTGTTCTTCAATGCGTCAAATAGGTCTTGGTACCTAAGAAATAAAAAAAAAAAAAACACCCATTATAAAAGTTTCTTTTAATGTCTTTTCGTTTCCACATGCAAAGTATTTTGCATGCATTTATGTTTCTTTTTTTATGTAAAAAGTAAAAAAAAAAATATTGTTTATGGTAATAAAGGGTGTTTTGCATACATCTCAGCGTTATGATACGTAAGTAGCTGAAAATACCCAAAAGATAAATTTTTGATTGACTTGTTCTTTCATATAGGTAGCTTTCCATGCTTTTTATAACTTTGGTACCTAAAAACAACAATCAACACTTAAAAGACATGTTTCTGGAAATGTCGTTTCATCTCCCAATAGATGGTGCTCTGGAGTAATTTTGACGTTTTGGTACATAAAATTATGAAAAACACTCAAAATAAACGTTTTTGGTAATGTTCTGTTTCTCCATATACAGTGGTACTAAATAGTTTTCGAGTTTGGTACCTAAGACGCTCAAAAACACTAATTGCATCTTTCTCGTAATGTCCTGTATTTTATTCATATTGGGTGATTTCCATGCATTTTGGCGTTTTTGTTACTTAACAATGTGAAAAAACACTCAAAATATACGTTTTCGGTAATGTTCTTCTGTTTCTTCATATATAATGTTATACATGCGTTTGTGCATTTTGCTAACTAAGAATCTCAAAACACTGATAAATGAAGTGTCTTTTTATTTCTTTTAGTGGAATTAGTAGTGTTGTTAGTAAATTTGCAGATGACACGAGAATATGTAGATTAATTAGGTCAGAATCGCATACCATCGCTTTGCAGGCAGATTTGGATAGAATAAACGAATGGACAGACAGATGGCAAATGCAGTTTAATATCAGCAAATTGAAAGCACTTAGCGTAAGTAGAAGAAACCCACACATTAGTTACACAATGAACAACCAAGTTCTGGTAGATTCAGGGTAAGAAAAAGATTTGAGATTTAAAGTTAGCTCTGAATTCCGTCCAAGAAAGCAATGCAAAGAAGCTAGAAACAAAGCAAATAGTGTATTATGATTCATTTTCAGGAATGCTAAAAGGAGAACTCCCGAAGTAATATTAAAGTTACATTTGGCGCTGGTCAGACTTCATATAGACTACGCTGTCCAATTCTGGTCACCACATCACAGGAAGGATAAAGGTATATTTTAATTAGTACAAAGGAGAATGACTAAAAGGATACAGGGGATGAGGAGTATTCCTTACGAAGCGAGATTAAAGCTGTTAAATTTACATTATTTAGAGAGACGTAGGTTAAGAGTGGACCTGATAGAAGTCTTCAAGTGGTATATGGGTTATAACAAGGGGAACATAAGGAAAATTCTTAGAAACTGTAACCATAATAGAACAAGAAAAATGGGTTCAAGCCTGAAAACTTGATGTTCAAAAAGGAGACAGAAAGGAATTAATTCTTAAATAAAGTAGTAGATGATTGGAACGGACTTAGTAATCAAGCTGTTAGTGCTGAGGCATTTGGGAACTGTAAGAGAAAATTACACATTTATGGATGGGGATGATAGGTGGAAATAGGTAGGCATATTTCATACAAGTACTGCCACGTGTAGGCCTGATGCCTTCTTGCAGATTTACTTAATTCTTATGTTTTTATATTCTTATTACCAAAATGGTGTATTTTCAGTGTTTTTCAGCTATTACATGAAAAAAAATGCAAAAATGCATGCAAAGCACCCTAAATGAGAAAAAAAAGGGACATTACGAGAAACGTGCATTATGAGTGTTTTTCAGATTCTTAGATACCAAAACGATGAAACTCATGAACAATTTTTTTAATTAAGAAACAGAACAACTTTACCAAATGCGTGTATTTTGAGTGCTTTTTCACATTCTTGGTTACCAAAACCCCAAATTGCAGTTGAAAATGAAAAAAAATAAAAATGACATTTCGAGAAAAGTGTCTTTTAAGGTTTTTTTTTTAACGTGTTAGGCAATAAAGCACTAAAAAGCAGGGCAATCACATTACATAGGAATAAAACCAACTTTTACCAAGATTTTGCCTTTAAGTGGTTTTGACCTCCTTACATACCAAAACGCTAAAACGCCGCAAAACACCCTTTATGGAGAACAGAATAACATTACCAAAAACATGTATTTTGAGTGTTTTTGATCATGTTACCTATAAAAACGCTTAAATACATGCAAAGAACCCTATGTTTGGGAAACGAAAGGACATTACGAGAAACGTGTATTATGAGTGTTTTTAAGTTCCTTAAGTACCAAAAAGCTAAAACCCATATATAACACTCTTTATAGAGAAACAAAAAAAAAATGTAAAATAAAGAAAAAAAAAACTTTTTTTTCTATATTCATAGGTACCGAGATGCCAAAATTCTGTTAACATTCAGTGAAATTATGTGGAAAAAAGAACATTATCGAAAAAGTTAATTGCAGCTGTTTTTTTTTTTCGGACTGTTATGTACCAAACTCTAAAGTGCCTGCAAAGCCATCTATATGATGAAATTATACGACTTTCCAAGAAAACTGTTTTTTGAGTGTTAGGCAAAAACGATAAATGATATGGAAATCTCTCTACATGAGACTCTAAAACAAAATTACTGAAAACGTGTTTTTTCAGTGTTTAACCTAGAAAAAAGCTAAAACGGATGCAAACCAAACAATATCAAGAAATAGAAAAACATTACAATAAAGGTATATTTTAAGTGTTTTGAGCTTGTTACCTATAAAAAACACGGAAATGGATGCTAAGCACTTTATATTGGGAAAGAAAAGGATATTATGAGAAACGTGTATAATAAGTGTTTTATAGTTTCACAAGAACCATAAGGCAAAAAACGCAAAAAACTCGTGTGTATGGAGAAGTTTTTTAGATACCAAAGTGCTGAAACTCATGAATACCACTCTTAATTGAGAAACAGAACAATCTTACTAAATGTGTGTATTTTGATTTTTTGAAAAGTGTCTTTTGAGAGTTTTTGAGCGTGTTAGACAATAAAGCACTAAAAAGCAGTGCAATGACATTACATGGGAATAAAACCAACTTTTACCAAGAAAAAATTTTTTTTTTTTTTTTTTTTTTCATCTTCATAGGTACCGAGATGTCAAAATTCTGGATAAATTCGGGGTAATTATGTAGAAAAAAGAACATTATCAAAAACGTTAATTTTAGCTTTTTTTCGGACTATTGTCTACGAAACTCTAAAGTGCATGCAAAGCCACCTATATGTGGAAATTAAACGACTTTACCGGAAACCTGTCTTTTGAGTGTTTTTTTTTTTTTAGCATGTTAGGCACCAAAACGATCAATAATATGGAATATGGGAATCCAAAACAAAATTACTGAAAACGAGTCTTTTCAGTATTTTACGTAGAAAAATGCTAAAACTGATGCAAACCAACCAATATCAAGAAATAGAATAACATTACCAAAAAGGTATATTTTGAGTGTTTTTGAGCTTGTTAACTACAAAAAACGCGAAAATGCATGCAAACCACTCTATATTTGGAAACAAAAGGACAACGAAAAACGAGAAACGTGTATAAGGAGTATTTTATAGTTTCACAAGAACCACAAAGCAAAAAACGCAAAAACTCGTGTATATAGAAAAGTTTCTTAGATACCAAAATGCCGAAACTCATGAATAACACTCTGAATTGAGAAACAGAGCGACCTTACCAAATGGGTGTATTTTGAGTGTTTTTTTCACATTCTTAGTTACCAAAACCCAAAATTGCATGCAGAACTAGCTTAATGTGGGAAAGAAATGACATTACCAGAAAAGTGTCTTCTGAGTGTTTTTGAGAGTGTTAGGCAATAAAGCATTAAAAATCACGGTAATCACATTACATGAGAATAAGACCAACTTTTACCAAGAATTTGCCTTTAAGGGTTTTTGAGCTAAAACGCAAGCAAAACACCCTTTATGGAGAAACAGAAAAACATTTCCAAAAACATGTATTTCTAGTGCCTTTGATCATGTTACCTATAAAAACGCTTAAATACATGCAAAGAACCCTATTTTTGGGAAACGAAAGGACATTACGAGAAACATGTATTATAAGTGTTTTAAGTTACTTAAGTACCAAAGATCTAAAACCCCACAAATAACACTCTTTATAAAGAAACCCCCTCACAAAAAAAAGAAAGAAAATAAATAAAAAATTTTTTTTTTTGTTATTCATCTTCATATGTATCGAGATCCCGCCAAATTCTATTAAAATTCTGGGAAATTATGTGGATAATAGAGCATAATCGAAAAACTTAATTTTAGCTTTTTTTTCGGACTGTTATGTACCAAACCCTAAAGTGCATGCAAAGCCATCTATATGAGGAAATTAAACGACTTGACAAGAAAACTGTCTTTTGAGTGTTTTTTAGCATGTTACGCACCAAAACAATAAATATTATGGAAGTCACTCTATATAGGAATCCAAAACAAAATTACTGAAAACGTGTCTTTTCACTGTTTTACGTAGAAAAACACTAAAATGGATGCAAACCAACCAATATGTACAAATAGAATAAGATTACCAAAAAGATATATTTTGAATGTTTTTGAGCTTTTTACTTACAAAAAACTCGAAAATGGATGCCTTTTAGCGGTTTTTTACCTAAGAATAAGAAAAAAAACACCTTTCTCATAATTTTTTTTTCCATTTAACCAAATAGGGTACTTGGTATATATTTTGACGTTTTTCACGTAACAACCTCAAAAACAATAAAAAAAAACTTGATTTGGTAATGTTATTCTGTTCCTCCATCAAGGGTGTTTTGCATGCGTTTTAGCGTTCTGATACCTAAGTTGCTAAAAAATACTAAAAAGAGGCATTTTTGTTAATGTTTTCTTTTCCATTACAGTGTGATTTCCATGCTTTTCATCGTTTTGGAGCTAGAACACTGATTAACACTAGAAAGACACCTATCTGGAAAACTCGTTTCCTTTTGCATGAATTGCATGCGTACCTAACAATGAGAAATACACTCCAATTAGAAATTTCTGGTAATGTTATTATGTTTCTCCATGACGATTTTTTTTTTTTTCATGCAGCTTAGGTTTTTCGTATGTAATAAGCTCAAAAACACTTAAAAGACACGTTTTCCTTAGTGTTGTTTTGTTGTTCTAATGAAGTGATTTCAAAGCTTTATATCGGTTTAGTGTCTAAACACTCCAAAGACACGTTTCTGGAAACATCGTTTCATTTCCTCATAAAGGTTACTTTGCATGCATTTTTGCGTTTTCTACGTAACAAGCTCATAAAAAAAAAAAAACTTGTTTTTGGCAATTTTATTCTGTTTCTCCATAAAGAGTTTTTTGCAAACGTATTAGCGTTTTGATACGTAAGAAGCTCAAAAAAATTGAAAAAAAAACATGTTTTTGATAATGTTTTTTATTCCCATATGGTGATCTTTCCATTCTTTTTTAGCATTCTGGTACCTACCAGATTCATAAACATTCAAAAGACACGTTTCATTAAATTTAGTTTCGTTTGTTAGTTAGTGGGCTTTCATACATTTTGGCGTTTTGGCACCTAACAATATGAAAAAACACTCAAAATACACGTTTTTGGTAATGTTGTTATGTTTATCCATACAGAGAGCTATTCATGCGTTTTCACATTTTGCTACCTAAGAAACTCAAATTTACTCATAATACACGTTTCTAGTAATGTCTTTTTCTCTCTTCATATAGAATACTTTGCATACATTATGGCGTTTTTCTTCCTAACAAGCTCAAAAACTTTCAAATGATTTCTTTTTGGTGATATTATTCTGTTTTTTTTCATAAAGGGTGTTTTTGATGCATTTTACCTTCTTGGTACTTAAGAAGCTGAAAAAAAAAAACTCACAAGACACGTTTTTGGCAAAGTAGTTTTTTTTTTTTTTTTCATGTATATGTATATGTTTTGTTAACCACAAAACAGTAAAAAGCATGAAAACTTCCGTATACTGGAAAAGCAAAAAACAACATTCCCCAAAAAACGTATTTTTTTGGGTATTTTTCAGCTACTTACGTACAAAAACGCTAAAATGCTTCCAAAAATCCCTTCATGGAAAAAAAAAACCTTACCAAAAACTAGTATTTCATTTTATTTCTAAAGCGCCAAAATGCATGCAAAGTACACTATATATGGATACGAAACTAAATTACGAGAAACGTGCAGTATGAGTGTTTTCAACTTATTAGGTACCAAAACGCTAAAGCGAATGAATAGCACTCTATATGGAGAAACAAAAACGCTAAAATGCATGCAAAGCATCATGTATGAGGGAAAATACGACACTTCTAGAAACGTGTCTTTTCAGTGTTTCTAAGCGTATTAGGTACCAAAATGCTAAAAAGCAAGGAAAGAACCATACATTGGAAAACAAAACATTACAAAGAAGTCTTTTCATTGTTTTGAGCTACTTACATACTAAAACGCAAAGGCGCATACAAAACACCTCTTATGGAAATACAGGAAAACGTGTATTTTTTATGTTTTAAGGTAATTACGTAAAAAAAAATTCAAAATTCATGTGAAGTTCCCAATATGGGGAAACGAAAAGACATTACGAGAAACGTATATTATAAGTGTTTTACACCTTATTAGGTTGAAAAATACGAAAATGCATGAATACCACTCTATATAGAGTAAAAGAGCAACATTACTAAAAACATGTATTTTGTTTGTTTTCACAATGTTATGTACCAAAACGTCGAAATTCATGCAAAGTGCAATCTATGGGAGAAACGAAACGAAATTTCCAGAAACATGAATTTTGAGTGTTTATGAGCGTGTTAGGCACCAAAACTCTAAAAAATAAAAATGGAAAGCATCATATATGAGAATACAAAGCAAAATTACCAAAAAAAAAGTATTTTTTGGGTGTTTTTGAGCTACATTTATATCAAAACGCTTGAACAGACGCAAAACACGCTTTATGGAGAAACAAAATAACAATACAAAAAAAATTATATTTTCAGTGTTTTTGAGGTATGTAAGTAGAATAACGCCGAAATGTATGCAAAGTTCCCTATGCCGGGAAACGAAGACATTTCTGAAACGTGTATTATGAGAGAGAGCTTTTGAACTTTTTAGGTACCAAACACAAAGGCACTTTAATAGTACTCTATATGAAGAAACAAAACAACACGAATGAAAATATATATTTTGAAAGGTTTTCATAATATTAGGTACCAAAACGCAAAAATACATGCAAAGACCTGTAAAAGATGACACAAAACGACATTACAAGAAACCTATCTTTTGAGAGTGTTTCTACGTGTTAGGCACCAAAACACTAAGAAGTATGAAAAGAGCACTATGTTGGAAGGGAACAAGAAATAACCAACAAAGTGACTTTTCACGTTTTGGAAGTTTTTAAATTTATAATGTACCACAACGATAAAACATGCAAAACACCCTTCCTGCAAAAACATAAAAACATTACCAAAAACGAGCATTTTGAGCGATTTTTCAGCTTATGTACAAAAGCGTCAAAATGCATATAAAGTACCCTATATAAGAAAACGAAAAGACATTAAGAGAAACCAGTATTATGTTTTTTTTTTTTTTTTAGCTTATTAGGTACCAAAACAATAAAACGCATGATTTGCATTATGTATGGAGAAAACGTGTATTTTAAGTGTATTTAGCTTTGTTAGGTATCAAAACGCCAAAATGCATGCAGAGCACCCGATATGGGGAAAATAAACGATATTTCCAGAAACATGTCTTTTGAGAGTTTATGAGTGTGTTAGGCACAAAAAGCTCTTAAAAAGCATGGAAAGTAGCGTAAATGGGAAAACATTGTTTTCAGCTAAAACGGTTGCAAAACACACTTTATGGAGAAACTCAACAGCTTTACCAAAAACATGCATTTTGAGAGATTTTGCACCTGTTACGTACAAAAACGATAAAATACATGCAAATAACCCTAAAAGGGGAAAAGAAAACATTTAAAGAAACGTATATTTTGAGTGCTATTGCGCTTCATAGGTACCAGAACACTAAAACGTATGAATAATACTCTATATTGGGATACAAAAGGACATTACGAGAAACGTGTATAATGAGTGTTTTATAGTTTCACAAGAACCACAAGGCAAAAAACGCAAAAAATCGTATATATAAAGAAGTTTCTTAGATACCGAAATGCTGAAACTCAGGAATAACACTCTTGATTAAGAATACAGAACAACGTTACCAAATGCGTGTATTTTGAGTGCTTTTCACATTCTTAGTTACCAAAACCCCAAATTGCATGCAAAACTAGCTTTGTGTGGGAAAAAAATGACATTACCAGAAAAGTGTCTCTAGTGTTTTTGAGCGTGATAGGCAATAAAGCACTAAAAAGCAAGGTAATCACATGACATGGGAATAAAACCTTTATTCCCATGCCTTTAAGTGTTTTTGAGCTCCTTACATACTAAAACGCTAAAACGCATGCAGAACACCCTTTATGGAGAAACAGAATAACATTACCAAAAAACATGTATTTTGAGTGTTTTTGATCATGTTACCTATAAAAAAGCTTCAATACATGCAAAGAACCCTATGTTTGGAAAATGAAAGGACGTTACGAGAAACGTATATTATGAGGTTTTATTTTAAGTTCGTTAAGTATGAAAAGGCTAAAACCCACAAATAACACTCTTTTTAGAGTGTTTTCGTACCTAACAATGTGAAAAACACTCAAAAAGCACATTTTTGGTAATTTTGTTCTTTTCTCCATATAGAGTGCTCTTCAATGCGTCAAATAGGTCTTGGTACCTAAGAAATAAAAAAAAAACACATTATAAAAGTTTCTTCTAATGTCTTTTTGTTTCCTCATGCAAAGGGTGTTTTGTATACATCTCAGCGTTATGGTACGTAAGTAGCTTAAAAATACCCGAAAGATAAATTTTTGGTTTTCTTGTTCTCTCATATAGGCAGCTTTCAATGTTTTTTTTATAACTTTGGTACCTAACACGTTCATCAACACTCAAAAGACATGTTTCTGGAAATGTCGTTTCATCTCCCCATAGATGGTGCTCTGGAGGCATTTTGACGTTTTGGTACATAAAATTGTAATAAACACTTAAAATAAACATTTTTGGTAATGTTCTGTTTCTCCATATACAGTGGTACTAAGTTTTCTCGTTTGGTACCTATGACGCTCAAAAACACTAATAATACATCTTTCTCGTAATGTCCATTATTTTATCCATATTGGGTGATTTCCATGCATTTTGGCGTTTTTGTTACGTAACAATGTGAAAAAATACTCAAAATATACGTTTTCGGTAATGTTCTTCTGTTTCTTCAAATATAATGTTATACATGCGTTTGTGCATTTTGCTACCTAAGAATCTCAAAACACTGATAAATGAAGTGTCTTTTTATTTCTTTTCGTATCGCCATTTAGGATACTTTGCTTTTTTTATACGTAAGAAGATAAAAAAAAAAACACGTTTCTGTTAATGTTATTCTATTTCTCCATAAAATGTGCTTTGTATGCATTTTAGCGTTTTGGTACGTAAGTAGCTGTAAAAACTCTCAAAAGACACGCTTTTGGTAATGTTTTGCTTTTCCAAATAGAGAGTTTTCGTTGCTTTTTAGCGTTTTGGTAACTAATATTGTTGTGTTTCTCCAAAGAGAGTATTATATATGCATTTTCGCGTTTTGGTACCTGAGAAGCTCAAAAACGCTCTTAATATACGTTTCTCACAATGTCTTTGGTTACTTTTTATGTTTTTTTTGGGGGGGGGTTAAGAAACTCAAAACATTGATGTTTCCGTGATGTTATACAGTTTTTTTTTTCTAGAAAAAGGCGTTTTGGATGCGTTTAAGTGTTTTTGTAAGTAGCTCATAAGCACTGAAATGAAAAGTTTTTGTAATCTTTTATTTTCTCCTATAGGGTGCTTTCTTTGGTTTTTAGCTTCTTGGTACCTAACACGCTCATAAACACTGAAAGGACATGTTTCTGGAAATGTTTCCTTTCCCCATATAGAATGCTTTGCATGCATTTTCACGTTGTGGTACCTAATAACGTGAAAAAAGCCTTAAAACACAAGTTTTGGTTAATCTTGTTCTGTTTCTCCATATAGAGTATTATTCATACGTTTTAGTGTTCTGGTACCTATGAAGCTCAATAGCACTCAAAATATACGTTTCTTTTAATGTTTTCTTTTCCCCTTTTAGGGTTATTTGCATGTATTTTATCGTTTTTGTACGTAACAGGCGCAAAATCTCTCAAAATGCATGTTTTTGGTAAAGCTGTTAAGTTTCTCCATAAAGTGTGCTTTGCAACCATTTTAGCGGTTTGGTACGTAAGTAGCTCAAAACAATGTTTTCCCATTTACGGGACTTTTCATGCTTTTTAAGAGTTTTTTGTGCCTAACAACCTCATAAACTCTCGAAACACATGTTTCTGGAAATGTCGTTTATTTTCCCCATATCGGGTGCTTTGCAAGCATTTTGGCGTTTTGATACCTAACAAAGCTAAATACACTTAAAATACACGTTTTCTCCATACAGAATGCAAATCATGCGTTTTATTGTTTTGGTACCTAAAAAGATAAAAAAAAAACAATACTGGTTTCTCTTAATGCCTTTTCGTTTTCTTATATAGGGTACTTTATATGGATTTTGACGCTTTTGTATATAGCAAGCTGAAAAATCGCTCAAAATGCTCGTTTTTTGGTAATGTTTTTATATTTCTGCAGGAAGTGTGTTTTGCATGTTTTATCGTTTTGGTTTATTATAAATTTAAAAACTTCCAAACACGTGAAAAGTCACTTTGTTGGTTATTTCTTTTTCCCTTCCAACATAGTGCTCTTTTCATACTTCTTAGTGTTTTGGTGCCTAATACGTAGAAACACTCTCAAAAGATAGGTTTCTTTTAATGTCGTTTTGTGTCGTCTTTTACAGGTCTTTGCATGTATTTTTGCGTTTTGGTACCTAATAATATGAAAACCACTAAAAATATATATTTTCATTCGTGTTGCTTTGTTTTTCCATATAGATTACTATTAAGGTGTCTTTGTGTTTGGTACCTAAAAAGCTCAAATGCTCTCATAATATACGTTTCTCGAAATGTCTTCGTTTCCTGGCATAGGGAACTTTGTATACATTTCGGCGTTATTCTACTTACATACCTCAAAACACTGAAAGTATAGTTGTTTTTTTTTGTATTGTTTTTTTGTTTCTCCATAAAGCGTGTTTTGCGTCTGTTCAAGCGTTTTGATATAAATGTAGCTCAAAAACACCCAAAAAATACTATTTTTTTAGTAATATTGTTTTGTATTCTCATATATGATGCTTTCCATTTTTTTTTTTTAGAGTTTAGGTGCCTAACACGCTCATAAACACTCAAAATTCACGTTTCTGGAAATTTCGTTTCGTTTCTCCCATAGATTCCACTTTGCATGAATTTCGACGTTTTGGTACATAACATTGTGAAAACAAGCAAAATACACGTTTTTAGTAATGTTGCTCTGTTACTCTATATAGAGTGGTATTCATGTATTTTCGTATTTTTCAACCTAATAAGGTGTAAAACACTTATAATATACGTTTCTCGTAATGTCTTTTCGTTTCCCCATATTGGGAACTTCACATGAATTTTGATTTTTTTTTACGTAATTAGCTTAAAACATTAAAAATACACGTTTTCCTGTTTCTCCATAAAAGGTGTTTTGCATGCACCTTTGCGTTTTAATATGTAAGTAGCTCAAAACAATAAAAATACTTTATTGTAATGTTTTGTTTTCCAATGTATGGTTCTTTCCTTGCTTTTTAGCATTTTGGTACCTAATACGCTTAGAAACACTGAAAAGACACGTTTCTAGAAGTGTCGTATTTTCCCTCGTATATGATGCTTTGCATGCATTTTAGCGTTTTTGTTTCTCCATATAGAGTGCTATTCATTCGCTTTAGCGTTTTGGTACCTAATAAGTTCAAAACACTCATACTGCACGTTTCTCGTAATGTACTTTCGTATCCATATATAGTGTACTTTGCATGCATTTTGGCGCTTTTGTACGTGACAAGCTTAAGAAATAAAATGAAATATTAGTTTCTGGAAAGTTTTTTTTTTTCCATGAAGGGATTTTTGCAAGCATTTTAGCGTTTTTGTTCGTAAGTAGCTGAAAAATACCGCCAAAAATACGTTTTTTGGGGGAATGTTGTTTTTTGCTTTTCTGGTATAGGGAAGTTTTCATGCTTTTTACTGTTTTGTGGTTAACAAAACATATACATATACATGAAAATAAAAAAGAAAAACTACTTTGCCAAAAACGTGTCTATTGAGTTTTTTTTTTCTTTTTTTTCAGCTTCTTAAGTACCAAAAAGGTAAAATGTATGAAAAACACCCTTTATGGAAAAACAGAATAATATCACCAAAAAGAAATCATTTGAGAGTTTTTGAGCTTGTTAGGAAGAAAAACGCCATAATGTATGCAAAGTATTCTATATAAAGAGAGAAAAAAACATTACGAGAAACGTGTATTATGAGTAAATTTGAGCTTCTTATGTAGCAAAATGTGAAAACGCATGAATAGCACTGTATGGATAAACATAACAACATTACCAAAAACGTGTATATTGAGTGTTTTTTCATATTGTTAGGTGCCAAAACGCCAAAATGTATGAAAGCCCACTAACTAACAAACGAAACTAAATTTAATGAAACGTGTCTTTTGAATGTTTATGAATCTGGTAGGTACCAGAATGCTAAAAAAGAATGGAAAGATCACCATATGGGAATAAAAAACATTATCAAAAACATGTTTTTTTTTCAATTTTTTTGAGCTTCTTACGTATCAAAACGCTAATACTTTTGCAAAACACTCTTTATAGAGAAACAGAATAAAATTGCCAAAAACAAGTATTTTTTTTTTGTTTATGAGCTTGTTACGTAGAAAACGCAAAAATGCATGCAAAGTAACCTTTATGAGGAAATGAAACGATGTTTCCAGAAACGTGTTTTTGAAGTGTTTAGACACTAAACCGATATAAAGCTTGGAAATCACTTGATTTGAACAACAAAACAACACTAAGGAAAACGTGTCGTTTAAGTGTTTTTGAGCTTATTACATACGAAAAACCTAAGCCGCATGCAAAAAAAAAAAAAAATCGTCATGGAGAAACATAACATTACCAAAAACTTCTAATTGGAGTGTATTTCTCATTGTTAGGTACGCATGCAAATCATGCAAAAGGAAACGAGTTTTCCAGAAAGGTATCTTTTGAGTGTTAATCAGTGTTCTAGCTCCAAAACGATGAAAAGCATGAAAATCACACTGTAATGGAAAACAAAACATTAACAAAAATGTCTCTTTTTAGTATTTTTGAGCAACTTAGGTATCAGAACGCTAAAACGCATGCAAAACACCCTTGATGGAGGAACAGAATAACATTACCAAATCAAGTTTTTTTTTATTGTTTTTGAGGTTGTTACGTGAAAAACGTCAAAATATATACCAAGTACCCTATTTGGTTAAATGGAAAAAAAAATTACGAGAAAGGTGTTTTTTTTCTTATTCTTAGGTAAAAAACCGCTAAAAGGCATCCATTTTGGCGTTTTTTGTAAGTAAAAAGCTCAAAAACATTCAAAATATATCTTTTTGGTAATCTTAATTTATTTCTACATATTGGTTGGTTTGCATCCGTTTTAGCGTTTTTCTACGGAAAACAGTGAAAAGACACGTTTTCAGTAATTTTGTTTTGGATTCCCATATAGAGTGACTTCCATATTATTTATTGTTTTAGTGTCTAACATGCTGAAAAACACTCGAAAGACAATTTTCTTGTCAAGTCGTTTAATTTCCTCATATAGATGGCTTTGCATGCACTTTAGGGTTTGGTACATAACAGTCCGAAAAAAAAGCTAAAATTAACTTTTTCGATTATGTTCCAGAATGTTAATAGAATTTGGCGGGATCTCGGTACCTATGAAGATGAATAAAAAAAAAAAAAAAATTGCTATTTTTTTTATTTATTTTCTTTCCTTTTTTTTTGTGGGGGGATTTCTTTATAGAGAGTGTTATTTGTGGGTTTTAGATCTTTGGTTCTTAAGTAACTTAAAAACACTTATAATACACGTTTCTCGTAATGTCCATTCGTTTCCCAAACATAGGGTTCTTTGCATGTATTTAAGCGTTTTTATAGGTAACATGATCAAAGGCACTAGAAATACATGTTTTTGGAAATGTTATTCTGTTTCTCCATAAGGGGTGTTTTGCTTGCGTTTTAGCTCAAAAACACTTAAAGGCAAATTCTCGGTAAATGTTGGTTGTATTCCTATGTAATGTGATTACAGTGCTTTTTAGTGCTTTATTGCCTAACACGCTTAAAAACACTCAAAAGACACTTTTCTGGTAATGTCATTTTTTTCCCACACTAAGCTACTTTCGCATGCAATTTGGGGTTTTTGTAACTAAGAATGTGAAAAACACTCAAAATACACCCATTTGGTAAGGTCGCTCTGTTTCTCAATCCAAAGTGTTATTCATGAGTTTCGGCATTTTGATATCTAAGAAACTTTTCTATATACACGAGTTTTTGCGTTTTTTGCTTTGTGGTTCTTGTGAAACTATAAAATACTCATTATACACGTTTCTCGTAATGTCCTTTTGTTTTCAAATATAGAGTTGTTTGCATGCATTTTCGCTTTTTCTGTAGTTAAGAAGCTCAAAAACACTCAAAATATACCTTTTTGGTAATGTTATTCTATTTCTTCATATTGGTTGGTTTGCATCCGTTTTAGCATTTTTCTACGTAAAACACTGAAAAGACACGTTTTCAGAAATTTTGTTTTGGATTCCCATATTCCATATTATTTATCGTTTTGGTGCCTAACATGCTAAAAAAAAAAAAAAACACTCAAAAGACATGTTTCCGGTAAAGTCGTTTAATTTCCACATATAGGTGGCTTTGCATGCACTTTAGAGTTTGGTAGACAATAGTCCGAAAAAAAGCTAAAATTAACGTTTTTGATAATGTTCTTTTTTTCCACATAATTACCCTGAATTTATCCAGAATTTTGATATCTCGGTACCTAAGAAGATGAACAAAAAAAAAAAAAACTATTTTTTAAATTTTTTTCTTGGTAAAAGTTGGTTTCATTCCCATGTAATGTGATTGCCCTGCTTTTTAGTGCTTTATTGCCTAACACGCTCAAAAACACTCAAAAGACACTTTTCTGGTAATGTCATTTTTTCTTCCCAAATAAAGCTAGTTTCACATGCAATTTTGGGTTTTGGTAACTAAGAATGTAGAAAAAACTCAAAATACACACATTTTGTAAGGTTGTTCTGTTTCTCAATTAAGAGAGGTATTCATGAGTTTCAGCACTTTGGTATCTAAGAAACTTCTCCATACACACCAAGGTTTTGCGTTTTTTGCCTTATGGTTCTTGTGAAACTATAAAACACTCATTATACACGTTTCTCGTAATATCCTTTTGTTTCCCAATATAAAGTGCTTAGCATCCATTTCTGTGTTTTTTATAGATAATTAGCTCAAAACACTTAAAATATACCTTTTTGGTAATGTTTTTCTATTTCTTGATATTGTTTGGTTTGCATCCGTTTTAGCGTTTTTCTACGTAAAACACTGAAAAAACACGTTTTCAGTAATTTTGTTTTAGGATCCCATGTAGAGAGACTTCGTTTTTGCATAACATGCTGAAAAACACTCAAAAGACAGTTTTCTTGGAAAGTCGTGTAATTTTCCCATATGTTATGTGCTTTGCAAGCACATAACAGTCCGAAAAAAAACAGCTCCAATTAACTTTTTCGATAATGTTCTTTTTTCCACATAATTTAACTGAATTTTAACAGAATTTTGGCATCTCGGTACCTACGAAGATATAAAAAAAAATGGTATTTTTTTCTTTATTTTACTTTTTTTTTGTTTGTTTCTCTATAAAGAGTGTTATATATGGGTTTTAGTTTTTTGGTACTTAAGGAACTTAAAAACACTCATAATACACGTTTCTCGTAATGTCCTTTCGTTTCCCGAACATAGGGTTCTTTGCATGTATTTAAGCGTTTTTATAGGTAACATGATCAAAAACACTCAAAATACATGTTTTTTTTGTAATGTTATTTTGTTCTCCATAAAGGGTGTTTTGCATGCGTTTTAGCGTTTTGGTATGTAAGGATGTCAAAACCACTTAAAGGCAAGATCTTGGTAAAAGTTGGTTTTATTCCTATGTAATGTGATTGCCCTGCTTTTTAGTGCTTTATTGCCTAACACGTTCAAAAACCCTTAAAAGACACTTTTCTCGAAATGTCATTTTTTTTTATTTTCACTTGCAATTTGGGGTTTTGGTAACCAACAATGTGAAGAATACTCAAAATACTGTTTCTCAATTAAGAGTTTGGTTCATGAGTTTCAGCGTTTTGGTATCTAAGAATCTGAAAAACACTCATAATGCACGTTTCTCGTGATGTCCCTTTTTTTCCTCATTTAGGGTGCTTTGCATGCATTTTTGCATTTTTTTTCACGTAATAGCTGAAAAACACTGAAAATACACGCTTTTGGTAATAAGAATATAACAACATAAGAAATAAGTAAATCTGCAAGAAGGCATCAGGCCTACACGTGGCAGTACTTGTATGAAATATGCCTACCTATTTCCACCTATCATCCTCATCCATAAATGTGTAATTTTCTCTTACAATTCCCAAATGCCTCAGCAGTAACAGCTTGATTACTACGTCCGTTCCAATCATCTACTACTTTATTTGAGAATTAATTCCTTTCTATCTCCTTTTTGAACATCAGGTTTTTAGGCTTGAACCCATTTTTCTTGTTCTATCATGATTACAGTTTCTAAGAATTTTCCTTATGTTCTCCTTGTTATAACCCATATACCACTTGAAGACTTCTATCAGGTCCACTCTTAACCTACGTCTCTGTAAAGAATGTAAATTTAACAGCTTTAATCTCGCTTCGTAAGGAATACTCTTCATCCCCTGTATCCTTTTAGTCATTATCCTTTGTACTAATTAAAATAGATCTTTATCCTTCCTGTGATGTGGTGACCAGAATTGGACAGCGTAGTCTATATGAAGTCTGACCAGCGCTAAATGTAACTTTAATATTACTTCGGGAGTTCTCCTTTTAGCACTCCTGAAAATGAATCATAATACACTATTTGCTTTGTTTCTGGCTTCTTTGCATTGCTTTCTTGGACGAAGTTCAGAGATAACTTTAAATCTCAAATCTTTTTCTTACCCTGAACCTACCAGAACTTGGTTGTTCATTGTGTAACTAATGTGTGGGTTTCTTCTACTTACGCTAAGTGCTTTCAATTTGTTGATATTAAATTGCATTTGCCATCTGTCTGTCCATTCGTTCATTCTATCCAAATCTGCCTGCAAGGCAATGGTATGCGATTCTGACCTAATTAATCTACATATTCTCGTGTCAACCCCAAATTTACTAACAACACTACTAATTCCACTATCCAAGTCAGTGACATATATTACAAACAACATCGGCCCTAATACTAATAATTCCTTTGTCCCCCCACTAATTACTTGACCCCACTCGGATTTAGAGCCGTTTATTACAACACTCTGTCGCCTGCCGCTTAGCTATGACCTTATCCAATCTAAACACCTCATTTCTCTCGTGCGCCCTAACCTTTCTCAGTAGCCTCTGATGGGGTACCTTGTCAAATGCTTTACTAAAGTCCTGATATAGGATGCCATAATTATCACCATTATCTGCCTCCACATTACCGATACCTCACATGACTAAAGTGATTTCCTAAGGACAGAAACTAACAGATTACTTATAACCTTTTTCCATTCCTTAAATACTCTGGAATATATTTCATCTGGTCTAGGTGACTTTAATTTTTCAGCTTATCTATCTCCTGTTCCACTATCTCTTTAGTTATGGTAATATCTGTCAGCTTTTCATTCTCTTCTTTTCTAAATATCTTCTCACTATTTGGCAAATCCTGCATGTTTTCCTGGGCAAAGACAGTTAAAAAATACTCGTTCACAATTTTACTAATCTCGTCCCAACAACTAAGCAGGTCCCATTCTGCTGTCTTTAAGGAACTATTGTTTCTCTATTCTTCGTCTTATATGCCTGATAAAATCCCTTGGGGTCCATCTTCGCTTGGCTGGCTACCTTTAATTCATAACTATTTTTAGCTTTCCTTGTTAAACTCCTGACTTTTCAAATTCATTATATTATGGCCTTAAAACCACTTCCCCTATCTTTAATCTCATATATATTTCTCTTTCGCCCTATGTAGTCATCCATTTAGGACCATTCTTCTGCGATCTTATTCTTCTGTAAGAGATGTTCCCTAACTGTCCTGAATGTAATTTATCAACGAAATATTTATTTCGCTTCTCCATAAAGGGTGTTTTGCTTGGGTTTTAGCGTTTCTGTACATAAGAACCTATAAAACACGTTTTTAGTAATGTTTTGTATTCCTTTTTTTTGTTTTTTTTTTGGTAAATAAAAAGCTCAAAAATACTCATAATACACTTTTCTCGTAATGTCTTTTTGTTTTCATATAGGGTAATTTCATGATCTTGGCATTTTTCCAGGTATGAAACTCAAAAGCACTCAATATAAACGATTTTTTTAAGGGGGTAAATTTATATATTTTTTTTATTACATACGTTTTAGCGTTTTAGTACGTAACTTTATAAACATTGAAAAGACACGTTTTTGGTAATGTTATTTTGTTTTCATAAACACTAAAAAGACGTTTCTTAAAATATCGTTACCTTTGCGAAATATAGGGTGCTTTAAATGCATTTTGGCGTTTTGTCAATTCAAAATATGAAATGCACTTAAAATACACGTTTTTTAAAATGTTGTTCTGTTTCTCTCTATATAGAGTTCTACACATGCAAATCTGAAAAAAAAATACTCAATACAAGTTTCTCGTTATGCCTTTTCCATTCCCTATTGCATTGTACATTGCATGCTTATTGACCTAATATGCTGAAAAAGACACTAGAAATTTTTTTTTTTTTTTTTTTTGTTAATTGTAATGTTTCTACAGTTTTTTTTCTTGCGTTTTATCGTTTTTGTTACCTAAAAAGCTGAAAACAGACTCAAAATGTACAATATTAGTAATGCTGTTTCGTTTTCCCATGTAAGGTATATTCCATTCTTTTTAGCATTTTCGTGCCTAACATGCACAAAACACACACAAAAAAACATTTCTTGTAATGTTGCTTCGTTCCTGAATATAAAGAGTTTTGCATCCATATTGTCGTTTTCATATCTTACAGTACGAAAAACACTTAAAATACACGTTTTTAGTAATGTTGTGTTTCTGAATAGGAAGTGTTATTCTTGCTTTTCCTCATTTTTGGTACCTAAAAAGCTGAAAACATCCATTATACATGTTTTTCGTAATGAATTTTTCTTTCCCCATATAGAATACTTTGTATGCGTTTTTGAGTTTTCCAAGTAACAAGCCGAAAACACTCAGAACACTTTTTTTTTTAATGTTATTCTGTTTCTCCATAAAAGGTGTTTTGCATGAGTTTTAGCGTAAAAAGTAAAAACAAAACTCTCAAAGACTCGTTTTTCGTAACGTTTTGTATTCCATGCTTTTTTAGCGTTTTGTTGCCTAACGTGTTGAAAGACACATAAATACACGTTTCTCGTTTCTTGTAATCACGTTTCATTTTCGTATGTAAAGGCTTTTCAGGTATTTTGGTAATGTAAAAAGAACTCAAAATGCGTGTTTTTAGTAATGTCGTTCTGTTTCTCCATATATAGTTGTATTATCGCCTTTTTCCGTTTTGGTACCTAATAAGCTTAAAAACACTTTCTCGTGATGTCTTTTCGTTTCATCATAGAGAGTACTTTGCACGGTTTTATTTCTATTTTTTTTTAACAAACTCAGAAAACAATTGAAATACAAGTTTAAATAAAGTTATTGTGTTTCTGAAAAAAAAAAAAAACATATTTATATGCGTTTTTTAGCTTTTGGAAACGTAAGTAGCTCACAAACACTGAAAAGAGACATTTTTTGTAATGTTGATTTGTTTTCTCACATATAGTGGACACAAAAAGCGTTTTCGCTTTTATCGTTTTGGTGCCTAGCACGCTCATCAACATCTGGAAAGACACTTCTGGAAAACTCGTTTCGCCATTTAGGGTGCATTACATAGACAATGGCGTTTTGGTACCTAACAATGTGAAATATACTTAAAATACACGTTTTTGGTAATGTTGTTTTGTTTCTCCAAAGAGATCGCTAGTCATGCGATTTCTCGTTTTTGTACCTAAGAAGCCCCCCCAAAAAAACACGCTTAAGAAATGGTTCTCGCAATGCCCTTTCGTCCAAACTTTTCGTCTAACGTTGGATGCATTTTGCCGGTTTTGTACGTAAAAAACCTGAAAACAGTCAAAATACTCGTTTTTGGTAAAATTATTTTGTTTCACCATGAACTGTGTTTTATATGGGTTTTATCGTTTCAGTACGTAAGAAGATTAAAAACACTCAAAAGACATGTACGTAACGTGTTTTTGTATTCTTATATAAGGTGATTTCCATGGTTTTAAGCGTGTTGGTACCTAACGCGCTCAAAAGCACTGAAAAGATACGTTTCTGGTAATGCTGTTTCTTTTCCCTTATATGAACCTTCCTTGCCTCGTGCTGTTTTGCTACCTAATAATGTGAGAAAACACTCAAAATACACGTTTTTGGTAATGTTGTTAGTTTTTCGATATAGAGTACTATTCATTCGTTTTAGGATTTTGATACCTAAAAAGATAAAAAAAAAAAAAAACTCATAATACACGCTTCTCGTAATTTCTCGTTTCCCCGTATAGAGTAAATTGCATTAATTTTTATTTTTCAACGTAACAAGCTCAAAACATTTAAAACACATATTTTTTGATAAAGTTATTGTGTTTATGAGAGATGTTTTTGCATGTAATTTAGAGTTTTGGTACGTAAGAAGCTGAAAAACACTCATAAGATACGTTTTTTCCGTAATGTTTTGAATTTTCATACATAGTGATTTTAAGCACCTTGGTGCCTTACATGCTCAGAAACCCTCAAAGCACTATTTTTTTTTTTTCTGAAAAATGTCGTTTCCTTTCCTATTATAAGGGGCTTTGCCTGCATTTTGGCGTTTTGGCGGGTAACAATGTGAAACTCAAAATACATGATTTCTCTATTTCGAAAAACAAAACATTACATTAATCGTGCCTTTTGAGTCTTTTAATTTATTTACGTACCAAAACGCTAAAACGCATGCAAAAAAACTTTAATGTAGAAACAGAATAATATTATCAAAATCATAAATTAAATTTTTTTTTTATTTCTTTTTTAGCTTGTTACGTAGAAAAAGCGAAAATGCATGCAAAGTACCCTATATAGGGAAACAAAAAGACTTCATGAGAAACTTGTATTATGAGTATTTTGAGGTTATTAGGTACCAAAATGTTAAAGTGCATGAATAACTCTCTATATCGAGAAACAGAAAAGCATTATAGAAAACATGTATCTCGACTGTATTTCATATTGTTAGGCAACAAATCACCAAAAGCATGCAAAGCGATATTTCCAGAAACGTGTCTTTTTGAGTGTTTATGAGCGTGCTAAGCACCAAAACCAAAAATGTATGGAAACCATCCTGTATGAGTAAACAAAATAATGTAACTACATACATCTCTTTTCAGTGTTTTTTGAGGTATGTACCAAATAGCCAAACTGCATGCAAAAAAAAAAAAAAAAACGTATGGAGGAATAGTAAAAAATTACAAAAGAAACGTGTTTTTAGTGCTTTTCAACTCAACACGTAGAAAACGCCAAAAAGTATGTAAATTACCCTTTATCTCGTAACGAAAATATATTACAAGAAACGTGTATTTTTTTGTTTTTGAGCTTCTTTGGTACCAAAACGAGAAAAAGTATGCTTAGCACCCAATATATAGAAACATAATAAGATAACCAAAAATTGGTATTTTTGAGTAGCTCAAAAACACTATAAAGAGACGATTTGTTAATGTCTTGTTCTCCCATATAGGGTACTTTCCCTCCTTTTTTTTATCGTACGCACATAAATATTAAAAAAAAAACACGTTTCTGGATATCTTGCTTCCTTTCTCCATATAGGGTGCTTTCCACGGATTTTAAAACCTAACAATATAATATACACTCAAAATAACACGTAATGTAATTCTGTTTCTCTCTATAGAGTGTTATTCATACTCATTCATAGCGTTTTGGTACCTATAAAACTAATAAAATACTCATAATACACGTTTTTCGTAATGTTTATCCATTTTCCCATTTAGGGTACTTTGCTCACTTTTTTGGCGTTTTTCTAAGAAACAAGTTGAAAAAACACTCAAAATACTTATTTTCTTAATGTTATTAATAATATTTTGCATGCGTTTGAAAGTTTTGGTACATAAGTTGCTCAAAAATAGTGGAAAAAAACGTTTCAGGTAATGTGTTGTTTTCCCATATAGGGTGCTTTTTTTTTTTTTTTCGTTTTGGTATCTAACACGCTCATTAACAATCAAAAGACACTTTTCTTGAAATCTCGTTTTCTTTCACCATATAGGGTGTTTTGTTTGCATTTTGGAGTTTTGGTACCTGACGATGTGAAATACACTTAAAATACGAGTAAATGTTTTTGGAAATATTGTTCTGTTTTTTTTTCTATAGAGTGCTAATTATTGCCCTTTAGCAGTTTGTTACCTAAGAAGTAAAAAAAAAAAAAACACCTTTCTCATAATTTTTTTTTTTCCATTTAACCAAACAGGGTACTTGGAGTGTATTTTGACGTTTTTCACGTAACAGCCTCAAAACATTAAAAAAAAAACTTGTTTTTAGTAATATTATTCTGTTTCTCCATCAAGGGTGTTTTTGTATTCGTTTTAGCGTTCTGATACCTAAGTTGATAAAAAAAAAAATACTGAAAAGAGACATTTTTGTTAATGTTTTGTTTTTCATTACAGTGATTTCCATGCTTTTCATCGTTTTGGAGCTAGAACACTGATTAATACTCAAAAGACACCTTTCTGGAAAACTCGTTTCCTTTTGCATGATTTGCATGCCTACCTAACAATGAGAAATACACTCCAATTAGAAGTTTTTGGTGATGTTATTATGTTTCTCCATGACGATTTTTTTTTTTTTGCATGCGGCTTAGGTTTTTCGTATATAATAAGCTCAAAAACACTTAAAAGACACGTTTTCCTTTGTGTTGTTTTGTTGTTGAAATCAAGTGATTTCCAAGCTTTATATCGGTTTAGTATCTAAACACTCAAAAGACAAGTTTCTGGAAACATCGTTTCATTTCCTCATAAAGGTTACTTTGCATGCATTTTTGCGTTTTCTACGTAACAAACTCATAAACACAAAAAGTACTTGTTTTTGGCAATTTTATTATGTTTCTCCATAAGAAGTGTTTTGCAAACGTATTAGCGTTTTGGTACGTAAGAAACTCAAAAAGATTGAAAAGACATGTTTTTGATAATGTTTTTTATTCCCATATGGTGATCTTTCCATACTTTTTAGCATTCTGGTACCTAGCAGATTCATAAACATTCAAAAAACACGTTTCATGAAATTTAGTTTCGTTTGTTAGTTAGTGGGCTTTCATACATTTTGGCGTTTTGGCACCTAACAATATGAAAAAAACACTCAAAATACACGTTTTTGGTAATGTTGTTATGTTTATCCATACAGAGTGCTATTCATGCGTTTTCACATTTTGCTACCTAAGAAGCTCAAATTTACTCATAATACACGTTTCTCGTAATGTCTTTTTCTTTCTTCATATAGAATACTTTCCATACATTATGGCGTTTTTCTACCTAACAAGCTCAAAAACTCTCAAACGATTTCTTTTTGGTGATATTATTCTGTTTTACAATAAAGGGTGTTTTTCATGCATTTTACTTTCTTGGTACGTAAGAAGCTGAAAAAAAAAAAACTCAAGACACGTTTTTTGACAAAGTAGTTTTTTTTATTTCCTTGTATATGTGTATATGAACTTAACCACAAAACAGTAAAGAGCATGAAAACTTCCCTATACTGGAAAAGCAAAACAACATTCCCCAAAAAAACGTATTTTTGGGGGTATTTTTCAGCTACTTACGTACAAAAAACGCTAAAATGCTTGCAAAACTCCCTTTATGGAAAAAAAACAAACAAATAACCTTACCAGAAACTAGTATCTCATTTTATTTCTTAAGCTTGTCACGTACAAAAACGCCACAATGCATGCAATGTACACTATATATGGGTAAGAAATTACATTACGAGAAACGTGCAGTATGAGTGTTTTCAACTTATTAGATACCAAAACGCTAAAGCGAATGAATAGCACTCTATATGGAGAAACAAAAACGCTAAACTGCATGCAAAGCATCATATATGAGGGAAAATACGACACTTCTAGAAACGTGTCTTTTCAGTGTTTCTAAGCCTATTAGATACCAAAACACTAAAAAGCAAGGAAAGAACCATACATGGGAAAACAAAACATTACAAAAAAGTATTTTCATTGATTAGAGCTACTTACATACTAAAACGCAAAGGCGCATGCAAAACACCTCTTATGGAGAAACGGGAAAACGTGTATTTTTAATGTTTTAAGCTAATTACGTAAAAAAATTGTCAAAATTCATGTAAAGTTCCCAATATGGGGAAACGAAAAGACATTACGAGAAACGTATATTGTAAGTGTTTTAGACCTTACTAGGTTGAAAAATACGAAAATGCATGAATACCACTCTATATGGAGAAAGAGAGCAACAATACTAAAAACGTGTATTTTGTTTGCTTTCAAAATGTTTTATGTACCAAAACGTCGAAATTCATGCAAAGTGCAATCTATGGTAGAAACGAAACGAAATTTCCAGAAACGTGAATTTTGAGTGTTTATGAGCGTGTTAGGCACCAAAACTCTAAAAATAAAAATTGAAAGCATCCTATATGGGAATATAAAACAAAATTACCAAAAAAATAGTATTTTTTAGTGTTTTTGAGCTACTTTTATATCAAAACGCTTGAACAGACGCAAAACACGCTTATGGAGAAACAAAATAACAATACAAAAAAAAGCTATATTTTTAGTGTTTTTGAGGTATGTAAGTAGAATAACGCCGAAATGTATGCAAAGTTCCCTATGCCGGGAAACGAAGACATTTCGAGAAACGTGTATTATGAGACCTTTTGAGCTTTTAAGGTACGAAACACAAAGGCACCTTAATAGTACTTTATATGGAGAAACAAAACAACACGAATAAAAATATATATTTTGAGGGGTTTTCATATTATTAGGTGCCAAAACGCAAAAAATGCAAAGACTTCTAAAAGACGACACAAAACGACATTACAAGAAACCTATCTTTTGCGAGTGTTTCTACGTGTTAGGCACCAAAACACTAAGAAGTATGAAAAGAGCACTATGTTGGAAGGGAAAAAGAAATAACCAACAAAGTGACTCTTTACGTGTTTGGAAGTTTTTAAATTTATAATGTACCAAAACGATAAAACATGCAAAACATTCTTCCTGCAGAAACATAAAAACATTACCAAAAACGAGCATTTTGAGCCTTTTTTCAGCTTGTTATGTACAAAAGCATGAAAATGCATATAAAGTACCCTATATAAGAAAACGAAAAGACTTTAAGAGAAACCAGTATTATGAGATTTTTTTTTTTTTAGCTTATTAGGTACCAAAACGATAAAACGTATGATTTGCATTCTGTATGGAGAAAACGTGTATTTTAAGTGTATTTAGCTTTGTTAGGTATCAAAACGCCAAAATGCATGCAAAGCACCCGATATGGGGAAAATAAACAACATCTCCAAAAACATGTCTTTTGAGAGTTTATGATTGTGTTAGGCACAAAAAGCTCTTAAGAAGCAAGGAAACTGCCGTAAATGGGAAAACATTAAGTGTTTTGAGATACTTACCAAACCGCTAAAACGGTTGGAACACACACTTTATGGAGAAATTCAAAAGCTTTACCAAAAACATGTATTTTAAGAGATTTTGAACCTGTTATATACAAAAACGATAAAATACATGCAAATAACCCTAAAAAAGGAAAAGAAAACATTAAAAGAAACGTATATTTTGAGTGCTATTGAGCTTCATAGGTAACAGAACACTAAAAAGTATGAACAATACTCTACGAGTATATAGCGAAACAGAACAAGATTAACCAAAACTTGTGTTTTAAGGCTTTTTTCACGTTATTAGGTACCGCAACGCGAAAATACATGCAAAGCATACTATATGAGGAGAGGAAACATTTCCAGAAACATGTCCTTTCAGTGTTTATGAGCGAGTTATGTACTAAGAAGCTAAAAACCAAGGAAAGCACCCTATAGGAGAAAACAAAAGATTACAAAAACTTTTCTTTTCAGTGCTTATGACCTACTTACATACAAAAACACTTAAACGCATCCAAAACGACTTCTTTTGGAAAAACTGATTAACATTACCAAAAAAAACCGTGTATTTTCAATGTTTTGAGCTTGTTACGCAAAAAAAAAAGTAACCAAAGATATTATGAGAAACTTATATTAAGAGCGTTTTTAAGCTTCTCAGGTAACAAAACGCGAAAATCCATGAATAATACTCTCTTTGGAGAAACACAACAATATTAGATACCAAAACGCTAACAAGCAACGAAAACTCTCCATTTGGGACAGCAAAACATTACCAAAAGCGTGTCTTTTGAGAATTTAAAGAGTACTTACGTACCAAAACGCTAAAATGCATGCAAAGCACATTTTATGGAGAAATAGAATAACATTACCAGAAACGTGTATTTTGAGTTTTTTTTTTATCTTCTTACATATAAAAAAAAAACAAAAATGCATGCAAAGTATCCTAAATGGCGAAAAGAAATACAAAGACATTTCATTTATAAGTGTTTTGAGATTCCTAGGTAGCAAAATGCACAAATGCATGTATAACTTTATATATGAAGAAACAGAACATTACCGAAAACGTTTATTTTGAGTCTTTTTTCACATTGCTACGTAACAAAAACGCCAAAATGCATGGAAATCACTCAATATGGATAAAATAATGGACATTACGAGAAAGATGTATTATTAGTGTTTTTGAGCGTCTTAGGTACCAAACGCAAAAACTATTTAGTACCACTGTATATGGAGAAACAGAACATTACCAAAAATGTTTATATTGAGTGTTTTTCACAGTTTTAGGTACCAAAACGTTAAAATGCCTCCAGAGCACCATCTATAGGGAGATGAAAGAACATTTCCAGAAACATGTCTTTTGAGTGTTGATGAACGTGTTAGGTACCAAAATTATAAAAAAAAACATTGAAAGCTACCTATATGAAGGAACAAGACAACCAAAAATTTATCTTTTGGGTATTTTCAGCTACTTACGTACCATAACGCTGAGATTTATGCAAAACACCCTTTATTACCATAAACAATTTTTTTTCTTTTACATATAAAAAGAAAAATAAATGCATGCAAAATATTTTGCAAGGGGAAACGAAAAGACATTACAAGAAACTTTTATTATGTGTTTTTTATTTTTTTATTTCTTAGGTACCAAGACCTATTTGACACATTGAAGAGCACTCTATATGGAAAAAAGAACAAGATTACAAAAATATACTTTTTGAGTGTTTTTCACATTGTTAGGTAAGAAAACACTCTATACAGCGTATTATTTAAACTTAAAAACTTAAAAAAAATCATAATACACGTTTCTCGTAACGTCCTTTCATTTTCCAAAAATAGGGTTCTTTGCATGCGTTTTTATAGTTAACATGATCAAAAACACTCAAAATACATGTTTCTGGTAATGTTATTCTGTTTCTCCATATAGGGTGTTTTGCATGCGTTTTAGTGTTTTGGTATGTAAGAAGCTCAAAAACACTTAAAAGCAGGTTCTTGGTTAAAGGTGGTTTTATTACCATGTAATGTGATTGCCCTCCTTTTTAGTGCTTTATTGCCTATCACGCTCAAAAACACTTAAAAGACATTTTTCTGGTAATGTCATTTTTTCCCACATAATGCTAGTTTCGCATGCAATTTTTGGTTTTGGTAACAAAGAATGTGAAAAGCACTCAAAATACACGCATTTGGTAAGGTTGTTCTTTATTCTCAATTAAGAGTGTTATTCCTGAGTTTCAGCATTTTGGTATCTAAGAAACTTATCCATATACACCGAGTTTTTGCGATTTTTGCCTTGTGGCTGTTTTGAAACTATAAAACACTCATTATACACGTTTCTCTTAATGTCCTTTTGTATCCCAATATAGAGTGCTTTCCATACATTTTCGCGTTTTTTTTTTTGTAGGTAAGAAGCTCAAAAACACTCAAAATATACGTTTTTGGTTATGTTATTCTATTTCTCCATATTCGTTTGTTTGCATCCGTTTTAGCGTTTTTCTACGTGAAACACTGAAAAGACACTTTTTCTGTAATTTTGGATTCCCACATTGAGTGACTTCCATATTATTTATTGTTTTGGTGCCTAACATGCTGAAAAAAACCTCAAAAGACAGGTTTCTGGTAAGGTCCTTTAATTTCCCCATATAGGTGGCTTAACATGCACTTTAGGGTTTGGTAAATAAGTCCGAAAAAAAAGCTAAAAAAAAGCTAAAAAAAAAGCTAAAACTTTTTTCATAATGTTCTTTTTTCACATAGTTGCGCTGAATTTTGGCAGAATTTTGGCATCTCGGTACCTATGAAGATGAATAAAAAAAAAAATCCTTTTTTTTTTAATTAATTAATTTATTTTTATTTTTTCTCAATATAGAGTGTTATTTGTGGGTTTTAGCTTTTTGGTGCTTAAAGAACTTAAAACACTCATTATACACGTTTCACGAAATGTTCTTTAGTTTACCAAACATAAGATTCTTTGCAAGTATTTAAGCGTTTTTATAGGTAACATGATCAAAAACACTCAAAATACATGTTATTGGTAATGTTATTCTGTTTCTAAATAAAGAATGTTTTCCATATGTTTTAGTGTATTGGTATATAAGGAGCTCAAAAACACTTAAAGGCAAATTCTTGGTAAAAGTTGGTTTTATTCCCATGTAATGTGATTGCCCTGCTTTTTAGTGCTTTATTGCCTATGATGCTTAAAAAAAAAAAAATACACTTAAAAGACACTTTTCTGCTAATGTCATTTTTTTTCCCATATAAAGCTACTTTCACATAAAATTTGGGGTTTTGGTAACTAAGAATGTGAAAAACACTCAAAATACACGTATTTGGTAAGGTTGTTCTGTTTCTCAATTAAGAGAGTTATTCAGAAGTTTCAGCATTTTTGTATCTTTGAAGAAGAATAACAAAAAAAAAAAATCCTATTTATTTATTTTTTTTTTCTTCATAAAGAGGTTTTAGCTTTTTGGTACTTATGGAACTTAAAAACACTCACAATACACGTTTCTCGTAATATCCTTTCGTTTCCCAGACATAGGGTTTTTTGCATGTATTTTAGCGTTTTTAAAGGTAACATGATCAAAAACACTCAAAATACATGTTTTTGGTAATGTTAATCTGTTTCTCCATAAAGGGTGTTTTGTATGCGTTTTAGCGTTTTGGTATATAAGGAGCTTAAAAACACTTAAAGGCAAGTTCTTGGTAAAAGTTGGATTTATTCCCATGTAATGTGATTGCCCTCCTTTTTAGTGCTTTTTTTGCCTAACACGATAAAAAACACTCAAAAGACACTTTTCTGGAAATGTCATTTTTTTTACCACATAAAGCTAGTTTTGCATAGAATTTGGGCTTTGGTAACTAAGAATGTGAAAACACTCAAAATACACGCATTTCGTAAGGTTGTTCTGTATTCTCAATTAATTGTGTTATTCCTGAGTTTCAGCATTTTGGTATCTAAGAAACTTTTCCATATACACGAGTTTTTGCGATTTTTGCCTTGTGGT
Source organism: Scylla paramamosain (assembly GCF_035594125.1). Taxonomy (NCBI): domain Eukaryota; kingdom Metazoa; phylum Arthropoda; class Malacostraca; order Decapoda; family Portunidae; genus Scylla; species Scylla paramamosain. The sequence goes on along the minus strand of NC_087159.1, from coordinate 22,493,811 downwards.
TCTTGTGAAATTATAAAACACTCATTATACAAGTTTCTCGTAATGTCCTTTTAGTATCTCAATATAAAGTGCTTTCCATCCATTTTCGCGTTTTTTGTATGTAAGAAGCTCAAAAACACTCAAAATATACCTTTCTTGGTAATGTTATTCTATTTCTTCATATTCATTGGTTTGCATCCGTTTAAGCGTTTTTTCTACGTAAAACACGGAAAAGACACTTTTTCAGTAATTTTGTGATGGATTCCCATATTGAGTGACTTCCATATTATTTATGGTTTTGGTGCCTAACATGCTGAAAAACACTCAAAAGATAGGGTTCTGGTAAAGTCTTTTAATTTCCCCATATAGTTGGCTTTGCATGCACTCTAGGGTTTAGTACATAACAGTCCAGAAAAAAAGCGAAAATTATTTTTTTTCATAATTTTCTTTTGTCACATAATTTCCCTGAATTTTGCCAGAATTTTGGCATTTTGGTACCTATGAAGATGAATAACAAAAAAAAATATAAAAAAATAAATAAATTCATATTTTATTTCTCTATAAAGAGTGTTATTTTTGGGTTTTACCTTTTTGGTACTTAAAGAACTTAAAAACACTCATAATAAACGTTTCTCGAAATATCCTTTAATTTCCCAAACATAAGGTTCTTTGCATATATTTAAGCGTTTTTATAGGTAACATGATCAAAAACACTAAAAATACATGTTTTTGGTAATGTTATTCTTTTTCTCCATAAAGGGTGTTTTCCATGCGTTTTAGCGTTTTGGTATATAAGGAGCTCAAAAACACTTAAAGGCAAGTTCTTAGTGAAAGTTGGTTTTATTCCCATGTAATGTGATTGCCCTGCTTTTTAGTGCTTTATTGCCTGTCATGCTAAAAAAAAAAAAAAAAAACACTTAAAAGACACTTTTCTGGTAATGTCATTTTTTTCATACATAAAGCTACTTTCACATAAAATTTGGGGTTTTGGTAACTAAGAATGTGAAAAACACTTAAAATTTACGCATTTGGTAGGGTTGTTCTGTTTCTCATTTAAGAGTGTTATTCAGGAGTTTCAGCATTTTGGTATCTAAGAAACTTCTCCATATATACGAGTTTTAGCGTTTTTTTGCCTTGTGCTTCTTGAGAATCTATAAAACACTCATTATACACGTTTTTCGTAATGTCCTTTTGTTAACCAATATAGAGAGCTTTGCATCCATTTTCGCGTTTTTTGTAAATAAAAATCTCAAAAAAAAACACTCAAAATATACTTTTTTGGTAACCTCATTCTATTTCTTCATATTGGTTGGTTTCCATCCGTTTTAGCGTTTTCCTACGAAAAACACGAAAAAGACACTTTTAAAAAAATTTTGTTTTGGATTCCTATATACAATGACTTCCATATTATTTATTGTTTTGGTGACTAACATGCTGAAAAACACTAGAAACACAGGTTTCTCGTCAACTAGTTTAATTTCCCCTTATAGTTGGCTTTGCATGCACTTTTTGGTTTGGTACATAACAGTCCGAAAAACAAAGCTAAAATTAACTTTTTTTGATAATGTTCTTTTTACACATAATTTCCCTTAATTTTGCCAGAATTTTTGCATCTCAGTACCTATGAAGAAGAATAAGAAAAAAAAATCCCATTTTTTAATTATTTAATTATTTATTTATTTTTTCTCTATAAAGAGGTTTTAGCTTTTTGATACTTATGGAACATAAAAACACTCATAATACACGTTTTTCGTAATATCCTTTCGTTTCCCAGACATAGAGTTCTTTGCTTTTATTTAAGCGTTTTTAGAGGTAACATGATCAAAAACACTCAAAATACATGTTTTTGGTAATGTTAATCTGTTTCTCCATAAAGGGTGTTTTGAATGCGTTTTAGCGTTTTGGTATATAAGGAGCTCAAAAACACTTAAAGGCAAGTTCTTGGTAAAAGTTGGTTTTATTCCCATGTAATGTGATTGACCTGGTTTTTAGTGCTTTATTGCCTATCATGCTAAAAAAAAAAAACACTTAAAAGACACTTTTCTGCTAATGTCATTTTTTTCCCATATAAAGCTACTTTCACATGCAATTTGGGGTTTTGGTAACTAAGAATGTGAAAAACACTCAATTCTCATATACACTCAACACTCATGTACACGAGTTTTTGCGTTTTTTGCCTTGTGGTTCTTGTGAAACTATAAAACACTCATTATACAAGTTTCTCGTAATGTCCTTTTAGTATCTCAATATAAAGTGCTTTCCATCCATTTTCTTCATATTCATTGGTTTGCATCCGTTTAAGCGTTTTTCTACGTAAAACACGGAAAAGACACTTTTTCAGTAATTTTTTGAAAATTTTCAAAAATTTCAAATTTTGTCCTGTTTCTCCATTACACGTTATTTTGTATGCGTTTTAACGTGTTTGTACATAAGAATTAAAAAATTTATTTTTTATCTTTTCTTTTCCCATTTAGGGTGCTTTGTTTGCACTTTGTCGTTTTGGTACCTAACAAGTTCCAAAATTTTCATAACACAAGATATTGGTAATGTTGTTCTGTTTCTTCATTTAGGGTTCTTTGTATGCATTTTCTCGTTTTGGTACCTGACATGGGGAATATCGTTAATATCGTTTTGCTTCCCTATATAAAGTATTTTGCATGAATTTTGGCGTTTTATTACCTAATAATCTCAAGAAAAAAAATCAAAACACACATTTTTGCTAACTTTCTTCTGTTTTTTTTTTTAATAATGGGTGGTTTCGACGCATTTTAGAGTTTCGATACGTAATAAGCTCAAAACACACACAAAAAAGTTTTTTTCATGAAGTTGTTTTGTTTTCCTATATAGAGTATTTTCCATATCTTTTTTTTTTTTTCTAGTGTTAGGTGCCTACTATGCTTAAAAGTAATAAAACAACATGTTTCTGGGAATGTCGTTTCGTTAGCCGAAATAGGGTCCTTTACATATGTTTTGAAAATTTTAAATATAACAAGCTGGAAAACACTCAAAGCACACGTTTTTGGTAATGTTTTTCTGTTTCTCAATAAAGGGCATTTTGCATGCGTTTTAGCGTTTTGGTATTTGAGGAGCTTAAAAACACTTAAAGGCAAGTTCTCGGTAAAAGTTGGTTTTATTCCCATGTAATGTGATTGCCCTGCTTTTTAGTGCTTTATTACCTATCACGCTCAAAAACACTCAAAAGACACTTTTCTGGTAATGTCATTTTTTTTTCCCACATAAAGCTAGTTTCGCATGCAATTTGGGGTTTTGGTAACTAAGAATGTGAAAAGCACTCAAAATACACGCATTTGGTAAGGTTGTTCTGTTTCTCAATCAAGAGTGTTATTCATGAGTTTCAGCATTTTGGTATCTAAGAAACTTCTCCATATACACGAGTTTTTGCGTGTTTTGCATTGTGGTTCTTGTGAAACTAAAAAACACTCATTATACACGTACCAAGCTCAAAAACACTCAAAATATACCTTTTTGGTAATGTTATTCTATTTCTTCATATTGGTTGGTTTTAGCGTTTTTCTACGTAAAACACTGAAAAAAAACATGTTTTCAATAATTTTGTTTTGGATTTCCATATAGAGATACTTCCATATTATTTATCGTTTTGGTGCCCAACATGCAGAAAAACACTCAAAAGACAGGTTTCTGGTAAAGTCATTTAATTTCCTCATTTAGGTGGCTTTAGGTGCACTTTAGGGTTTGGTACATAACAGTCAGAAAAAAAGCTAAAATTTACTTTTTTGATAATGTTCTTTTTTCACATAATTTCCCTGAATTTTGCCAGAATTTCGGCACCTTCGTACCTATGAAAATTAATTTTAAAAAATCCTATTTTTTTATTTATTTATTTTTTTCTCTATAAAGAGTGTTATTTTTGGGTTTTAAATTTTTGGTACTTAAGGAACTTAAAAACACTCATAATATACGTTTCTCGTAATGTCCTTTCGTTTCCTAAACATAGGGTTATTCCATGTATTTAAGCGTTTTTATAAGTAACATGATCAAAAACACTCAAAATACATGTTTTTTGGTAATGTTATTCTATTTCTTCATATTGGTTGCTTTGCATCCGTTTTAGCGTTTTTCTACGTAAAACACTGAAAAGACACGTTTTCACTAATTTTGTTTTGTATTCCCATATTGATTGATTTCCATATTATTTATCGTTTTGTTGCTTAACATGCTGAAAAACACTCAAAAGACAGGTTTCCGGTAAAGTCGTTTAATTTTCCCATGTAGGTGGCTTTGCATGCACTTTAGGGTTTGGTACATAACAGTCCGGAAAAAAAAGCTAAAATTAACTTTTTTGATAATCTTCTTTCATCACATAATTGCCCTGAATTTTGCCAGAATTTTGGCATCTTGGTACCTATGAAGATGAATAACAAAAAAAAAAAAAAAATCCTATTTTTTTATTTATTTATTTTTATTTTTTCTAAATAAAGAGTGTTATTTGTGCGTTTTACCTTTTGCTACTTAAGGAACTTAAAAACACTCATAATACACGTTTCTCGTAAAGTCCTTTCCTTACCCAAACATGAGGTTCTTTGCATGTATTTAAGCGTTTTTATAGATATGATGAAAAACACTGTAATGTTATTCTGTTTCTCCATAAAAGAGTGTTTTGCATGCGTTTTTGTGTTTTGGTATGTAAGGAGCTCAAAAACACTTAAAGTCAAGTTCTTGGTAAAAGTTGGTTTTATTCCCATGTAATGTGATTGTCCTGCTTTTTAGTATTTTATTGCCTAACACGCTCAAAAACACTCAAAAGACACTTTTCTGGTAATGTCATTTTTTTCCCAAATAAAGCTAGTTTCGCATGCAATTTTGGGTTTTGGTAACTAAGAATGTGGAAAAAAACTCAAAATACACACATTTAGTAAGGTTGTTCTGTTTCTCAATTAAGAGTGGTATTCATGAGTTTCAGCACTTTGGTATCTAAGAAACTTCTCCATACACACGAGTTTTTTGCGTTTTTTGCCTTATGGTTCTTGTGAAACTATATAACACTCATTATACACGTTTCTCGTAATATCCTTTTGTTTCCCAATATAAAGTGCTTAGCATCCATTTCCGTGTTTTTTATAGGTAACAAGCTCAAAAACACTTAAAATATACCTTTTTGGTAATGTTTTTCTATTTCTTGATATTGTTTGGTTTCCATGCGTTTTAGCGTTTTTGTACGTAAAACACTGAAAAAACACGTTTTCAGTAATTTTGTTTTAGATTCCCATGTAGAGAGACTTCCATATTATTTATCGTTTTGGTGCCTAACATGCTGAAAAACACTCAAAAGACAGTTTTCTTGGAAAGTCGTTTAATTTCCCCATATAGATGGCTTTGCAGGCACTTTAGGGTTTGGTATATAACAGTCCGAAAGAAAAAAAAAAACAGCTAAAATTAACTTTATCGATAATGTTCTTTTTTCCACATAATTTCACTGAATTTTAACAGAATTTTGGCATTTCGGTACCTACTATGAAGATAGAAAAAAAAAATTTGGTATTTTTTTCTTTATTTTACTTTTTTTTTTGTTTCTTTATAAAGATTGTTATTTGTGGGTTTTAGCTTTTTGGTACTTAAGGAACTTAAAAACACTCATAATACACGTTTCTCGTGTATTATGATGAGGTCCATCTTCGCTTGGCTGGCTACCTTTAATTCATAACTATTTTTAGCTTTCCTTGTTAAACTCCTGACCTTTTTACTTCATTATATTATGGCCTTAAAACCACTTCCCCTGTCTTTAATCTCATATATACTTCTCTTTCGCCCTATATAGTGTTTTAACCTCAGTCATCCATTTAGGATCATTCTTCTGCGATCTTATTCTTCTGTAAGGGATGTTCCGTAACTGTCCTGAATGTAATTTATCAACGAAATATTTATTTCGCTTCTCTATAAAGGGTGTTTTGCTTGGGTTTTAGCGTTTCTGTACATAAGAATCTTTAGAACACGTTTTTAGTAATGCTATTTTGTATTCCTTTATGGAGCGCTTTCCTTGCTTTTCAGCGTTTTAGTGTCTAACACGTTGAAAAACACTCAAAAGACACGTTGATGATAATGTCGTTTCGTTTCCCGATAAAGGGGGCTTCCAATGCATTTTGTCTTTTGGTACTTAACAATATGAAAAAAAAGTTTAAGTAAAATTTTCGGTAGAGTTATTTTTCCATATAAAGTTCTAATCATGTGTTTTTGATTCTTAGTACCTAAAAAGATAAAAAAAATCTCTCATAATACACTTTTCTCGTAATGTCCTTTCTTTTCTCAATGTATGATGCTTTGCGTGTAATTTGGCACTTTTATACTTAACATGCACAAAAACAATCAAAATACAAGTTTTTGGTAATGTTATTCTGTTTCTCCGTAAAGGTTGTTTTGCATGCTTTTCAGCAATTTCGGATGTAAGAAGGTGAAAAACACTCTAAAGATACTTTCTTGGTAATGTTATTTTATATTGCCAAATAGGGTGCTTTCAATGTTTTTTTAGCATTTTTATTCCTAACACAAGTAAACACTCAAAAGACACGTTTCCTGTAATATCGTTTTGCTTCTTCATATAGGGATCTGCATGCATTATGATGTTTTGCTACATAATGTGAAAAACGCTCAAAATAAAGATTTTTGGTAATGTTGTTCTTTTTCTCTATATAGGGTGCTATTCATCCTTTTTAGGGTTTTGGTATTTAGGAAGCTTACTTAGGAAGCTCAAAAACACTAATAAAACTTGTTTCTCCAAATGTCTTTCCATTTCCCCATATAGGATGTTTCGTATGTAATTTGACGTTTCGGTCCATAAAAAGGAAAAAAAAAAAAACACTCAAAAACACGTTTTTGGTGATGTTCTGTTTCTTTATTAAGAGATATAGAATATATTTAATTTTCATTCAGGCGGTTTAGTGTTTGGTACCTAACAGAGTAAAAACTCTGATAATGCACGTTTCTCGTAATGTCCTATCGTTTCCTCATACCGGGTGCTTTTCATGCATTTTTAAGATGATGTACGTAACAGACTCAAAAGGACTCAAAATACACGTTTTTGGTAATTTTTTTTTCTATTTGGTAAGATTATTCGTGTTTGTTGCACGTGTTTTAGCGTTTTGGAACGTAAAATGTTTAAAACACTTAAAAGACATGCTTATTATTTTGCATATCTATATAAGGTGCTTTCCATGCTATTTAGCGTTTTCGTGCCTAACACGCTGAAAAACACATAAAAACACATTTCTTACATTGTTGTTTAATTATCTCGTATAACGAGCAAGCATTATAGTGTTTTACTACCTGACAATGTGAAAAACATTCAAATTACACGATTTTGGTAATGTTTTTTCTTTCTCCATACAGTGTGCTACTCATTTATTTTTGCGTTTTGGTACCTAAGAAGCTAAAAAAAAAAAAAAAAACTCATAATACACGTTTTTTGTCATGTCCTTTCGTTTCCTCATATAGGGTCTTTTTGGTGCTTTGGTACCTAACAGGGTGTTTGCATGTATTTTGACATTTTATTTCGTAAGAACCTAAAAAAAACACTCTAAAGACTTTTTTTAGTAAAGTTGTTTTGTATTCTCCTATGGGGTGATTTAGTTGCTTCTTATTGATTTGGTGCCTAAAACGCTCAAAAACTAACAAAAGACAAGTTTTATAGTGATTTCGTTTCGTTTCTTCATATAGGTTGCTTTACATGCATGTTGGCGTTTTAGTAATAATCATTGTAAAAAAATACACGTTTTTGGTAAGTTTGTTCTTTTTCTTCAGAGCACTATTGAAGCTTTTTACTGATTTGGTACTTAAGAAAGTAATAAAAAAAACATAAGAAATGTTTCTCGTAATGTCCTTTTTATTTCAATATGCAGGGTGATTTGTTTGATGACAGGCGATTTTCCACATAATAAGCTCAAAAAAAAAAAACACACAAAATACACGTTTTTGGTAAATGTATTCTGTTTCTCTATATATGGTATTTTCATACGTTTCTAAAGTCGTTTCATATATCTATATATGGGTCTTTGCATGAATTTTGGCTTTTTGGTAACTAACAATGTCAGAACATTCAAAATGCACGTTCTTTTTGGCAATATTGTTCTGTTTCTCCATATAGAGTGTTTTACATGCGTTTTACCCTTTTGATACTAAGGAGGTCAAAAACACTCATAATACACGTTTATCGTAATGTATTTTGATTTTTCCCATAAAAGGTATTTCCGATTCATTTAGGCGTTTTTTTACGTAACAATCTTAAAAAACACTCAAAATACTTGTTTTGTATGTGTTTTAGCGTTTTGGTATGTAAGAAGCTTAAAAACACTTAAAGGCAAGTTATTGGTAAAAGTTGGTTTTATTCCCATGTAATGTGATTGCCCTGCTTTTTAGTGCTTTATTGCCTAACACGCTAAAAAACATTCAAAAGACACGTTTCTGGTACTATTTTTTTTCACACATAAAGCTAGTTTCGCATGCAATTTGGGATTTTGGTAAGTAAGAATGTGAAAAAAAGATTCAAAATACACGCATTTGGTAAGATTGTTCTGTTTCTCAATTAAGAGTGTTATTCATGAATTTCAGCATTTTGGTACCTAAGAAAAATCTCCATATACACGAGTTTTTGCGTGTTTTGCCTTGTGGTTCTTGTGAAACTATAAAACACTCAATATACACGTTTCTCGTAATGTCCTTTTCTTTCCCAATATAGAGTGCTTTGCAACTATTTTCTTGTTTTCTGTAGGTAACAAAGCCAAAAACACTCAAAATATAACTTTTAGTAATATTATTCTATTTTTTCATATTGGTTGGTTTGCATCTGTATTAACGTTTTTCTAAGTAAAACACTGAAAAGACACGTTTTCAGTAATTTTGTTTTGGATTCCCATATAGAGTTACTTCCATATTATTTATCGTTTTGGTGCCTAACTTGCTGAAAAACATTCAAAAGACAGGTATCTGGTAAAGTGGTTTAATTTCCCCATGTAGGTGGCTTTACATACACTTTAGGGTTTGGTACATAACAGTCCGAAAAAAAAAGCTAAAATTAACTTTTTTCATTTTATTTTTTCACATAATTTCCCTCAATTTCGCCAGAATTTTAGCATCTCGGTACCTATCAAGATGAATAACAAAAAAAAAAAAATCCTAGTTTTTATTTATTTATTTATTTTCTCTATAAAGAGTGTTATTTGTGGGTTTTAACTCTTTTGGTACTTATGGAACTTAAAAACATTCATAATACACGTTTCTCGTAATGTCTTTTCGTTTCCCAAACATAGGGTTCTTTGCATGTATTTAAGCGTTTTTATACGTAACAGATCAAAAACACTGAAAAGTCATGTTTTTCGTAATGATATTTTGTTTCCCCATAAAGGGTGTTTTGCATGCATTTCAGCGTTTTGGTATGTAAGGAGCTCAAAAACACTTAAAGACAAGTTCTTGGTAAATGTTGATTTTATTCGCATGTAATGTCATTGCCCTGCTTTTTTGTGCTTTATTGCCTAACACGCTGAAAAACACTTAAAAGACACTTTTTCGGGTAATGTCATTTATTTCCCACATAAAGCTAGTTTCGCATGTAATTTCGGGTTTTGATAACTAAGAATGTGAAAAACACTCAAAATACACGCATTTGGTAAGGTTATTCTGACTCTGAATTAAGAGTGTTCTTCATGAGTTTCAGTATTTTGGTATCTAAGAAACTTTTCGATATACACGAGTTTTTGCGTTTTTTGCCTTGTGGTTCTTGTGAAACTATAACACACACATTATACACGTTTCTCATAATGTCCTTTTGTTTCCCAATATAGAGAGATTTGCATCCATTTTCGCAAAAAAAAAAAAAAAACTCAAAAAATACCTTTTTGGTAATGTTATTCTATTTCAAGATATGGGTTGATTTGCATTCGTTTTACCGTTTTTCTACGTAAAACACTGAAAAATCACGTTTTCAGTAATTTTGTTTTGGATTCCCATACAGAGTGACTTCCATATTATTTATTGTTTTGGTGCCTAACATACTGAAAAACGTGCAAAAGACAGGTATCTGGTAAAGTCGTTTAATTTCCCCATATAGGTGGCTCTACATGCACTTTAGGGTTTGGTACATAACAGTCTGAAAAAAAGGTAAAATTAACTTTTTTCATATTCTTTTTTCACATAATTTCCCTGAATTTTGCCAGAATTTTGGCATCTCGGTAACTATGAAGATTAATAACAAAAACAAAAATGCTATTTTTTTATTTATTTATTTTTATTTTTTTTTTCTCTATAAGGAGTGTTATTTGTGGGTTTTAGCTTTTTGGTACTTAAGGAACTTATAAACACTCATAATACACATTCCTCGTAATGTCCTTTCATTCCCAAACATGGGGTTCTTTGCATGTATTTAAGCATTTTTATTGGTAACAAGCTCAAAAACACTAAAAATACATGTTTTTGATAATGTTATTTTGTTTCTCCATAAAGGGTGTTTTGCATGGGTTTTAGCGTTTTGGTATGTAAGGAGCTCAAAAACACTTAAAGGCAAGTTCTTGGTAAAAGTTGGTTTTATTCCCATGTAATGTAATTGCCCTGCTTTTCAGTGCTGTATTGCCTAACATGCTCAAAAACACTAATAAGATACTTTTCTAGTAATATCATTTTTTTTTCCACATAAAGCTAGTTTTGCATGTAATTTGGGGTTTTGGTAAGTAAGAATGTGAATAAAGATTCAAAATACACGCATTTGGTAAGGTTGTTCTGTTTCTCAGTTAATATTGTTATTCATGAGTTTCATGATTTTGATATCTAAGAAACTTCTTTATATACAAGAGTTTTTGCGTTTTTTACCTTGTGGTTCTTGTGAACCACAAGTTCTTTAGCTCAAAAATAATAATACATTCATTATACACATTTCTCGTAATGTCCTTTTGTTTCCCAATAGAGAGTGCTTTGTATCCATTTTCGCGTTTTTTGTAGGTAACAAGCTCAAAAACACTCAAAATATACCTTTTTGGTAATGTTATTTTATTTCTTCTTATTGGTTGGTTTGCATCCGTTTTAGCGTTTTTTCTACGTAAAACACCGAAAAGACACGTTTTCAGTAATTTTGTTTTGGATTTTCATATAGAGTGACTTGTATGTTATGTATCGTTACGATGCCTAATATGCTGAAAAAATCTCATAAGACAGTTTTCTGGCAAAGACGTTTAATTTCCCAATATAGGTGGCTTTCCATGCACTTTACGGTTTAGGACATAACAGTCCGAAAAAAAAGCTAAAATTAACTTTTTTTGATAATTGACTCATAATTTCTTGAATTTTGCCCGAATTTTGGCATCTCGGTACCTGTAAAGATGAATAAGAAAGAAAAAAATATCGCATTTTTTTATTTTATTTTTTCTCAGTAAAGAGTGTTATTTGTGGCTTTTAGCTTTTTGGTACTTAATGAACTTAAAAACACTCATAAAACACGCTTCTCGTAATGTCCTTTCATTTCCCAAAAATAGGGTTCTTTGCATGTATTTAAGCGTTTTTATTGGTAACATGATCAAAAACACTCAAAATATATGTTTTTGGTAATGTTATTCTTTTTCTCCATAAAGTGTGTTTTGCATGCGTTTTAGCGTTTTGGTATATAAGAAGCTCAAAACACTTAAAGGCCAGTTCTTGGTAAAAATTGTAAAGTGATTCTCCTGCTTTTTAGTGCTTTATTGCCTATCACGTTCAAAAACACTCAAAACACACTTTTCTGGTAATGTCATTTTTTTTCCCATATAAAGCTGGTTTCACATGCAATTTGGGTTTTTGGTAACTAAGAATGAGAAAAGCACTCAAAATACATGCATTTAGTAAGGTTGTTCCGTTTCTCAATTAAGAGTGTTATTCATGAGTTTCAGCATTTTCGTATCTAGGAAATTTTTCCATACACACGAGTTTTTGCGTTTTTTAACTTGTGGTTCTTTTGAACTATAAAACATTCATTATACACTTTTCTTGCAATGTCCCTTTCTTTCCCAATGTAGAGTGCTTGGATTTTTCGCGTTGGTAATGTTTATCTACTTCTTGATATTGCTTGGAGTGCATCCGTTTTAGTGTTTTTCTACGTAAAACACTGAGAAGAAAAGTTTTTTCAGTAATTTTGTTTTGGTTTCCCATATAGAGTGAGTTCCTTATTATTTATCGTTTTGGTGCCTAACATGCTGAAAAACACTCAAAAGACGGATTTCTGTTAAGGTCGTTTAATTGCATGCACTTTAGTGTATGGTACATAACAGTCCGAAAAAAAGCTAAAATCAGCTTTTTTGATAATATTCTCTTATCATATAATTGCCCTGAATTTTCCCCGAAATTTGGCATCTCAGTACCTATGAATGTGAAAACAAAAACAAAAACAAAACAAAAATAAATACATTTTTTAGATTTCTATTATTCTTTTTTTCTAAATAGTGTTATTTGTGGGTTTTAGATTTTTGGTACTGAAGGAACTTAAAAACACTCATAATACACGTGTCTCGTAATGTTCTTACGTTTCCCAAAACATAAGGTTCTTTCCATGTATTTAAGCGTTTTTATAGATAAAATTATAAAAAAACACTCAAAATACATGTTTTTGGTAATGTTATTCTGTTTCTCCCTAAAGTTTGCTTTGCATGCGTTTTAGTGGTTTATTATGTAAGGAGCTCAAAAACACATAATGGCAAGTTCTTGGTAAAAGTTGGTTTCATTCCCTTGTAATGTGATTGCCCTGCTTTTTAGTACTTAATTGCCTAAAACGCTCAAAAACTCTTAAAAGACACATCTGGTAATGTCATTTTTTTTCCCCTCATAAAGCTAGTTTCGCATGCTATTTGGGGTTTTGCTAAGAATGTGAAAAACACTCAAAATACACGCATTTGGTAAGGTTGTTCTGTTTCCCAATTAAGATTGTTATTCATGAGTTTTAGCATTTTGGTATATAAGAAACTTCTTTATATCAATGAGTTTTTGCTTTTTTTCTACGTAAAACACTGAGAAGATACGTTTTCAGTAATTTTGTTATGGATTCCCATATAGAGTGATTTCCTTATTATTTATCGTTTTGGTGCCTAAAATGTTGAAAAACACTCAAATGACACATTTCTGGTAAGGTCGTTTAATTTCCTCATATAGGAGGCTTTGCTTTTAACTTTTTTTGATAATTTTCTTTTATCATATAAAAGCCCTATTTTTTTTATTTTGTATTTATTTATTTTTCTAAATAAAGAGTGTTATTTGTGGGTTTTAGCTATTTGTACTTAAGGAACTTAAAAACACTCAAAATACATGTTTCTCGTAATGTCTTTTCGTTGGCCAAGCATAAGGTTCTTTTCATGTATTTAAGCGTTTTTATAGATATAAAAAACACTCAAAATAAATGTTTTTGGTAATGTTATTCTGTTTGTCCATAAAAGGTGTTTTGCATGCGTTTTAGCGTTTTCGTATGTTTTCAAAAACACCTAAAGGCAAGTTCTTCGTAAAAGTTAATTTTATTCCCATGTAATGTCATTGCCCTGTTTTTTAGTGCTTTATTGCCTAACCCGCTCAAAAACACTCGAAAGACACTTTTCAGTTAATATTATTTTTTTCCCACATAAAGCTAGTTTCGCATGGAATTTGAGGTTTTGGTAACTAAGAATGTGAAAAACACTCAAAATACAGGCATTTAGTAAGGTTGTTCTGTTTCTTACTTAAAAGTGTTATTCATGAGTTTCAGCATTTTGGTCTGTAAGAAACTTCTCTAATACACACATTTGGTAAGGTATTTCTGTTTCTCAATTAAAAGTGTTATTCATGAGTTTCAGCATTTTGGTATGTAAGAAACTTCTCTTATGTACCCGAGTTTTTGAGTTTTTTGCCTTGTGGTTCTTGTGCATTTTTTGTAGGTAACAAGCTCAAAAACACATCAAAATATATCTTTTCTTCATATTGGTTGGTTTGCATCCGTTTTATCGTTTTTCTACGTAAATCACTGAAAAGACATGTTTTCAGTAATATTGTTGAAATTGCTGAAAAAAACACTCAAAAGACAGATTTCTGGTAAAGACGTGTAATTTCACCATATAGGTGGGTTTGCATGCACTTCAGGGTTTGGTACATAACTCCGGAAAAAACAAAATTACTTTTTTAATAATGATTTTTTTTTGGAAAATTTCCCTGATTTTTTCCAGAATTTTGGTACGAGTATCTCGGTACCTATGAATATGAATAACAAAAAAAAAGTTTTTCTTTATAAAGTATGTTATATTTGAGTTTTAGCTTTTTGGTACTTAAGGAACTTAAAAACACTCATAATACACGATTTTCGTAATGTCCTTTTGTTATACAAACATAGGGTTCTTTACATGTATTTAAGCGTTTTTATAGGTAACATGATCAAAAACCCTCAAAATACATGTTTTTTGGTAATGTTATTCTGTTTCTCCATAAAGGGTGTTTTCCATGCCTTTTAGCACTTTTGTATGTAAGGAGTTAAAAAACACATAAAGTCAAGTTCTTCGTAAAAGTTGGTTTTATTCCCATGTAATGTGATTGTTCTGCTTTTTACTGCTTTGTTGCATATCACGCTCAAAAACACTCAAAAGACACTTTTCTGGTCATGTCATTTTTTTTTTTTCCACATAAAGCTAGTTTCGCATGTAGTTTGGCATTTTCGTAACTAAAAATTTGAAAAACACTTAAAATACACAATTTAGTAAGGTAGTTCTGTTTCTCGATTAAAAGTGTTATTCATGCATTTCATCATTTTGGTATGTAAGAAACTTCTCTATATACACGAGTTTTTGCGTTTATTGCCTTGTGGTTCTATAAAACACTCATTATACACGTTTGTCGGAATGTTCTTTTGTTTCCATCCATTTTTGCATTTTTTGTAGGTAATAAGCTTAAAAACACTCAAAATATATGTTTTTTGGTAATGTTATTCTATTTCTTCATATTGGTTTGCATCAGTTTTAGAGTTTTTTACGTAAATCTCTGAAAAGACACGTTTTCAGTAATATTAATGAAATTTCTGAAAAAACACTCAAAAGACAGATTTCTGGAAAAGTCGTGTAATTTTCCCATATAGGTGGCCTTGCATGAACTTCAGAGTTTGGTACATAACTCCGGAAAAAAGCTAAATTTTTTTATAATGTTTTTTTTACGTAATTTCATAGAATTTTGCCAGAACCTGTGAAGATGAATAACAAAATTTTTTTTTATTTTTAATTGATATATTTATTTACTTTTTTTCTATAAATGCATTTTAGCGTTTTGGTATGTAAGGAGTTAAAAAACAGTTAAAGGTAAGTTTTTGGTAAAAGTTGGTTTCATTCTCATGTAATGTGATTGTTCTGCTTTTTAGTGCTTTGTTGTATATCACGCTCAAAAACACTCACAAGACATTTTTCTGGTTATGTCATTTTTTCCCACATAAAACTAGTCTCGCATGTAATTTCGGATTTTCGTAACTAAGAATCTGAAAAACACTCAAAATACTCACATTTGGTAAGATAGTTCTGTTTCTCAATTAAAAGTGTTATTCATGAGTTTCAGTATTTTGGAATGTAAGAAACTTCTCTATATACACGCGTTTTTGCGTTTTTTGCCTTGTGGTTCTTGTGAAACTATAAAACACACCTTATACACGTTTCTCGTAATGTCCTTTTCCTTCCCAATATAGAGTGCTATCCATCCATTTTCGCGTTTTTTTATAGGTATCAATTTCAAAAACACTCAAAATATACCTTTTTGGTAATGTTATTCTATTTCTTCATATTGGTTGGTTTGCATCTGTTTGAGCGTTTTTCTACGTAAAACACCGAAAAGACACGTTTTCAGTAATTTTGTTTTGGATTCTCATATAGAATGACTTCCACGGGTTTTATCGTCTTGGTTCCTAACATGCTGAAAAACACTCATAAGACAGTTTTCTGGCAAAGATGTTTAATTTCCCCATATAGGTGGCTTTACATGCACTTTAGGGGTTTGGTACATAACAGTTCGAAAAAAAAATCTAAATTTAAAATTTTTTGATAATGTTCTTATTTCACATAGTTTCCTGACCTTTGCCCGAATTTTGACATCTCGTTACCTGTGAAGATGAATAAGAATGAAAAAAAAAAATATCGTATTTTTTTATTTAATTTTTTTTTCTCAATAAAGAGTGTTATTTATAACTTTTAGCTTTTTCGTACTTAATGAACTTAAAAACATTCATAATACACGTTTCTCGTAATGTACTTTCGTTTCCCAAAAATGGAGTTCTTTGCATTTATTTAAGCGTTTTTATTGGTAACATGATCAAAAACACTCAAAATACATGTTTTTGGTAATGTTATTCTGTTTCACCGTAAAGTGTATTTTGCATGCGTTTTAGTGTTTTGGTATATAAGGAGCTCAAAACACTTGAAGGCAAGTTCTTGGTAAAAAAATGGTTTTATTCCAATGTAATTTGATTGCCCTGCTTTTTAGTGCTTTATTGCCTATCACGCTCAAAAACACTCAAAAGACATTTTTCTGATAATGTTATTTTTTTTTCCCACATAAAGCTGGTTTTGCATGCAATTTGGGGTTTTGGTAACTAAAAATGTGAAAAGCACTCAAAATACACGCATTTAGTAAGGATATTCTGTTTCTCAATTAGGAGTGATGTTCATGAGTTTCAGCATTATGGTATCTAGGAAACTTCTTCATATAAACTAGTTTTTGCATTTAATGCCTTGTGGTTCTTTTGAACTATAAAACACTCATTATACACTTTTCTTGAAATGTCCTTTTCTTTCCCATTATAGAGTGCTTTGCATCAATTTTCGCGTTTTTTATAGATAACAAGCTCAAAAACACTCAAAATATACCTTTTTGGTAATGTTTTCCTATTTCTTTGTATTGGTTGGTTTGCATTCGTTTTAGCGTTTTTCTACGTAAAACACTGAGAAGTCCCGTTTTCAGTAATTTTGTTTTGAATTCCCATATACAGTGAGTTCCTTATTATTTATCGTTTTGGTGCGTAACATGCTGAACAATACTCAAAAAACAGATTTCTGATAAGGTCGTTTAATTTTGGTACATAACAGTCCAAAAAAAAAGCTAAAATTACATTTTTTATTAATATTCTTTTATCATATAATTGCCCTGAATTTTCCCAGAAATTTGGCATCTCGGTACCTATGAAGATGAATAACAAAAAAAAAAAGAAAAAAAACTTTTTTTTATTTTTTTCTCAATAAAGAGTGTTATTTGTGGGATTTAGCTTTTTTTTACTTAAGGAACTTAAAAACACTCATAATACACGTTTCTTGTAATGTCCTTTCCTTTCCCAAACATAAGGATCTTTGTATGTATTTAAGCATTATTGTAGAAAACATGATCAAAAGCACTCAAAATATATGTTTTTGATAATGTTATTCTGTTTCTCCATAAACGGTGTTTTGCATAGTGTTAGCGTTTTGGTATGTAAGGAGCTCAAAAACACTTTAAGGCAAAATCTTCGTAAAAATTGGTTTTATTCCCAAGTAATGTGATTGCCTTGCTTTTTAGTGCTTTATTGCCTAACACGCTCAAAAACCCTTAAAAGGCACTTTTCTTCTAATGTCATTTTTTTTTTCCACACATAACGCTACTTTTGCATGGAATTTGGGGTTTCGGTAACTAAGAATCTGAAAAAACACTCAAAATACACGCATTTCGTAAGGTTGTTCTGTTTTTTTTTTTAATTAAGAGTGTTATTCATGAGTTGCAGGATTTTGTTATTTTAGAAACTTTTCAATACACACGAGTTTTTGCGTTTTTTGCCTTGTGATTCTTGTGAAACTATGAAACACTCATTATACACGATTCTCGTTATATCCTTTTTTTTTCCTAATATAGAGTGTTTTGCATTCATTTTCGCATTTTTTCTTATGTAACAAGCTCAAAAACACTCAAAATATACCTTTTTCGTAATGTTATTCTAATTCTTCATATTGGTTGGTTTGCATCCATTTTAACGTTTTTCTACGTAAAACTTTGAAAAGACACGTTTTCAGTAATTTTGTTTTTGATTTCCATATAGAGTGACTTTCATATTATTTATCGTTTTGGTGCCTAATATGCGGAAAAAAACACTCAAAAGACAGGTTTCTTGTAAAGTCGTTTAATTTCCCTATATAGATGTCTTTGCATACACTTTAGCGTTTGGTACATAACTCCAAAAAAAAGCTAAAATTTACTTTTTCGATAATGTTCTTTTTTCCACATAATTTTCCTGAATTTTGGCAGAATTTTGGCATCTTTGTAGCTGCTATTTTTTTTTTTTTTCTATATAAAGAGTGTTATTTGTGGGTTTTAACGTTTTGGTACTTAAGGAACTTAATAACACACATAATATACGTTTTTCGTTATGTCCTTTCGTTTCATAAACATAGGGTTTTTTGTATGTATTTAAGCGTTTTTATAGGTAACATGATGAAAAACACTTAAAACTCATGTTGTTGGTAATGTTACTCTGCTTCCCCTTAAAGGAGTGTTTTGCATGCGTTTAAGCGTTTTGGTATGTAAGGAGCTCAAACACACTTCAAGGCAAGTTCTTGGTAAAAGTTGCTTTTATTCCCATGTAATGCCCTGCTTTTTGTGCTTTATTGCCTAACACGCTCAAAAATACTCAAAAGACACTTCTGGTAATGTCATATTTTTCCCACATTAAGCTAGTTTCGCATGCTATTTGGGGTTTTGCTACGAATGTCAAAAACACTCAAAATACACGCATTTGGTAAGGCTTTTCTGTTTCTCAATTAAAATTGTTATTCATGAGTTTCAGCATATTAGTATCTCAGAAACTTCTTTATATACACGAGTTTTTTGCGTTTTTTGCCTTGTGGTTCTTGTGAACCATAATTTCTTTTGCCTGAAAATAATAAGACACTCATTATACACGTTTCTCGTAATGTCCTTTTGTTTCCTAATAGGGAGTGCTTTGCATCATTTTTTTCGTTTTTTGTAGGTAAGAAGCTCAAAAACACTAAAAATATACCTTCTTGGTAGTGTTATTTCTTCATATTGGTTGGTTTGCATCCGTTTTAACGTTTTTCTACGTAAAACACTGAGAAGACACGTTTTCAGTAATTTTGTTTTGGATTCTCATATAGAGTGACTTCCATGTTATTTATTGTTTTGGTGCCTAACATGCTGAAAAACACTCATAAGACAGTTTTCTGGCAAAAACGTTTAATTTCCCCATATAGGTGGCTTTGCATGGACTTTAGGGTTTGGTACATAACTCCGAAAAAAAAGCTAAAATTAACTTTTTTGATAATGTTCTTATTTCACATAATTTCCTGAATTTTGTCCGAATTTTGGCATCTCGGTACCTATGATGATGAATAACAAAAAAAAAAAAAAAAATTAAAAATTAAAATTTTTATATTTTTTTTCTATTTTTTTTTTTTTTTCTAAATAAAGAGTGTTATTTGTGGGTTTTAGCTTTTTGGTACTTAAGGAACTTAAAAACACTCATAATACACATTTCTCGTAATGTCCATTCGTTTCTCAAAGATAAGGTTCTTTGCATGTATTTAAGCGTTTTTATAGATAACATGATCAAAAACACTCAAAATACATGTTTTGGTAATGTTATTCGGTTTCTCCATCAAGTGTGTTTTGCATGCGTTTTAGCGGTTTGGTATATAAGGAGCTCAAAAACACTTAAAGCCAAGTTCTTGGTAAAAATTGGTTTTATTCTAATGTAATGTAATTGCCCTGCTTTTTAGTGCTTTATTGCCTATCAAGCTCAAAAACACTCAAAAGACACTTTTCTGGTAGTCATTTTTTTTTTTTTTCCCACAAAGCTGGTTTCGCATGCAATTTGGGGTTTTGGTAACTAAGAAAGTGAAAAACACTCAAAATACAGGCCTTTTGTAAGGTTTTTCTCTTTCTTAATTAAAAGTGTTATTCATGAGTTTTTGAATTTGGTATGTAAGTAACTTCTCTAATACACACATTTGGTAAGGTAGTTCTGTTTCTCAATTAAAAGTTATTTATGAGTTTCAGCATTTTGTTATGTAAGAAACTTCTCTATGTACACGAGTTTTTGAGATTTTTGCCTTGTGGTTCTTGTGAAACTATAAAACACTCATTATACACGTTTCTCGTAATGTCCTTTTCTTTCTCAATATAGAGTACTTTCCATCCAATTTCGCATTTCTTGTAGGCAAAAGCTCAAAAACACAAAAATATATTTTTTTTGTAATGTTATTCTGTTTCTTCATATTGGTTGGTTTGCATCCATTTTAGCGTTTTTCTACGTGAATCACTAAAAAGACACTTTTTCAGTAATATTGTTGAAATTCCTGAAAACACTCAAAAGACAGGTTTCTGGTAAAGTCGTGCAATTTCCCAATATAGGTGGCTTTGCATGCACTTCAGGGTTTGATACATGTCTGGAAAAAAGTTAGAATTATTTTTTTTATAATGATTTTTCTTTACAAAATTTCCCTAAATTTTGCCACAATTTTGGCATCTCGGTACCTATGAAGATCAATAACAAATAAAAAAAATTCTCTTTTTTTTCTCTATAAAGAGTGTTATTTGTGGGTTTTAGCTTTTTGGTACTTAAGGAACTTAAAAACACTCATAATACACGATTTTCGTAATGTCCTTTTTATAATACAAACATAGTGTTCTTTTACATGTATTTAAGCGTTTTTATAGGTAACATGATAAAAAACACTCGAAATACATGTTTTTTGTACTGTTATTCTGTTTCTCCATGAAGGGTGTTTTGTATGCATTTTAGCGTTTTGGTATGTAAGGAGTTAAAAAACACTTTAAGACAAGTTCTTCGTAAAAGTTGGTTTTATTCCCATGTAATGTGATTGTTCTGCTTTTTAGTGCTTTGTTGCATATCACGCTCAAACACACTCTAAAGACACTTTTCTGGTAATGTCATTTTTTTCCCACATAAAGCTAATTTCCCCATATAGGTGGCTTTGCATACAATTTAGGGTTTGGTACATAACTCCGAAAAAAAACAAAAATTAACTTTTTTCTATAATGTTCTTTTTTCCACATAATTTCCCTGAATTTTGGCAGAATTTTTGTATCTTGGTACCTATGAACATCAACAAAAAAAAAATGCTATTTTTTTATTTATTTTTTTATTTATTTCTATAAAGAGTGTTATTAACGTTTTGGTACTTACAGAACTTAAAAAATGTTCATAATACACATTTCTCGTAATATCCTTTCGTTTCCCAAATATAGGGATCTTTGCATGTATTTAAGCGTTTTTATAGGTAACATGAGAAAAAACACAAAACACATTTTTTTTGGTAATGTTATTCTGCTTCTCCATAAAGGAGTGTTTTGCATGCGTTTTAGCGTTTTGGTATGTAAGGAGCTGAAAAACACTTCAAGGCAAGTTCTTTGTAAAAGTTGATTTTATTCCTATATAATGTGATTGCCCTTCTTTTTAGTTCTTTATTGCCTAACATGCTCAAAAACACTTAAAAGACACTTTTGGTAATGTAATTTTTTTTTCCCACATAAAGCTAGTTTCGCATGCTATTTGGGGTTTTGCTAAGAATAAGAAAAACACTCAAAATACACGCATTTGGTAAAGTTCTTCTGTTTCTCAATTAAGATTATTATTCATGAGTTTCAGCATTTTGGTATCTAAGAAACTTCTTTTTGCGTTTTTTGCCTTGTGGTTCTTGTGAACCACAGGTTCTTTTGCCTGAAAATAATAAGACACTCATTATACACTTTTCTCGTAATGTCCTTTTGTTTCCCAATAGGGAGTGCTTTGCATCTATTTTCGTAAAAAGCTCAAAAACACACAAAATATAGCTTTTTCGTAATATTATTCTATTTCTTCATAATGGTTGGATTGCATACGTTTTACCGTTTTTCTACGTAAAACACCGAAAAAACACGTTTTCAGTAATTTTTGTTTTGGATTCCTAAAGAATTTTGCCAGAATTTTGGCATCTCGGTATCTATGAAGATGAATAAAAAAAAATATTTTTTTTTTATTTTTTTCTCTATTAAGAGTGTTATTTGTGTGTTTTAGCTTTTTGGTACAATAGCAACTTAAAAACACTCATAATACACGTTTCTCGTTATGTCCTTTCTTTTCCCAACCATAATGTTCTTTGCATGTATTTAAGCGTTTTTATAGATACCATGATCAAAAACACTCAAAATACATGTCTTTGGTAATGTTATTCTGTTTCTCCATAAAGTGTGTTTTGCATGCGTTTTAGCGTTTTGGTATGTAAGGAGTTGAAAACACTTAAAGGCAAGTTCTTCGTAAAAGTTGGTTTTATTCCCATATAATGTGATTGTTCTGCTTTTTAGTGCTTTGTTGCATATCACGCTCAAAAACATTCAAAAGACACTTTTCTGATAGTCTTTTTTTTTTCCACATAAAGCTAGTTTCGCATGTAATTTGGGATTTTCGTAACTAAAAATGTGAAAAACACTCAAAATACACACATTTAGTAAGGTAGTTCTGTTTCTCAATTAAAAGTGTTATTCATGCATTTCAGCATTTTGGTAAGAAACTTCTCTTTATACACAGATTTTTGCGTTTTTTGCCTTGTGGTTCTTGTTAAAATATAAAACACTCATTATACACGTTTCTCGTAATGTCCTTTTGTTTACCAATATAGAGTGCTTTCCATCCATTTTCGCATTTTTTGTAGGTAACACGCTCAAAAACACTCAAAATTTATCTTTTTGGTAATGTTATTTTATTTCTTCATATTGATTGGTTTACATCCGTTTTAGCGTTTTTCTTCGTAAATCTCTGAAAAGACATGTTTTCTGTAATATTGTTGAAATTGCTGACACTCAAAAGACAGGTTTCTGGTAAAGTCATGTAATTTCCCCATATAGGTGGCTTTGCATGCACTTTATGGTTTGGAACATAACTCCGGAAAAAGCTAAAATTATTATTTTTTTTTTATTTTTCTTTTTTATCTAATTTGAATTTTTTTCAGAATTTTGGCTTCTCTGTACCTATAAAGATAAATAACTAAAAATTTTTTTTATTTTTTTATAGATATATTTATTTATTTTTTTTTATTTATAAAGAGTGTTATTTATGGGTTTTAGCTTTTTGGTACTTAAGGAACTTAAAAACACTCATAATACATAATTTTCGTAATGTCCTTTCGTTTCACAAGCATAGGGTTCTTTGCATATATTTAAGCGTTTTTATAGGTAACATGATAAAAAAACACTCAAAATTCATGTTTTTGATAATGTTATTTTGTTTCTCCAGAAAGGGTGTTTTGCATGCGTTTTAGCGTTTTGGTATGTAAGGAGTTAAAAAACACTTAAAGGTAAGTTATTGGTAAAAGTTGGTTTTATTCCCATGTAATGTGATTATTCTGCTTTTTATTTCTTTGTTGCATATCACGCTAAAAAACACTCGAAAGACACTTTTCTGGTAATGTCATTTTTTTCCCATATAAAGCTAGTTTCGCAAGTAATTTGGGAATTTCGTAACAAAGAATGTGAAAAACACTCAAAATACTCACATTTGATAAGATAGTTCTGTTTCTCAATTAATAGTGTTATTCATGAGTTTCAGCATTTTGGAATGTAAAAATCTTCTCTATATACACGAGTTTTTGCGTTTTTTTGCGTTGTGGTTCATGTGAAACTATAAAACACTCATTATTCACGTTTCTGGTAATGTCCTTTTGCTTCCCAACATAGAGTGCTTTCCATCCATTATCCCGTTTTTTGTAGGTAACAATATCAAAAACATTCAAAATATACCTTTTTGGTAATTTTATTCTATTTCTTCATATTGGTTGGTTTGCATCCGTTTTAGCGTTTTTCTACGTAAAACACCGAAAAAAAATGTTTTCAGTAATTTTGTTTTGGATTTCCATGGGTTTTATCGTGTTGGTTCCTAACATGCTGAAAAACACACATAAGACATTTAATTTCCCCAAATAGGTGGCTTTGCATGCACTTTAGGGGTTTGGTACATATAAGTCCGAAAAAAAAAAAACTAAATTTAAATTTTTTGATAATATTCTTATTTCACATAATTTCCTGAACTTTGCCCGAATTTTGGCATCTCGTTATGTGTGAAGATGAATAAGAATGAAAAAAAATATCGTATTTTTTATTTATTTTTTTTATTTTTTTCTCAATAAAGAGTGTTATTTGTGGCTTTTAGCTTTTTCGTACTTAATGAACTTAAAAACAATCATAATACACGTTTCTCGTATATGTCCTTTCGTTTCCCAAAAATAGGGTTCTTTGCATGTATTTAAGCGTTTTTATTGGTTACACGATCAAAAACACTCAAAATACATGTTTTTGGTAACGTTATTCTGTTTCACCGTGAAGTGTATTTCGCGTGCGTTTTAGTGTTTTGGTATATAAGGAGCTCAAAAACACTTAAAGGCAAGTTCTTGGTAAAAATTGGTTTTATTCCAATGTAAAGTTATTGCCCTGCTTTTTAGTGCTTTTTTGCCTATCACGCTCAAAACACTCAAAAGCTGGATTTGCTTGCAATTTTGGGTTTTGGTAAAAAAGAATGTGAAAAGCACCCAGAATACACGCATTTAGTAAGGTTGTTCTGTTTCTAAATTAAGAGTGTTATTCATGAGTTTCAGCATTTTGGTATCTAAGAAACATCTCCATATACAAGAGTTTTTGCATTTTTTGCCTTTTGGTTCTTTTGAACTATAAAACACTCATTATCCACTTTTCTTGCAATGTCCTTTTTTTCTTAATATAGGGTGCTTTGCATCAATTTTCGTGTTTTTTGTAGATAATATGCTCAAAAACACTCAAAATATACCATTTTGGTAATGTTATTCTATTTCTTCATATTGGTTGGTTTCCATCCGTTTTAGCGTTTTTTTTCTAAGTAAAACACTGAGAAGACACGTTTTCAGTAATTTTGTTTTCGATTCCCATAGAGTGAGTTCCTTATTATTTATCGTTTTTGTGTCTAACATGCAGAAAAAAACACTCAAAAGAGAGATTTCTGGTAAGGTCGTTTAATTTCCTTATATAGGAGGCTTTGCATGCACTTTAGGGTTTGGTACATAACAGTCCGAAAAAAAAGCTAAAATTAACTTTTTTGATAATTTTCTATTATCATATAATAGCCCTGAATTTTCCCAGAATTTTGGCATCTCAGTACCAATGAAGATCAATAAAAAAAAAAAAAAACATACTATTTTTATGTATTTTTATTTATTTTTATTTTTTTCTAAATAAAGAGTGTTATTTGTGGGTTTTACCTTCTTGGTAGTTAAAGAACTTAAAAACACTCATAATACACGTTTCTCGTAATGTCCTTTCGTTTCCCAAACATAAAGTTGTTTGCATGTATTTAAGCGTTCTTATAGATAATATGATCAAAAACACTCTAAATACATGTTTTTGGTAATGTTATTCGGTTTCTCCATTAAGTGTGTTTTGCATGCGTTTTTGCTGTTTGGTATATAAGGAGCTCAAAAAACCTTAAAGGCAAATTCTTGGTAAAAATTGGTTTTATTCCAATGTAATGTGATTGCCCTACTTTTTAGTGCTTTATTGCCTATCAAGCTCAAAAACACTTAACATACACTTTTCTGTTAGTCATTTTTTTTTTTTCCCACAAAGCTGGTTTCGCATGCAATTTGGGGTTATGGTAACTTAGAATGTGAAAAACACTCAAAATTCACGCATTTTGTAAGGTTGTTCTCTTTCTTACTTAAAAGTGTTATTCATGAGTTTCAGCATTTTGGTATGTAAGAAACTTCTCTAATACACACATTTGGTAAGGTATTTCTGTTTCTCAATTAAAAATTTTTCATGAGTTTCAGCATTTTTGTATGTAAGAAACTTCTCTATGTACACGAGTTTTTGAGATTTTTCCCTTGTGGTTCTTGTGAAACTAGAAAACACTCATTATACACGTTTCTCGTAAAGTCCTTTTCTTCCTCAATATAGAGTGCTTTCCACCCATTTTTGCATTTCTTGTAGGTAACAAGCTCAAAAACACATAAAAATATATCTTTTTGGTAATGTTTCTTCATATTGGTTGGTTTTGCATCCGTTTTAGCGTTTTTTTTTTTTTACGTAAATCACTAAAAAGACACTTTTCAGTAATATTGTTGAAATTGCTGAAAAACACTCAAAAGACAGGTTTCTGGTAAAGTCGTGTAATTTCCCAATATAGGTGGCTTTGCATGCACTTTAGGCTTTGGTACATAAGTACGGAAAAAAGCTAAAATCATTTTTTTATATAATAATTTTTTTTACAAAATTTACCTGAATTTTGCAATAATTTTGGCGTCTCGGTACCTATAAAGATGAATAACAAAAAAAAAAAATTTCTTTTCTATTAAGAGTGATATTTGTGGGTTTTAGCTTTTTGGTACTTAAGGAACTCAAAAACACTTATAATACACGATTTTCGTAATGTCCTTTTGTTATACAAACAGTGTTCTTTACATGTATTTAAGCGTTTTTATAGGTAACATGATCAAAAACACTCAAAATACATGGTTTTTGGTAGTGTTATTCTGTTTCTCCATAAAGGGTGTTTTGCATGAGTTTTAGCGTTTTGGTATGTAAGGAGTTAAAAAACACTTAAAGGCAAGTTCTTCGTAAAAGTTGGTTTTATTTCCATGTAGGTTGATTGTTCTGCTTTTTAGTGCTTTGTTGCATATCAAGCTCAAAAACACTCAGAAGACACTTTTCTGGTAATATCATTTTTTTCCCAGATAAAGCTAGTTTCACATGTAATTTGGCATTTTCGTAACTAAGAATGTGAAAAACGTTCAAAGTACACAATTTGGTAAGGTAGTTCTATTTCTCGATAAAAAGTGTTATTTATGCATTTCATCATTTTGGTATATAAGAAACTTCTCTATATACCCGTGTTTTTGCGTTTATTGCCTTGTGGTTCTTGTGAAAATATAAAACACTCATTATACACGTTTCTCGTAATGTCCTTTTGTTTCCTAATATAGTGTGCTTTCCATCCATTTTTGCATTTTTTGTAGGTAACAAGCTCAAAAACACTGAAAATATATCTTTTTGGTAATGTGATTATATTTCTTCATATTGGTTGGTTTCCATCCGTTTTAGCGTTTTTCTACGTATTACAAAAAAAGAGACGTTTTCAGTAATTTTGTTTTGGATTCACATATTATTTATTCCATATTATTTATCATTTGGTGCCTAACATACTGTAAAACACTAAAAAGACAGGTTTCTGGTAAAGTCGTTTAACTTCCCTTAATAGGTGGTTTTGCATACACTTAAGAGTTTGGTACATAACAATCCGAAAAAAAAAGCTATTATTAACTTTTTTCATAATGTTGTTTTTTCCACATAAATTCCCTGAATTTGGGCAGAATTTTGGGATCTTGGTACCTATGAAGATGAATAAAAAAAACCCTATTTTTTTATTTATTTTTTTATTTATTTATTTTTTAAAAAAGAAACAGTGTTATTTGTGGGTTTTATCTTTTTGATACTGAAAGAGCTTAAAAACACTTTCTCGTAATGTCCTTTCGTTTCCCAAACATAAGGTTCTTTGCATGTTTTTAAGCGTTTTTCTACATAACATGATCAAAAACACTCAAAATACATGTTTTTGATAATACAAAAGCTGTTTTGCATGCGTTTTAGCGTTTTAGTATGTAAGGATGTCAAAAACATTTAAAGGCAAGTTCTTGGTAAAATTTGATTTTATTTCCATGTAATGTGATTGCCCTGCCTTTTAGTGTTTTATTGCCTAACACGCTGAAAAACACTCAAAAGACATGCAAAGCCTCCCATATGAGGAAATTAAACGACCTTACCAGAAATCTGTCTTTTGAGTGTTTTTCAGCATGTTAGGCACCAAAACGGTAAATATTAAGGAACTCAGTCTATATGGGAATCCAAAACAAAATTACTAAAAACGTGTCTTCTCAGTGTTTTACATAGAAAAACGATAAAAAGGTTGCAAAGCAACCAATATCAAGAAGTAGAAAAACATTACCAAAAATGTATATTTTGAGTTTTTTTGAGTTTGTTACCTACAAAAAAAAACGCGAAAATTGATACAGAGCACTCTATATTGGGAAACAAAGGGACATTGCGAGAACAGTGTATAATGAATGTTTTATAGTTTAAAAGAACCACAAGGCAAAAAACGCAAAAACTCGTGTATATGGAGAAGTTTTCTAGATACCAAAATGCTAAAACTCATGAATAACACTCTTAATTGAGAAACAGAACAACCTTTCTAAATGCGTGTTATAAACATTAAAGGCAAGTTCTTGGTATAAGTTGGTTTTATTCCCATCTAATGTGATTACCCTGCTTTTTTAGTGCTTTATTGCCTAACACGCTCAAAAAACACTCAAAAGACACTTTTTGTAATGTCATTTTTTTCCCATATAAAGCTAGTTTCGCCTGCTATTTGGGGTTTTGCTAAGAATGTGAAAAACACAAAAAATACACGCATTTGGTAAGGTTCTTTTGTTTCTCAATTAAGATTGTTATTCGTGAGTTTCAGCATTTTGGTATCTAAGAAACTTCTTTATATACACGAGTTTTTGCGTTTTTTGCCTTTTGGTTCTTGTGAACCACAAATTCTTTTGCCCGAAAATAATAAGACGCTCATTATACACATTTCTCGTAATGTCCTTTTGTTTCCCAATAGGGAGTACTTTGCATCCATTTTCGAGTTTTTCTAGGTAACAAGCTCAAAAACACTCAAATTATATCTTTTTCGTAATGTTATTCTATTTCTTCATATTGGTTGGTTTGCATCCGTTTTAGCGTTTTTCTACGTAAACCACCGAAAAAACACGTTTTCAGTAATTTTGTTTTGGATTCCCAAAGAATTTTCCTGGAATATTGGCATCTCGGTACCTATGAAGATGAATAGCAACAAAAAAAATCTATTTATTTTATTTTTTTTTTCTCTATAAAGAGTGTTATTTGTGTGCTTTAGCTTTTTGGTACAAAAGGAACTTAAAAACATTCATAATAGACGTTTCTCATAATGTCTTTTCGTTTCCCAAACATAATGTTCTTTGCATGTATTTAAGCGTTTTTATAGATAACATTTTTTCAAAAACACTCAAAATACATGTCTTAGGTAATGTTTTTCTGTTTCTCCATAAAGTGTGTCTTGCATGCGTTTTAGCGTTTTGGTATGTAAGGAGTTAAAAACAGTTAAAGGCAAGTTCTTCGTAAAAGTTGGTTTTATTCTCATATAATGTGGTTGTTCTGCTTTTTAGTGCTTTCTTGCATATCACGCTCAAAAATACTCAAAAGACACTTTCCTGATAATGTCATTTTTTTTCCACATAAAGCTAGTTTCGCATGTAATTTGGGATTTTCGTAACTAAGAATATGAAAAACACTCAAAATACACACATTTGGTAAGGTAGTTCTCTTTCTCAATTAAAAGTGTTATTCATGAAAATCAGGATTTTGGTATGTAAGAAAATTCTCTATATACACGAGTTTTTGCTTTTTTTGCCTTGTGGTTCTTATTAAACTATAAAACACTCATTATACACGTTTCTCGTAATGTCCTTTTGTTTCCCAATATAGAGTACTTTCCATTCATTTTCACATTTTTTGTAGGTGACACGCTCAAAAACACTCAAAATATATGTTGTTGGTAATGTTATTCTATTTCTTCATATTGGTTGGTTTACATCCGTTTTAGCGTTTTTCTTATTAAATCTCTGAAAAGACACAATTTCAGTAATATTGTTGAAATTGCTGAAAAACTCTCAAAAGACAGATTTCTGGTCAAGTCGTGTAATTTCCCCATTTAGGTGGCTTTGCATGCACTTTAGGGTTCCGGATAAAAGCTAAAATTATTGATTTTGATAATATTTTTTTTTATCTAATTTCCCTGAATTTTGCCAGAATTTTGGCATCTCCGTAGCTATGAAGATCAATAAAAAAAAAATTCTATTTTTTTTATTAATATATTTATTTATTTTTTCTCTATAAAGAGTGTTTTTTGTGGGTTTTAGCTTTTTGGTACTTAAGAAACTTAAAAACACTCAATACACAATTTTCGTAATGTCCTTTCGTTTCACAAACATAGGGTTCTTTGCATGTATTTAAGCGTTTTTATAGGTAACATGATCAAAAACACTCAAAATTCATGTTTTTGCTAAAGTTATTTTGTTTCTCCATAAAGGGTGTTTTGGATACGTTTTAGCGTAAGGAGTTAAAAAAAACACTTAAAGGCAAGTTCTTGGTAAAAGTTGGTTTTATTTCCATGTAAACTGATTATTCTGCCTTTTAGTGCTTTGTTGCATATCACGCTCACAAACACTCGAAAAACACTTTTCTGGTAATGTCATTTTTTTCCCCACATAAAGCTAGTTTCGCATGTAATTTAGGATTTTCGTAACTAAGAATGTGAAAAACACTCAAAATACTTACATTTGGTAAGATAGTTCTGTTTCTTAATTAAAAGTGTTATTCATGAGTTTCAGCATTTTGGAATGTAAGAAACTTCTCTGTGTAAACGAGTTTTTGCGTTTTTTGCCTTGTGGTTCTTGTGAAACTATAAAACACTCATTATACACGTTTCTCTTAATGTCCTTTTGCTTCCCAATATAGAGTGCTTTCCATCTTTTTTTGCGTTTTTTTTAAGTAACAATTTCAAAAGCACTCAATATATACCTTTTTGGTAATGTTATTTTATTTCTTCATATTGGTTGGTTTGCATCCGTTTTGGCATTTTTCTACGTAAAACACCGAAAAGACACGTTTTCAGTAATTTTGTTTTGATTCCCATATAGATTGACTTCCATGTGTTTTATCGTGTTGGTTCCTAACATGGTGAAAAACACTCATAAGACAGTTTTCTGGCTTTGCATTCACTTTAGGGGTTTGGTACATAACAATCCGAAAAAAAGCTAAATTTAACTTTTTTCATAATGTTCTTATTTCACATAATTTCCTGAACTTTGCCCGAATTTTGGCATCTCGTTACCTGTGAAGATGAATAAGAAAAAAAAAATAACGTAATTTTATTTATTTTTTTTTATTTTTTTCTCAAAAAAGAGTGTTATATGTGGCTTTTAGCTATTTCGTACTTAATAAACTTAAAAACACTCATAATACACGTTTCTGGTAATGTCCTTTCGTTTCCCAAAAATTGGGTTCTTTGCAGGTATTTAAGCGTTTTTATTGGTAACATGATCAAAAACACTCAAAATACATATTTTTGGTAATGTTATTCTGTTTCACCATGAAGTGTATTTTGCATGCGTTTTAGTGTTTTCGTATATAAGGATCTCAAAAACATTCAAAGGCAAGTTCTTGGTGAAAATTGGTTTTATTCTAATGTAATGTGATTGCCCTACTTTTTAGTGATTTATTGCCTATCACGCTCAAAAACACTCAAAAGACATTTTTCTGGTAATGTCATTTTTTTCCCACATAAAGCTGGTTTCGCATGCAATTTGGGGGTTTGGTAAATAAGAATGTGAAAAGCATTCAAAATACACGCATTTAGTTAGGATGTTCTGTTTCTCAATTAAGAGTGTTGTTCATGAGTTTCAGCATTTTGGTATCTAGGAAACTTCTTCATATACACTAGTTTTTGCATTTTTTTGCCTTGTTATTCTTTTGAACTATAAAACACTCATTATACACTTTTTTTTGCAATGTCCTTTCCTTTCCCATTATAGAGTGCTTTGCATCAATTTTTTCGTTTTTTATAGATAACAAGCTCAAAAACACTCAAAATACACCTTTTTGGTAATGTTTTTCTATTTCTTTATATTGGTTGGTATGCATCCGGTTTAGCGTTTTTCTACGTAAAACACTAAGAAGACACGTTTTCAGTAATTTTATTTTGAATTCTCATATAGAGTGAGTTCCTTATTATTTATCGTTTTGGTGCCTAACATGCTGAACAACACTCAAAAGACAGATTTCTGATATGGTCGTGTAATTTCTTTATATAGGAGGCTTTGCATGCACTTTAGGGTTTGGTACATAAGTCCGAAAAAAAAGCTAAAATTAACTTTTTTGATAATATTCTTTTATCATATAATTGCCCTGAATTTTCCCAGAATTTTTCCATCTCGGTTCTTATGAAGATGAATAACAAAAAAAAAAAATCCTATTTTTTTATTTTTATTTATTTAATTATTTTTTTTATGAATAAAGGGTGTTATTTGTGGGATTTTGCTCTTTGGTACTTAAGAAACTTAAAAACACTCATAATACACGTTTCTCGTAATCTCCTTTCGTTTCCCAAACATAAGGATGTTTGCATGTATTTAACCGTTTTTATAGAAAACATGATCAAAAACACTCAAAATACATGTTTTTGGTAATGTTATTCTGTTTCTCTATAAAAGATGTTTTGCATGCGTTTTAGCGTTTTGGTATGTAAGAAGCTCAAAAACACTTAAAGACAAATTCTTGGTAAAAGTTGGTTTTATTCCCATGTAATGTGATTGCCTTACTTTTTAGTGCTTTATTGACTAATACGCTCAAAAACCCTCAAAAGACACTTTTGTGGTAATATCATTTTTTTCCCACATAAAGCTACTTTCGCATGGAACTTGGGGTTTTGGTAACTAAGAATGTAAAAAACACTCAAAATACAAACATTTAGTAAGAATGTTCTATTTCTTAATTAAAATTGTTATTCATGAGTTTCAGCATTTTGGTATCTTAGAAACTTCTCCATACACACGAGTTTTGGTGTTTTTGGCCTTGTGATTCTTGTGAAACTTTGAAACACTCATTATAGACGTTTCTCGTTATGTCTTTTTTTTTTTTTTTCTAATATAGAGTGATTTGCATCCATTTTCGCATTTTTTTTATGTAACAAGCTCAAAAACACTCAAAATATACCTTTTCGGAAATGTTATTTTGTTTCTTAATATTGGTTGGTTTGCATCCGTTTTAGCATTTTTCTACGTAAAACTTTGAAAAGACACGTTTTCAGTAATTTTGTTTTGGATTTCCATATAGAGTGACTTTCATATTATTTATCATTTTCGTGCCTAACATTCGGAAAAACAATAAAAAAAACATGTTTCTTGTAAAGTTATTTAATTTCCCCATATAGATTGCTTTCCATTCACTTTAGGGTTTGGTACATAACTAAAATTAACTTTTTCGATAATAAACTTTTTTCCACATAATTTCCCTCAATTTTGGGAGAATTTTGCATCTTGGCAGCTATGGACATCAACAAAAAAAAAATGCTATTTTTTATTTTATTTATTTGTTTTATTTTTTTCTCTATAAAGAGTGTTATTTGTGGGTTTTAACGTTTTGGGACTTAAGGACCTTAAAAACACATAATACACTTTTCTCGTTATGTCCTTTCGTTTCCTAAACATAGGGTTCTTTGCATTTATTTAAGCGTTTTTATAGGTAACATGATCAAAAACACTTAAAACACATGTTGTTGGTAATGTTATTCTGCTTCTCCATGAAGGTGTGTTTTGCATGCGTTTTAGCATTTTGGTATGTAAGGAGCTCAAAAACACTTAAAGGCAAGTTATAGATAAAAATTGGTTTTATTTATATGTAATGTGATTGCCCTGCTTTTTAGTGCATTATTGCCTATCACGCTCAAAAACACTCAAAAGAAATTTTTCTGGTAATGTTATTTTTTTCTCACATAAAGCTGGTTTTGCATGCAATTTGGGGTTTTGTTAAGTAAGAATGTGAAAAGCACTCAAAATACACGCATTTAGTAAGGAATTTGTTTCTCAATTAAGAGTGTTATGAGTTTCAGCATTTTGGTATCAAGAAAACTTCTCCATATACAAGAGTTTTTGTGTTTTTTGCCTTGTGGTTCTTTTGAACTATAAAACACTCATTATCCACTTCTCTTGCAATATCCTTTTTTTTTTTCTTAATATAGAGTGCTTTGCATCAATTTTCGCGTTTTTTCTAGGTAACAAGCTCAAAAACACTCACAATATACCTTTTTGGTAATGTTTTTCTATTTCTTGATATTGGTTGGTTTGCATCCGTTTTAGCGTTTTTCTACGTAAAACACTGAGAAGACACGTTTTCAGTAATTTTGTTTTGGATTCCCATATAGAGTGAGTTCCTTATTATTGATCGTTTTGGTGCCTAACATGCTGAAAACACTCAAAAGGCAGATTTCTGGTAAAGTCGTTTAATTTCCTCATATAGGAGGCTTTGCATGCACTTTAGGGTTTGGTACATAACAATCCGAAAAAAAAAAGCTAAAATTAACTTTTTTAATAATTTTCTTTTATCATATAATAGCCCTGAATTTTCCCAGAATTTTGGCATCTCGGTACCTATGAAGATGAATAACAAAAAAAAAAAGAGAAAATACTATTTTTATATATTTTTATTTATTTGTTTTTCTAAATAAAGAGTGTTATTTGTGGGTTTTAGCTTCTTGGTACTTAAGGAACTTAAAAACAATCATAATACACGTTTCTCGTAATGTCCTTTCGTTTCCCAAACATAAGGTTTTTTGCATGTATTTAGGCATTTTTATAGACATGATCAAAAACACTCAAAATACATGTTTTTGGTAATGTTATTCTGTTTCTCCATAAAGTGTGTTTTTCATGCGTTTTAGCGGTTTGGTATATAAGGAGCTCAAAAAACCTTAAAGGCAAGTTTTTGGTAAAAATTGGTTTTATTCCAATGTAATGTGATTGCCCTGCTTTTTAGTGCTTTATTGCCTATCACGCTCAAAAACACTCAAAAGACATTTTTCTGGTAATGTCATTTTTTTCCCACATAAAGCTGGTTTTGCATGCAATTTGGGGTTTTGGTAACTAAGAATGTGAAAAGCACTCAAAATTCACGCATTTAGTAAGGCTGTTCTGTTTCTTAATTAAAAGTTTTATTCATGAGTTTCTGCATTTTGGTATGTAAGAAACTTCTGTAATACACACATTTGGTAAGGTATTTCTGTTTCTCAATTAAAAGTTATTCATGAATTTCAGCATTTTGGTATGTAAAAAACTTCTCTATATACACGAGTTTTTGAGATTTTTGCCTTTCCATCCATTGGAGTGCTTTCCATCCATTTTCGCATTAATTGTAGGTAACAAGCTCAAAACCAAATAAAAATATATCTTTATGGCAATGTTATTCTGTTTCTTCATATTGGTTGGTTTGCATCCGTTTTAGCGTTTTTCTACGTAAATCACTAAAAAGACACTTTTCAGTAATATTGTTGAAATTGCTGAAAAACACTCAAAAGACAGGTTTCTGGTAAAGTCGTGTAATTTCCCCATATAGGTGGCTTTGCATGCACTTCACGGTTTGGTACATAAATACGGAAAAAAGCTAAAATTATTTTTTTTATAATGATTTTTTTTACAAAATTTCCGTAAATTTTGCCAGAATTTTGGGATCTCGGTACTTATGAAGGTGAATAACAAAAAAAAAATATCGTTTTTTTTTTCTCTATAAAAAGTGTTATTTGTGGGTTTTAGGTTTTTGGTTCTGAAAGAACTTAAAAACACTCATAATACACCTTTCTCGTAATGTCCTTTCGTTTCTCAAACATAAGGTTTTTTGCATGTTTTTAAGCGTTTTTATAGATAACATGATGAAAAACACTCAAAATACATGTTTTTGGTAATGGAAAAGGTGTTTTGCATAAGTTCTAGCGTTTTGGTATGTAAGGATGTCAAAAACACTTAAAGGCAAGTTATTGGTAAAATTTGGTTTTATTTCCATGTAATGTGATTGCCCTGCCTTTTAGTGTTTTATTGCCTAACACGCTCAAAAACACTCAAAAGACATGCAAAGCCTTCCTTATGAGGAAATGCAACGACCTTACCAGAAATCTATCTATTGAGTGTTTTTCAGCATGTTAGGCACCAAAACGATAAATAATAAGGAACTCACTCTATATGGGAATCCAAAACAAAATTACTGAAAACATGTCTTCTCAGTGTTTTACGTAGAAAAACGCTAAAACAGATGCAAACCAACCAATATCAAGAAGTAGAAAAACATTACCAAAAATGTATATTTTGAGTTTTTTTGAGCTTGTTACCTATAAAAAAACGCCAAAATTGATACAAAGCACTTTATACTGGGAAACAAAGGCACTTTGTGAGAAAAGTCTATAATAAATGTTTTATAGTTCAAAAGAACCACAAGGCAAAAAACGCAAAAACTCGTGTATATGGAGAAGTTTCCTAGATACCAAAAAGCTGATACTCTTCAATAACACACTTAATTGAGAAACACAACAACCTTACTAAATGCGTGTCAAAAACATTAAAGGCAAGTTCTTGGTAAAAGTTGATTTCATTCCCATATAATGTGATTGCCCTGATTTTTAGTGCTTTATTGCCTAACATGCTCAAAAACACTCAAAAGACACATTTGGTAATGTCCCTTTTTTTTCCCACATAAAGCTAGTTTCGCATGCTATTTGGGGTTTTGCTAACAATGTGAAAAACTCTCAAAATACACGCATTTGGTAAGGATTTTCTGTTTCTCAATTAAGATTGTTATTCATGAGTTCCAGCATTTTGTTATCTAAGAAACTTCTTTATATACACGAGTTTTTGCGTTTTTTGCCTTTTGGTTCTTGTGAACCCCAAGTTCTTTTGCCCGAAAATAATAAGACACTCATTATACACATTTCTCGTAATGTCCTTTTGTTTCCTAATAGGGAGTGCTTTGCATCCATTTTTTGCGTTTTTTGTAGGTAACAAGCTCAAAACACTCAAAATATAGCTTTTTCGTAATGTTATTCTATTTCTACATATTGGTTGGTTTGCAACCGTTTTAGCGTTTTTCTACGTAAAACACCGAAAAACCACGTTTTCAGTAATTTTGTTTGTGATTCCCAAAGAATTTTGCCAGAATTTTGCATCTAGGTACCTATGAAAGTGAATAACAAAAAAAATCTATTTTTTTATTTTTTTCAATATAAAGAGTGTTATTTGTGTGTTTTATCTTTTTGGTACAAAAGGAACTTAAAAACACTCATAATACACGTTTCTCGTAATGTCCTTTCGTTTCCCAAACATCATGTTCTTTGCATGTATTTAAGCGTTTTTATAGATAACATGATCAAAAACACTCAAAATACATGTCTTTATTAATGTTATTCTGTATCTCCATAAAGTGTGTTTTGCAGGCGTTTTAGAGCTTTTGTATGTAAGGAGTTAAAAACACTTAAAGGCAAGTTCTTCGTAAAAGTTGGTTTTATTCCCATATAATGTGATTGTTCTGCTTTTTAGTGCTTTCTTGCATATCACGCTCAAAAACACTCAAAAGACACTTTTTTTTCCACATAAAGCTAGTTTCGCATATAATTTGGCGTTTTCGTAACTAAGAATGTGAAAAACACTCAAAATACACACATTTTGTAAGGTACTTCTTTTTCTCAATTAAAAGTGTTATTTATGCATTTCAGCATTTTGGTATGTAAGAAACTTCTCTCTATACACGATTTTTTGCGTTTTTTGCCTTGTGGTTCTTGTTAAACTATAAAACACTCATTATACACGTTTTTAGTAATGTCCTTTTGTTTTCCAATATAGAGTGTTTTCCATTCATTTTCGCATTTTTTGTAGATAACACGTTCAAAAACACTCAAAATATATCTTTTTGGTAATGTTTTTCTATTTCTACATATTGGTTGGTTCACATCCGTTTTAGCGTTTTTCTTAGTAAATCTCTGAAAAGACACGTTTTCAGTAGTATTGTTGAAATTGATAAAAACACTCAAAAAACATGTTCCTGGTAAAGTCGTGTAATTTCCCCATCTAGGTGGCTTTCCATGCACTTTAGGGTTTGGTAGATAACTCCGAATAAAAGCTAAAATCATTGATTTTGATCATTTTTTTTCATCTAATTTCCCTGAATTTTACCAGAATTTTGGCATCTCGGTACATATGAAAATGAATAAAAAAAAATTCTTATTTATATTTTTTTGATTTATTTATTTATTTTTTTTTCACTATAAAGAGTGTTATTTGTGGGTTTTAGCTTTTTGGTACTTAAGGATTTTAAAAACACTCATAATATACAATTTTCGTAATGTCCTTTCGTTTTACAAACATCTTTGCATGTATTTAAGCGTTTTTATAGGTAACATGATCAAAAACACTCAAAATTCATATTTTTGGTAATGTTATCGTAGGGTGTTTTGCATGCGTTTTAGCGTTTTGGTATGTAAGGAGTTAAAAAAAACACGTAAAGGCAAGTTCTTGGTAAAAGTTGGTTTTATTCCCATGTAATGTGATTATTCTGCTTTTCAGTGCTTTGTTGCATATCACGCTCAAAAACACTCGAAAGACACTTTTCTGGTAATGTCATTTTTTTCACATATAAAGCTGGTTTCGCATGTAATTTGGGATTTTCGTAACTAAGAATGTAAAAAACACTCAAAATGCTCACATTTGTTAAAATAGTTCTGTTTCTTAATTAAAACTGTTATTCATGAGTTTCAGCATTTTGGAATGTAAGAATGTTTTTGCGTTTTTTGCATTGTGGTTCTTGTGAAAGTATAAAACACTCATTATACACGTTTCTCGTAATGTCCTTTTGTTTCCCAATATAGAGTGCTTTCCATCCATTTTCGCGTTTTTTGTAGGTAACAATTTCAATAACACTCAAAATATACCTTTTTGGTAATGTTATTCTATTTCTTCATATTGGTTGGTTTGCATCCGTTTTAGCGTTTTTCTACGTAAAACACCGAAAAGACACGTTTTCAGAAATTTCGTTTTGGATTCCCATATAGATTGGCTTCCATGGGTTTTATCATGTTGGTTCCTAAGATGCTGAAAAACACTCATTAGACAGTTTTCTGGCAAAGACATTTAATTTCCCCATATAGGTTGGTTTGCAAGCGCTTTAGGGGTTTGGTACATAACAGTCCGAAAAAAAAACCTAAATTTAACTTTTTTGATAATGTTCTTATTTCACATAATTTCTTGAACTTTGCCCGAATTTTGGCATCTCGTTACCTGTGAATATGAATAAGAATGAAAAAAAATATCGTTTTTTTCTTTTTTTATTTTTTTCTTAATAAAGACTGTTATTTGTGGGTTTTAGCTTTTTCGTACTTAATGAACTTTAAAACACTCATAATACACGTTTCTCGTAATGTCCTTTCGTTTCCCTAAAATAGGGTTGTTTGCATGTATAAAAGCGTTTTTATTGGTAACACGATAAAAATGCACTCAAAATACATGTTTTTGGTAATGTTATTCTGTTTCAACATGATGTGTATTTTGCATGCGTTTTAGGGTTTTGGTATATAAAGAGCTCAAAACACTTAAAGTCAAGTTCTTGGTAAAAATGGGTTTTATTCCAATATAATGTGATTGCCCTGCTTTTTAGTGCTTTATTGCCTATCACGCTCAAAAACACTCAAAAGACATTTTTCTGGTAATGTCATTTTTTTTCCCATAAAGCTGGTTTCGCGTGCAATTTGGGGTTTTGGTAACTAAGAATGTGAAAAGCACTCAAAATACACGCTTTTAGTAAGGATGTTCTGATTCTCAATTAAGAGTGTTGTTCATGAGTTTCAGCATTTTGGAATTTTGGAAACATCTTCATATACACTAGTTTTTGCATTTTTTGCCTTGTTGTTCTGTTGAACTATAAAACACTCATTATACACTTTTCTTGCAATGTCCTTTTTTTTTCCCATTATAGAGTGCTTTGCATCAATTTTCGCGTTTTTTTATAGATAACAAGCTCAAAAACGCTCAAAATATACCTTTTTGGTAATGTTTTTCTATTTCTTTATATTGGTTGGTTTGCATCCGGTTTAGCGTTTTTTACGTAAAACACTGAGAAGACACGTTTTCAGTAATTTTGTTTTGAATTCCCATATAGAGTGAGTTCCTTATTATTTATCGTTTTTGTGCCTAACATGCTGAACAACACTCAAAAGACAGATTTCTCATTTCTCAGATTTCTCAGGTCGTTTTATTTTCTCATATAGGAGACTTTGCATGCACTCTAGGGTTTAGTAGATATGTCCCCAAAAAAAAAGCTAAAATTAACTGTTTTGATAATATTCTTTTATCATATAATTGCCCTGAATTTTCCCAGAATTTTGGCATCTCGGTACCTATGAAGATGAATAACAAAAAAAAAAAATCCTATTTTCTTATTTTTTATTTATTTATTTTTTCTCAATAAAGAGTGTTATTTGTGAGATTTAGCTTTTTGTTACTTAAGGAAATTAAAAACACTCATAATACACGTTTCTCGTAATGTTCTTTCGTTTCCTAAACATAAGGATCTCTGCATGTATTTAAGCGTTTTTATAGAAAACATGATCAAAAAACACTCTAAATACATGTTTTTGTTAATGTTATTCTGTTTCTCTATAAAAGGTGTTTTGCATGCGTTTTAGTGTTTTGGTATGTAAGGAGCTCAAAAACACTTAAAGGCAAATTCTTGGTAAAAGTTGGTTTTATTCCCATATAATGTGATTGCCCTGCTTTTTAGTGCTTTATTGCCTAACACGCTCAAAAACCCTCACACATAAAGTTAGTTGCGCATGGAATTTTCAGTTTTGGTAACTAAGAATGTGAAAAACACTCTTCTGTTTCTTAATTAAGAGTGTTATTCATGAGTTTCAGCATTTTGTTATTTTTAAAAACTTTTCCCTATACACGAGTTTTTGCATTTTATGCCCTGTGATTCTTGTGAAACTATGAAACACTTATTATACACGTTTCTCGTTATATCCTTTTTTTTTTTTCCTAATATAGAGTGCTTTGCATCCATTTTCGCATTTTTTTTATGTAACAAACACAAAAATACTCAAAATATACCTTTTTGGTAATGATATTATATTTCTTCATATTGGTTGGTTTGCATGTTTTAGCGTTTTTCTACGTAAAACTTTGAAAAGACACGTTTTTATTAATTTTGTTTTGGTTTTCCATATACAGTGACTCCTATTATTTTTGTCGTTTTGGTGCCTAACATGCGGAAAAACACTGAAAAAGACAGGTTTCTTGTAAAGTGGTTTAATTTCCCCATATAGATGGCTTTCCATACACTTTAGGGTTTGGTACATAACTCCGATAAAAAAAGCTAAAATTAACTTTTTCGATAATGTTCTTTTTTTTCCATATAATTTCCCTGAATTTTGTCAGATTTTTGTCATCTTGGCAGCTATGAACATCAATAACAAAAAAAAATTGCTATTTATTTATTTATTTATTTATTTATTTATTTACTTATTTCTCTATAAAGAGTGTTATTTGTGGGTTTAAACGTTTTGGTACTTAAGGACATTAAAAACACATTATACACGTTTCTCGTTATGTCCTTTCGTTTCCCAAACATAGGGTTCTTTGCATGTATTTAAGCGTTTTTATAGGTAACATGATCAGAAACACTTAAACACATGTTGTTGGTAATGTTATTCTGCTTCTCCATAAAGGAGTGTTTTGCATGCGTTTTAGCGTTTTGATATTTAAGGTCAAAAACACTTGAAGACAAGTTATTGGTAAAAGTTGGTTTTATTCCCATGTAATGTGATTGCCCTGTTTTTTTGTGCTTTATTGCCTAAAACGCTCAAAAATACTCAAAAGACACTTCTGGTAATGTCATTTTTTTCTCACATAAAGCTAGTTTCGCATGCTATTTGGGATTTTGCTAAAAATGTGAAAAACACTTAAAATACACGCATTTGGTAAGGTTGTTTTGTTTCTCAATTAAGATTGTTATTCATGTGTTTCAGCATTTGGTATCTAACAAACTTCTTTATATATATGAGTTTTTGCGTTTTTTGCCTTGTGGTTCTTGTGAACCACAAGTTCTTTTTCCCGAAAATAATAAGACACTCATTATACACGTTTCTCGTAATGTCCTTTTGTTTTACCATTTTCGCGTTTTTTGTAGGTAACAAGCTCAAAAACACTCAAAATATACCTTCTTGGTAATGTTATTTTCTTTCTTCATATTAATTGGTATGCATCCGTTTTAGCGTTTTAATACATAAAACACCGAAAAGACACCTTTTTCAGTAAATTTTGTTTTGGATTCCCATATAGAGTGACTTCCATGTTATTTATCGTTTTGGTGCTTAACATGCTGAAAAACACTCATAAGACAGTTTTCTGGCAAAGACGTTTAATTTCCCCATATAGGTGGCTTTGCATGCACTTTAGGGTTTGGTACACAGGTGTCCGAAAAAAAAGCTAAAATTAACTTTTTTTATAATGTTTTTATTTCCTATAATTTCCTGAATTTTGTCCGAATTTTGGCATCTCGGTACCTATGAAGATGATTAACAAAAAATAAAAATTACTATTTTTTACTGGTATTTACTTACCAGATTTTTGGTGAGGTCGTTTAATTTCCTCATATAGGAGGCTTTGCATGCACTTTAGGGTTTGGTACATAACAGTCCGAAAAAAAAGTAAAATTAACTTTTTTTTATAATTTTCTTTTATCATATAATAGCCCTGAATTTTCCCAGAAATTTGGCATCTCGGTACAATAAAAATAACAAAAAAAAAATATAGTATTTTTTTTTCTAAATAAAGAGTGTTATTTGTGGGTTTTAGCTTTTTGGTACTTAAGGATCTTAAAAACAATTATAATACACATTTCTCGTAATGTCCTTTTGTTTCCCAAACATAAGGTTCTTTGCATGTATTTAAGCCTTTTTATAGATAACATGATCAAAAAACACTCAAAATATATGTTTTTGGTAATTTTATTGTTTCTCCATAAAAGGTGTTTTGCATGCGTTTTAGCGTTTTGGTATGTAATGAGCTCAAAAACACTTAAAGGTAAGTTCTTGGTAAAAGTATTTTTTATTCCCATGTAATGTGATTCCCCTGCTTTTTAGTGCTTTATTGCCTAACACGTTCAAAAACACTCAAAAGACACTTTTTTTTTTCCAACATAAAGCTAGTTTTGCATGGAATTTGGGTTTTGGTAACTAAGAATGTGAAAAACACTCAAAATACACACGTTTAGTAAGGTAGTTCTGTTTCTCAATTAAAAGTGTTATTCATGAGTTTCAGCATTTTGGTATGTAAGAAACTTCTCTATGTACACGAGTTTTTGAGTTTTTTGGCTTGTAGTTCATGTGAAACTATAAAACACTCATTATACACGTTTCACGTAATGTCCTTTTCTTTCCCAATAAAAAGTGCTTTCCATCCATTTTCGCATTTTTTGTAGGTAACAAGATCAAAAACACATCAAAATATATCTTTTTGATAATGTTATTCTATTTTTTCATATTGGTTGGTTTACATCCGTTTTAGCGTTTTTCTACCTAAATCACTGAAAAGACACGTTTTCAGTAATATTGTTGAAATTGCTAAAAAAAAACACTCAAAAGACAGGTTTCTCGTAAAGTCGTGTAATTTTCCCATATAGGTGGCTTTGCAAGCACTTCAGGGTTTGGTAAATAAATAATGATTTTTTTTTTACAAAATTTCCCTGAATTTTGCAAGAATTTTGGCATCTCGGTATATATAAAGATGAATAACAAATTTTTTTTTTCTCTATAAAGAGTGTTATTTGTGGTACTTAAGGAACTTAAAAACAGTCATAATACACGATTTTCGTAATGTCCTTTTGTTATACAAGCATAGTGTTTTTTACATGTATTTAAGCGTTTTTATAGGTAACATGATCAAAAACACTCAAAATACATGCTTTTGGTAATGTTATTCTGTTTCTCCATAAAGAGTGTTTTGCATGCGTTTTAGCGTTTTGGTATGTAAGGAGTTAAAAAAACACTTAAAGGCATGTTCTTCGTAAAAGTTGGTTTTATTCACATGTAATGTGATTGTTCTGCTTTTTATTGCTTTGTTGCATATCATACTCGAAAACACTCAAAATACACTTTTCTGGTAATGTCAATTTTTTTCCCACATGGAGCTAGTTTCGCATGTAATTTGGCATTTTCGTAACTAAGAATGTGAAAAACACTCAAAATACACAATTTGGTAAGGTAGTTCTATTTATTGATTAAAAGTGTTATTCATGCATTTCATCATTTTGATATGTAAGAAACTTCTCTATATACACGAGTTTTTGCGTTTATTGCCTTGTGGTTCTTTTAAAACTATAAAACACTCGTTATACACGTTTCTCGTAATGTCTTTTTCTTTCCTAATATAGAGTGCTTTACATCCATTTTTGCATTTTTTGTAGGTAGCAGGCTCAAAAACACTCAAAATATATCTTTTTGGTAATGTTATTCTTTTTTTTTTTCATATGGGTTGGTTTGCATCCGCTTTAGCGTTTTTCTACGTAAAACACTGAAAAGACATGTTTTCAGTAATTTTGTTTTGGATTCAGATATTGGCTGACTTCCATATTATTTATCGTTTGGTGCCTAACATGCTGAAATACACTGAAAAGACAGGTTTCTGGTATGTTTTTTTTTTTTTTCGAAAGATGTCTTTTCGGTGTTTTTGAGCGTGTTAGACACCAAAGTGCTAAAAAAAGAAAAAAGAAAGGGGGAAACCGCTTTATATGAGGAATAAAAACATTATGAAAAAATTTGTTCTCTCACTGTTTTTTTTTATATAATATACCATAAAGCAAAAGACGCATACAAAACACTTTTTATAGAAAAACAGAATAACATTACCATGCTAGACACCTAAACACTAAAAACCATGGAAAGCTCCCTATAAGGGAATTAAAAACATTACCAAAAACGTGACAAATATATTTGAATTATTTATGTACCAAAAAACTAAATCTTATGCAAAACACCCTCTATGGAGAGAGAAAAAAAAAACATTACGAAAAATGAATATTTTGAGTGTTTTTGTGCTTGTTACGCTCAAAAAAAAAAAAAAATTCAAATGCATGTAAATTACC
The DNA here is from genome assembly GCF_035594125.1 of Scylla paramamosain. Taxonomy (NCBI): domain Eukaryota; kingdom Metazoa; phylum Arthropoda; class Malacostraca; order Decapoda; family Portunidae; genus Scylla; species Scylla paramamosain. Next base: position 22,449,054 of record NC_087159.1, on the reverse strand, counting down.
CTATATGGGGAAACGGAAGGACACAACGAAAAACGTGTATTATGAATGTTTTTGTTTTTTTATTGAGATTCATAGTTATGAAAATACTAAAATGCTTGAAGAGCACGCTATATGGAGAAACAGAACAATATTAACAAAAACATGCATTTTAAATGTACGTATTTAACATTGTTAGGTACAGAAATTCATTGCAAAATGAAATTCATGCAAAGCACCATCTATGGGAAAACGAAACGACATTTCTAGAAACATGGATTTTGAGTGTTTATACACATGTTATGCAACAAAACACTACAATAAAAAAAAGGAAAGAACCCTATATGGGTAAAACAAATCAACATTTTCAAAAATATGTCTTTTGAGTGTTTTTAACTAACATACCAATACGGTAAAACGCTTGCACAACACCCTTTATGTAGAAATAGAACATGCAGACCAAAACTGTGCAATTTGAGTGTTTTTTTTATTTTTTTATATGTAAAAACGCCAAAATGCATATAAAGTACCCTATATGGGGGAATTTTAAAATATTACGAGAAACGTGTATTATGACTATCTTTTTAGCTTCTCAGATAGCAAAACGGCAAAATTCATGAATAACACTCTATATGGAGAAACAGAACAAGATTTCCAAAAACGTGTATTTTGAGTAGGTACCAAAACGCCAAAATGCATAAATAACACATTATATGGAGAAAGGAAACATTTCCAAGTGTGTCTTTTGGGTGTTTATGAGCGTGTTAGGGAATAAATACGCAAAAAGCATGGAAAACCCCTTACAAAGAGAAAAGAAAAAAAAACATTACGAAAAAAGTGTCATTAACTGTTTTTTTTTCAGAAAGTTACGTACCAAAATGCTAAAAAGAATGCAAAACACCCTTCATGGAGAAACAAAATAACATGACAAAGTAGAAAAACGTCAAAATGCAAGCAAATTACCCTGTATATGGAAACGAAAACGTATTACTAGAAACGTGTGTTAGGAGTCTTTTTTGAGTTCTTTGGTTTGAAAACGAAAAAAAAAATGAAAGAAAATAATATTACCAAAAACGTCTGTTTTGAGTGTTTTCCACATTGTTAAGTAAGAAAACATACAAAATGCATGCAAATTCTCCTTAGTGGGTGAACGAAACAAAATTACAAGAAACGTATCTTGATTATTTTTTTTGTGTATGTGAATCACCAAAACACCAAGAAACATGAAAAGCACCCTGTATGGGAATAACAAACGACAAAACCAAAAACGTGACTTCTGAGTTTTTTTCATTTTCTTACGTACCAAAACGCTAAAACGCAAGCAAAACAGCGTTTATGGAGAAACAACAAATATTACGAAAAACATGTATTTTGAAAATGTTCGAGCTTGTTATGTACAATATCAACAAAATGCATGGAAAGTACCCCTTATAGGGAAAAGAAAAGACTACGAGAAACGTGTTTTATGACAGTTTTTCTTTTTTTTTATACCAAAACGCTAAAAAGCATGAATTGAGGACTATATAGAGAAATAAAACATTTATTTTGAGTGTATTTCACTTTATTAAGTAAGAAAACACCAAAATTCATGCAAAGCACTATCTGTGGAGAAAGGAAACGACTGTTTGAAAAACATGCCTTTTGAGTGTTTATGAGCTTGTTAGGCACTAAAACGTTAAAAATAATGGAAAGCTCTATATATGGGAAAACAAAAATAAAATGTCTCCATTGTATTTTGAGGTACTAAGAAAAAAAATAAACACTGTAATATTTTCAAAACACCGTTTAAAGACAAATAGAATAACATGATCAGAATCATTTATTTTGAGTTTTTTTTTTTTTTTAGCTTACTTAAAAAAAACAAAACTGAAATGCATGTAACGTAGCCTAGATGAAGAAACGAAAAGACATTATGAAAAACGCTTAATATAGGTATTTTTTAGAGTTTTTTTAGGTTATAAAACGTGAAAACGCGTTAATAGAACTCTATATGTAAAAACAAGATCTTCACAAAAAAAGAAATGTATTTGAGTGTTTTTCACTTTGAAAGGTACAAAAATGCCATTACGACTTTACAAGAAACATATCTGTTGTTTTCGTGCATGTTAAGCATCAAAACACTGAAAAGCATGGAAGGCTCACTATTTGGGAAAAGAAAACAGCTTTATCAAAAACGTGTCTTTTGAGTGTTTTACAGTTCATTTCGTAAGAAAACCCTAACATATATGCAAAATACCTTGGAGAAAAATAAAAGCATTCCCCGAAAAAAAAAGCGTCTTCAGTGTTTTGAGCTTGTTACGTACAAAAAGATCAAAATGCACGTAACGTACCCTATATTGGGAGGAAAAAAACTACATTACAAGAAACGTGTAAGAATGTTTATTTTATTTTTATTATTTTAGCTTTTCAAATACAAAAACGTTGAAACTTAATAGTAGCACTCTCTATGAAGAAACAGGACAACAACACGAAAAACGTTTATTTTCACATTGTTAAGTACCAAGACGCTAAAATGTGTGTGTGTGTGTGTGTGTGTGTGTGTGTGTGTGTGTGTGTGTGTGTGTGTGTATGTGTGTGTGTGTGTACACACACACACACACACACACACACACACACAAAAAAAAAAAAATAAATAAATATTTGGAAAAGAAATTACATTTCCAGAAACATGTCTTTTGAGGGTTTATATGCGTGTTATGCACCAAAACACTTAAAATCTTTGAGAAAAACCCTGTATAAAAAATATTACCAAAAACATGTTTCGAGTGTTCTTCAGACTGTTACGTAGAAAATGCCAAAATGCATGCAATATACTCAATATAGGGAAATGAAAAGATGTTAACGTGTATTATGAGTGTTTTTGAGTTTCAATGGAACCAAAACACTAAAACGCATGGATAGCACTCTCTGTGGAGAAAGAAAACAAGACTACCACAAACGTGTATTTTGAGTGATTTTCACAGTTAGGTAGCAAAACCCCAAAATGAATGCATATCACCCCATATGAAGAAACGCAAAATTACAATCAATGTATTCTCCAATACGCTATAAAGCATGGAAAGCAACATTACCAAAAACGTGTCTGTTGTGTATTTTTAGTGTTTGGTAGTTACGTACCAAAACGCTAAAACGCGTTTTTGGAGAAACAAGACAAATTTACGAAAAACTTATATTTTGAGTGATTTTGGGCTTCTTACGTAGAAAACGAAAAAAGTGCATGCTAATTACCCTGTATGGTGAAATTAAATGACATTTCGAGAAACGTGTACTTTGAGTGTTTTTTGAGTTTCTTCGATAGCAGAGCGCTAGAATGCATGAATAGCACTGTATATAGAGAAATAAAACAAGATTACCACAAACGTGTATTTTGAGCTTTTTTTTTTAACATTCTTAAGTACCAAAAAACCAAAATGTTTGGAAGTCACTTCATATGGATAAACGAAATGAGATTACCATGTATCCAACAATTTATCCATGTATCCAACCTTGTATCAACCGTGTATTCTTTCTTTATTACTGTGTTAGCCATCAATACGCTAAAAAAAAAAAAGATATAAAGTACCCTATATGGAAAAAAAACAAAACATTATCGAAAAAGTGTATTTTCAGTATTTTTCAGCTACTTATGTACCAAAATTCTTAAACGCATGGAAAACACATTTTATGAAGAAACAGAATAACGTTAACAGTGTTTTTGAGCTTGTTACGGAGAAAAAACGCTAAATGTACGCAAAGTACCCTATATGAGGAAAAGAAAAGACATTACGAGAAACCTTTATTATAATTGTTTTAAAACTTCTTAGATATCTAAGCGCGAAAACGCACGAATAACATTTATATAAAGGGAAAGAACAACATTACCATAAACATGTATTTTGATTGGTTTTCATATTTTCATGTACAAATATGCAAAACTGCATGCAAAACATAATCTATGAAAACGAAACGTTATTTCTAGAAAAAAAAAAAAAATCAGTATTTATAAGAGTATTAGGCACCAAAAAAAAGCTAAAGAGCATGGAAAGCTATGTGGGGAAACAAAATAATATTCACCAAAAAACGTGTCTTTTGAGTGTTTTTCCGTTACTTACATACCAAAACACCCTTGATGGACAAAGAGAATAAAATAACAAGAAACATGTATTTTCATTTTTTTTTTTTCGTGCTTGTTTATCACAAAAAAAAAAAAAAAGAAAGCCAAAATGCATGGAAGAACCCTATATAGGGATATGTCTCTTGAATGTTTTTAAGCTTTTTCAATAACAAAACATTAATACGCATCCAAAACTCTCCTTATAAACAAAAAGAAAACATTACCAAAACCATAGAAGTTGAGAGTTATATATAAACTTTCTTCCGTAGAAAAACGCCAAAATGCATTAAACGTATATCATATATTGTGAAAGGAAAATATATTACAAGAAACGTGTATAGTGGGTGATTATGAACTTCGCAGCTACACTAAAAAAAATAAATAAATAAATAAATAAGACACTAAAACACTAAAACGCGTGAAACTCATTGTGTATGGAAAAATATAACATTACCAAAAAGGTGTTTGTTTTTTTTAGTGGTGTTTAACTTTGTTCGTTACCAACACGACAAAATGCATGAGAACAACGTGATTTGAAAAAAAAAAACAGAAATTTACAAAAAAATATGTATTGTAAGCGTGTTTGAGGTCATTAGGTACCAAATGGAAAAAAAATGCATGCAAACCACATTATATAAGGAAACGAAAGGACATCATGAGAAACGTGTACAGTAAGTGTTTTTGAGCTTCTTAGGTACAAAAACGCAAAAGCGGTTGAATAGCACTCTATATGAAAAAGCAGAAAACCATTACCAAATTTTTTTAAATTTTTTTTTATTGGTACCAAAATGCCAAAATGCATTCAAAGCACCTTATATGAGGAAAAGAAACATTTCCTGAAACGTGTCTTTTGAGTGTTTATGAGCGTTTCAGGGTCCAAAATGAGAATCACCATATATGGGAATATAAAACAGTTTTATGAAAAACATGTCTTTCGAGTGATTTTGAGCTTTTATACCAACACACGAAAACGTATGCAAAAAAAAAAAAGGAAAAAGAATAACATTCATAAAACAACTATATTAAGTGTTTTTGAGCTTGTTAGGTACAAATTTCGCAAAATGCATGGAAAGTACACTATATGAGGTAACAAAAGAACATTATTAGAAATGCGTATTATGAGTGCAATTGAGCTTTTTAAGTATCAAAACACTAAGACACATGAATCACACTCTATATGGAAAACAAATAACATTACCAAAAAACAGTATTTTGAGTATTTTTCACAGCCTAAATTCTGAAGTGTAGGCATATCTCTATATATGATGAATTAAAACCTCATTTTCAGAAACATGTCTTTTAAATGTCTTTTGGAGTGTGTTAGGCACCAAAACTCTAAGAAGCATGATAGCACCCTGTATGTAAAAAAAACAAAAAAAAAACGTGTCTTTACAGTGTTTCTTCGGTACTTACGTACAAAACGCTAAAACGCATGTAAAACATCCTTTATAAAAAAAAAACATGATAATATATCAAAAAAGTGTTTCAAATGGTTTTGAGCTTGTTACGTACAAAACAACCAAAATGTACGGAAAGTATATCATATGGGGAAATAAAGGAATATTACCATGGAGGTGTATTTTGAGTGTTATTGAGCTTCTTAGATAACAAAACACTAAAAATCATGAATAGCACTCTATATGGAGAAACAGAACAATATTACCTAAAATGTGTATTTTGAGTGTTAGATACCAAAATATTAAAATCCATGCAATGCACCCACTATGGTGAAGGAAACGATATTTCCAGAAATATTTCTTTTTGAATGTTTATGGGCGCGTTAGGCACCAAAACGCCAAAAAAAAAAAAGTAAAAGAAAACAAAGCAACATTCCGAAGATCGTGTCTTTTGAGACATTTGAGCTAGTTAAGTACCAAAATCTAAAAAGCTTGCAAAACACATTATTGAGAAACACAATAACATTACCAAAAATATGTATTTCCAGTGTTTTTCAGTTTGTTGCGTGGAAAACGCCAAAATCCATGCAAAGTAACCTATATGTGAAAATGAAAGGATATTACGTAAAATATATTTTAGGGTGTTTTTTTTTTTTTTTTAGCTTATTAGGCACTAGATGTAAAAACGCGTTCTCTGTATAGAGAAACAGAACAACATCTTCAAATATGTCTACTTTCAGTGTATTTTATAATGCTAGGTACCAAAATGCAAAAATGCATGCAAAGTCCTCTATATGAAAAATCGAAACGACATTACGGTAAACGTGTATTATGAATGTTTTTTGAGCTTTTTAAGTACCAAAAACGCTATATGGGGAAATAAAGGAGCATTACGATAGAGGTGTATTTTGAGTGTTATTGAGCTTGTTAGGTAACAAAAAGCTAAAAGGCATGAATAGTATTTTAAATGGAGAAACATAACGTTACAAAGAATGTGTATTCTGAGTGTTTTTTTCACTTTGTTAGACGCCAAAACGCCCCCCCCCCCCAAAAAAAAAAACATGCAAAGCACCCTTTATGGTGAATCGAAACGATATTTCCAGAAATGTCTTTTGAATATTTTTGTGTGTTTGACAATAAAATGCTGAAAAGCATGGAAAGCATGTGTATTTCACATTGTGAAGTACGAAAAATCCAAAATGCATGGATATATGAGGAAAATAATTGAGGAAAGGAAATAACATTTTATAGAAACGTGTCTGTTCAGTGTTTATGAACGTGTTAGGCACTAAAACGTTAAAACGCATTGAAAATAATCTATAATGAATAGCAAATCAACATTATCAAAACCGTCTCTTTTCAGTGTTTTTAAGCTACTTCCGTACGAGAACGCTAAAGCACAGCCAAAACATCCTTTGTAGAGAAAGAGTATAACTCTACAGAAAACGTAAATTTTTCATGAATTTTCAGAGTTTTGAGCTTGTTACGTAGAAAAATCCTGAAATGCATGGAAAGTATTCGATAAGTGTAAACAAAAGAACATTACGAGAATCGTTTATTATGAGAAATTTAATGTTTTTAGGTAAAAAAAAACGCTAAAAGGTATGAATAGTTATCTATATCAAGATACAGAACAACATGACCAAAAATCTGTATTATGAGTGTATTTCAAGTTTTTATGTGCCTTAACACCAAAAGTCATGCAAAGTACCCTACATGGGGAAACGAAAAGATATGAAGAGAAACTTGTATTATGATATTCATAGGTACTAAAACACTAAAACGTATGAATAACAAGGTATATGGAGAAATATTCCAACATTACCAAAAACAAGTATTTTTTTTTTTTACGTAAAAAAAATCTAAAATGTATCCCAAGGATCATTAAACGACTTTACGAAAAACGTGTATTTATGAATGTTTTTGAGCTTCTTAAGTACAAAAAAAAGCTAATAAACATTGATAACACTCCATAAGGAAAACATTTAAAAAAAAAAAAATCATGTACCTTGCATAGATTTTGGTACGTAACTATATGATGTATACTGAAAATATTCGTTTTTGATAATGTTATCTGTTTCTTCATATAGAGTAAAATTCGTTCTTTTTTAGCGTTTTGGTACCGAAGAAACTCAAAAACACTCATAATACACGTTTCTCGAAATGTCTTTTTGTTTTCTCTTATAGGGTATCTTACATGCATTTTGGCATTTTTGTACGTAACGAGATGAAAAACTCTCAAAATATTTGTTTTTGGTATTGTTATTCTATTTCTCCATAAAGGTGTTTTTTTATGTTTTCTAGGATTTTGGTATGTAACTAGCTCAAGAACACTTAAAATATATTTTTTTTCATAATATTGTTTTGCATTACATTATAGGGTGATTTCCATGGTTTATAGCGTTTTTGTGCCTAAAACGCCCATAAATACTCAAAATACACCTTTCTGGAACTATCGTTTCGTTTCCCTGTGGCTTTAAGCTTTTCATGTCTCTGTACCTAACAATAACCTAATAACTTAATAACAATATCTAACACTTAAAATTCATGATTTTGGTAATGTTGTTCTCTTTCAACATATAGAGTTATATCACCGTGTTTTCGTGTTTTGGTGCCTAAGAAACACAAAAACACTCATAATAAACGTTTCTCATAATATCTTATCTTTTCCCTTTGCTTGCATTTTCGAGTTTTTCTACGAAACAAGCCCAAAAACTCAAAATCCTTGTTTTTTTTTTTTTATGTTATTCTGTTTCATGATGCCATTCATCGTTTCAGCACCTAGGAAACTCAAAAACAGTTTAAAAAACACGTTTTTTGTAATGTTTTGTATTCCCATATAGGGTGATTTTCATGCATTTTATCACCCAAAAGACACACTTGGAAATGTTTCCTTTCTCCATATAATGTGTTATTTATGCATTTTGGAGTTTTGGTACCTACTCAAAATACACGTTTTTGGAAATCTTGTTCTGTTTCCCCATATAGAGTGTTATTCATGAATTTTGCCGTTTTGCTATCTGAGAAGCTAAAAAGATAGTCATAATACACGTTTCTCGTAATATTTTAAAATTCCCCCATATAGGGTACTTTATATGCATTTTGGCGATTTTACATATAAATAAAATAAAAAAAAAACACTCAAATTGCACGGTTTTGGTCTGCATGTTCTATTTCTACATAAAGGGTGTTGTGCAAGCGTTTTACCGTATTGGTATGTTAGTTAAAAACACTCAAAAGACATGTTTTTGATAATGTTGATTTGTTTTACCCATATAGGGTTCTTTCCTTTTTTTTTTTTCTAGTGTTTTTTTGCATAACATGTGTATAAACACTCAAAATCCATATTTCTAGAAATGTTTCGTTTTTCCATAGATGGTGCTTTGCATGAATTTCATTTTGCAATGAATTTCTGTACCTAGCAATGTTAAATACGTACATTTAAAATGCATGTTTTTGTTAATATTGTTCTGTTTCTCCATATAGCGTGCTCTTCAAGCATTTTAGTATTTTCATAACTATGAATCTCAATGAAAAAAAAAAACATTCATAATACACGTTTTTCGTAGTGTCATTCCATTTCCCCATATAGGGTAATTTACATGCATTTGGATTATTTTTTTTGTGCGTAACAAGCACAAAAACACTCAAAATATTCATTTTTCGTAATGTTTTTTTTTTTTTTTTTTTCTCTCTCCATAGAGGGTGTTTTGCATAAGATTTAGTTTTTTGGTACATAAATAATTCAAATATATTTGTCACGTTTTTGGTAATGTTTTTTATTCCCTTATAGGGAGCTTTCCATGGTTTTTAGTGTTTAGGTGTCTAACATGGTAATGTTATTCTGTTTTTCTATAAAAAGTGTTTTGTATGCGTCTTTTGCTTTATGGTATATTACATTAAAAAACAGTGAGAAGACAAATTTTATCATAATGTTTTTATGAGCGTGTCTAACACGCTCAAAAACACCGAAAAGACATCTTTTGAAAAAAAAAAAAAAGATACCAGAAATCTGTCTTTTCAGTGCATTTCAGCATGTTAGGCACCAAACGATAAATAATATGGAAGTCAGGCAATATGTGAATCCAAAACAAAATTACTGAAAACATGTCTTTTCAGTGTTTTACGTAGAAAAACGCTAAAGCGGATGCAAACCAACCCATATAAAAAAAATAGAATAACATTACCAAAAAGATATATTTTGAGTGTTTTTGAGCCTGTTACCTACAAAAAATGCAAAAATGGATGTAAAGCACTCTATATTAGGAAACAAAAGGACATTACGAGAAACGTGTATAACGAGTGTTTTATAGTTTTAAAAGAACCACAAGGCAATAAACGCAAAAACTCGTGTATATAGAGAAGTTTCTTACATAATGAAAATGCTGAAATGCATAAATAACACTTTTAATCGATAAACAGAACTACCTTACCAAATTGTGTATTTTGAGTGTTTTTCACATTCTTAGTTACGAAAATGCCAAATTACATGCGAAACTAGCTTCATGTGGGGAAAAAAAAATGACATTACCAGAAAAATGTATTCTGAGTGTTTTTGAGCGTGATATGCAACAAAGCAATAAAAAGCAGAACAATCACATTACATGTGAATAAAACCAACTTTTACGAAGAACATGCCTTTAAGTGTTTTTTAACTCCTTACATACCAAAACGCTGAAGCGCATGCAAAACACTCTTTATGGAGAAACAGAATAATATTACCAAAAACATGTATTTTGAGTGTTTTTGACCATGTTACCTATAAAAACGCTTAAATACATGTAAAGAACACTATGATTGTATAACAAAAGGACATTACGAAAATCGTGTATTATGACTGTTCTTAACTTCCTTAAGTACCACAAATAACACTCTTTATAGAGAGAAAAAAAAATTGTTATTCATCTTTATATGTACCGAGATGCCAAAATTCTTGCAAAATTCAGGGAAATTTTGTAAAAAAAAAATCATTATAAAAAAATATATAATTTTAGCCTTTTTCCGGAGTTATGTACCAAACCCTGAAGTGCTTGCAAAGACACCTATATGGGGAAATTACACGACTTTACCAGAAACCTGTCTTTTGAGTGTTTTTTTTTTTTAGCAATTTCAACAATATTACTGAAAACCTGTCTTTTCAGTGATTTAGGTAGAAAAACGCTAAAACGGATGTAAACCAATATAAAGAAATAGAATAACATTATCAAAAAGATATATTTTGATGTGTTTTTGAGCTTGTTACCTACAAAAAATGCGAAAATGGATGGAAAGCACCTTTTATTGGGAAAGAAAAGGACATTACGTGAAACGTGTATAATGAGTGTTTTATAGTTTCACATGAACCACAAGCCAAAAAACTCAAAAACTTGTGTACATAGAAAAGTTTCTTACATACCAAAGTGCTGAAACTCATGAATAACACTTTTAATTGAGAAACAGAACTACCTTACTAAGCCTTTAAGTGTATTTTGAGTGTTTTTCACATTCTTAGTTACCAAAACCCAAATTCCGTGCAAAACTAGCTTTATGTTGGAAAAAAAATGATATTACCAGAAAAATGTCTTTTAAGTGTTTTTGAACGTGTTAGGCAATAAAGCACTAAAAAGCAGGGAATCACATTACATGGGAATAAAAACAACTTTTACCAAGAACTTGCCTTTAAGTGTTTTTGAGCTCATTACATACCAAAACGCTAAAACGCATGCATAACACCTTTTATGGAGAAACAATAAAATTACCAAAAACATATATTTTGAGTGTTTTTTGATCATGTTATCTATAAAAAGGCTTAAATACAAAGAACCTTATGTTTGAGAAACGAAAGGACATTACGAGAAATGTGTATTATAATTGTTTTTAAGATCCTTAAGTACCAAAAAGCTAAAACCCACAAATAACACTCTTTATTTAGAAAAAAAAAATATAGGATTTTTTTTTTTTATTATCTTTATTGTACCGAGATGCCAAAATTCTGGGAAAATTCAGGGCTATTATATGATAAAAGAAAATTATAAAAAAAGTTAATTTTACTTTTTTTCGGACTTATGTACCAAACCCTAAAGTGCATGCAAAGCCTCCTATATGAGAAAATTAAACGACCTTACCAAAAATCTGTTAAGTAAATACCAGTAAAAAATAGTATTTTTTTTTTTTTTGTTAATCATCTTCATAGGTACCGAGATGCCAAAATTCGGACAAAATTTAGGAAATTATAGGAAATAAAAACATTATCAAAAAAGTTTATTTTAGCTTTTTTTTCGGACTCCTATGTACCAAAACCTAAAGTGCATGCAAAGCCACCTATATGGGGAAATTAAACGTCTTTGCCAGAAAACTGTCTTATGAGTGTTTTTCAGCATGTTAAGCACCAAAACGATAAATAACATGGAAGTCACTCTATATGGGAATCCAAAACAAAATTTACTGAGGAAGGTGTCCTTTCGGTGTTTTATGTATAAAAACGCTAAAACGGATGCATACCAATCAATATGAAGAAAGAAAATAACATTACTAAGAAGGTATATTTTGAGTGTTTTTGAGCTTGTTACCTACAAAAAACGCGAAAATTGAAGCAAAGCACTCGCAATTTGCAGGAGGAGGCAGTAGACACCTGCCGAAACGATAATTACTCCCAGTGAGGTCTAAAGCACTGTTCAGGGGGTGCTGTGAACTTATCATTAAACCCAGCTGTGACCTCACTGAACGTTTCCCTTTGTGTCTCACAACACAAGGGGGTAGTCACAGCCTGCCCTCTAAAGACAACTCTCTTCCTCCACACAAAACTACAAGCACCTAATAACACACACACCCTTCACTCAAAAATTTTAAAATCATGGCGACTCCTACACCAGCCTCGGAGTCCCCATCTGGGGAGGGGACCATAAATGTCCCCAGGTCGGACTGCCTTTCCGTCGACGACCCTAAGTGTCTTGACACCCCCCTCAACTTTTTCTTCATTAACTTCTGCAACATTCGCGGTCTAAGATCTAATTTTCAATCTGTAGAACACCACCTCTCCTCTTCTAAACCTCATCTTCTTTTCCTCACTGAAACTCAGGTGTCTGAGGCAACTGACAGTAGCCCCTTTTCTGTTCCCTCCTACTTTCTCTATCCTCATTTTCGATCCAAAGCTGGATGCTGCGTTTATGTGCGCAATGACTTAACCTGCTCTCGTGCCCACGCTCTTGAATCTTCCGAGTTTTCCACCATCTGGCTACGACTACAGAGTCATTCTCATACTAAATTTATCTGTGTTGTATACCTCTCTCCTAACTCCTCTGACTATAAGAAATTCTTTGACTACTTAACTTCCAAAGTGGAGCACATTCTGACCCTCTTCCCTTTTGCAGAGATCTCCATTCTTGGAGACTTCAATGTTCACCACCAGCTTTGGCTTTCCTCTCCCTTCACTGACCATCCTGGTGAACTAGCCTACAACTTTGCTATCCTCCATGACCTAGAGCAATTGGTGCAACACCCTACTCGTATTCCTGACCGTCTTGGAGATACGCCCAACATTCTTGACCTTTTCCTGACCTCTAATCCTTCTGCTTATGCTGTCACCCTTTCTTCTCCGTTGGGCTCCTCCGATCACAATCTCATATCTTTATCTTGTCCTATCACTCCAATCCCTCCTCAGGATCCCCCTAAGCGAAGATACCTCTGGCGTTTTGCCTCTGCTAGTTGGGGGGACCTGAGGAGGTATTTTGCTGATTTTCCTTGGAATGACTACTGCTTCCGTGTCAGAGACCCGTCTTTGTGTGCTGAGCGCATAACAGAGGTGATAGTGTCTGGCATGGAGGCGTACATTCCTCACTCTTTTTCTCGTTCTAAACCTTCTAAACCTTGGTTTAACACAGCTTGTTCTCGTGCTATACATGATAGAGAGGTGGCCCACAAAAGGTACTTAAGCCTTCCATCACCAGAATCTCATGCACTTTATATTTCTGCCCGGAACCATGCCAAGTCTGTTCTCCAACTAGCCAAAAACTCCTTCATTAACAGAAAATGTCAAAACCTTTCAAGATCTAACTCCCCTCGTGATTTCTGGCATCTAGCCAAAAATATCTCCAATAACTTTGCTTCTTCTTCTTTCCCTCCTCTACTTCAACTAGATGGCACCACTGCTATCACATCTATTTCTAAAGCTGAACTCTTCGCTCAAACCTTTGCTAAAAACACTACCTTGGACGATTCTGGGCTTGTTCCTCCCTCTCCTCCACCCTCTGACTACTTCATGCCACGTATTAAAATTCTTCGTAATGATATTTTCCATGCCCTCGCTGGCCTAAACCCTCGGAAGGCTTATGGACCTGATGGGGTCCCTCCTATTGTTCTCCGAAACTGTGCCTCCGTGCTTGCACCTTGCCTAGTCAAACTCTTTCAGCTCTGTCTGTCAACATCTACCTTTCCTTCTTGCTGGAAGTTTGCCTACATTCAGCCTGTTCCTAAAAAAGGGTGACCGCTCTAATCCCTCAAACTACCGTCCTATTGCTTTAATTTCTTGCTTATCTAAAGTTTTTGAATCTATCCTCAACAGGAAGATTCTTAAACATCTATCACTTCACAACCTTCTATCTGATCGCCAGTATGGGTTCCGTCAAGGCCGCTCTGCTGGTGATCTGGCTTTCCTTACTGAGTCTTGGTCATCCTCTTTTAGAGACTTTGGTGAAACTTTTGCTGTTGCCTTGGACATATCAAAAGCCTTTGATAGAGTCTGGCACAAAGCTTTGATTTCCAAACTACCCTCCTACGGTTTCTATCCTTCTCTCTGTAACTTCATCTCAAGTTTCCTTTCGAACCGTTCTATTGCTGCTGTGGTAGACGGTCACTGTTCTTCTCCTAAATCTATTAACAGTGGTGTTCCTCAGGGTTCTGTCCTGTCACCCACTCTCTTCTTATTATTCATTAATGATCTTCTAAACCAAACTTCTTGTCCTATCCACTCCTATGCTGATGATACCACCCTGCACTTTTCCACGTCTTTTCATAGACGTCCAACCCTTCAGGAGGTAAACATATCACGCAGGGAAGCCACAGAACGCCTGACTTCTGATCTTTCTAAAATTTCTGATTGGGGCAGAGCAAACTTGGTATTGTTCAATGCCTCAAAAACTCAATTCCTCCATCTATCAACTCGACACAACCTTCCAGACAACTATCCCCTCTTCTTCAATGACACTCAACTGTCCCCCTCTTCTACACTGAACATCCTCGGTCTGTCCTTTACTTATAATCTGAACTGGAAACTTCACATCTCATCTCTAGCTAAAACAGCTTCTATGAAGTTAGGTGTTCTGAGACGTCTCCGCCAGTTTTTCTCACCCCCTCAGCTGCTAACTCTGTACAAGGGCCTTATCCGTCCATGTATGGAGCATGCTTCACATGTCTGGGGGGGGTTCCACTCATACTGCTCTTCTAGACAGGGTGGAATCAAAAGCTTTTCGTCTCATCAACTCCTCTCCTCTAACTGACTGTCTTCAGCCTCTCTCTCACCGCCGCAATGTTGCACATCTAGCTGTGTTCTACCGCTATTTTCATGCCAACTGCTCTTCTGATCTTGCTAACTGCATGCCTCCCCTCCTTCCGCGGCCTCGCTGCACAAGACTTTCTTCTTTCTCTCACCCCTATTCTGTCCACCTCTCTAACGCAAGAGTTAACCAGTATTCTCAATCATTCATCCCTTTCTCTGGTAAACTCTGGAACTCCCCGCCTGCTTCTGTATTTCCACCTTCCTATGACTTGAATTCCTTCAAGAGGGAGGTTTCAAGACACTTATCCACCAATTTTTGACCACTGCTTTGACCCTTTTATGGGACTGGCATTTCAGTGGGCATTTTTTTTTATTAGATTTTTGTTGCCCTTGGCCAGTGTCCTTCCTACATATAAAAAAAAAAAAAAGGTGTGAGGCGCTGAGGACCAGCAGGGACGATGCCCCTGAGGGACAGATCCCTTTGTACCACCACCGCGTTCGGGTGTGACTCGTTCTGGAAAGATTGGATCACTACAATGCAGACGCAGGTGGTGCTTGGTGATAGGCCTGCCTAAGACCCCAAACACGTGAATTCCACATCTGTATTATGAGGGGGTCGATTTCCCTAATTGTCATAATCCATGATTAGTGATGCTGTAAGCGCTGTCCGACGCTTATTAATGTATTGTACTGGAGGTAACTGAAACGAGCTGTGCAGTATGCTCTCTTTGTATTCAGAAGCGGTCAAACCTGTGAATTAACATATTATCACTAATACTGAGAATAACAGAAAAAAGTATATCAATAGGTAAAACAAGTATTGCAGTACATCAATGTCGTGACACTTCACTTTGTCAATTCCGTAACATATGTGAGTCAATATAGAGTTACCTACACTTTAGCGGGTTCAGTCGGTTCTACAGATGAACACCACCAGTACAAACACAGCAAGTCGTCCTCTCGTCTGCGTGATCTGATGTACGTCATTATGTTACACACACATCGCTAAATCCTCACAATTACGTAACTCACAATTACGTAACTATCTAATTACTATAAGTAGTTACATTAATTATGTTGACACATCATTAGATCCTCATGGTTACATGAGTATCTGTTATCTAATACTATGATGAATACATACACAGTGCGGGGAACAGGCGTCCTCTTGGTTGTATGCAAGGGATTACAATTGGGGATTTACCGGAATGAGAACTCGGGGATTTACTGGGATTTACTCTCCGCGTCTCCCGAGACAAGTTTGAGGTTTAGGCGTGACTGTCGTGAAGTGGCTTTGGAGACGCTGCTGGGCCCCTACGGCGTATGATGTTCATTATGCTGTAGGTATGTTATCAACACTCACGTCACGTGCCTTGTTGTTCTGTTGAACTATAAAACACTCATTATACACTTTTCTTGCAATGTCCTTTTCTTTCCCATTATAGAGTGCTTTGCATCAATTTTTGCGTTTTTTTATAGATAACAAGCTCAAAAACGCTCAAAATATACCTTTTTGGTAATGTTTTTCTATTTCTTTATATTGGTTGGTTTGCATCCGGTTTAGCGTTTTTTACGTAAAACACTGAGAAGACACGTTTTCAGTAATTTTGTTTTGAATTCCCATATAGAGTGAGTTCCTTATTATTTATCGTTTTTGTGCCTAACATGCTGAACAACACTCAAAAGACAGATTTCTCATTTCTCAGATTTCTCAGGTCGTTTTATTTTCTCATATAGGAGACTTTGCATGCACTCTAGGGTTTAGTACATATGTCCAAAAAAAAAAGCTAAAATTAACTGTTTTGATAATATTCTTTTATCATATAATTGCCCTGAATTTTCCCAGAATTTTGGCATCTCGGTACCTATGAAGATGAATAAAAAAAAAAATATCCTATTTTCTTATTTTGTATTTATTTATTTTTTCTCAATAAAGAGTGTTATTTGTGAGATTAAGCTTTTTGTTACTTAAGGAAATTAAAAACACTCATAATACACGTTTCTCGTAATGTTCTTTCGTTTCCTAAACATAAGGATCTCTGCATGTATTTAAGCGTTTTTATAGAAAACATGATCAAAAAACACTCTAAATACATGTTTTTGTTAATGTTATTCTGTTTCTCTATAAAAGGTGTTTTGCATGCGTTTTAGTGTTTTGGTATGTAAGGAGCTCAAAAACACTTAAAGGCAAATTCTTGGTAAAAGTTGGTTTTATTCCCATATAATGTGATTGCCCTGCTTTTTAGTGCTTTATTGCCTAACACGCTCAAAAACCCTCAAAAGACACTTTTCTGGTAATGTCATTTTTTTCACACATAAAGCTAGTTGCGCATGGAATTTTCAGTTTTGGTAACTAAGAATGTGAAAAACACTCTTCTGTTTCTTAATTAAGAGTGTTATTCATGAGTTTCAGCATTTTGTTATTTTTAGAAACTTTTCCATATACACGAGTTTTTGCATTTTATGCCCTGTGATTCTTGTGAAACTATGAAACACTTATTATACACGTTTCTCGTCATATCCTTTTTTTTTTTCCTAATATAGAGTGCTTTGCATCCATTTTCGCATTTTTTTTATGTAACAAACTCAAAAATACTCAAAATATACCTTTTTGGTAATGATATTATATTTCTTCATATTGGTTGGTTTGCATGTTTTAGCGTTTTTCTACGTAAAACTTTGAAAAGACACGTTTTTATTAATTTTGTTTTGGTTTTCCATATACAGTGACTCCTATTATTTTTGTCGTTTTGGTGCCTAACATGCGGAAAAACACTGAAAAAGACAGGTTTCTTGTAAAGTCGTTTAATTTCCCCATATAGATGGCTTTCCATACACTTTAGGGTTTGTTACATAACTCCGATAAAAAAGCTAAAATTAACTTTTTCGATAATGTTCTTTTTTTTTTCCATATAATTTCCCTGAATTTTGTCAGATTGTTGTCATCTTGGCAGCTATGAACATCAATAACAAAAAAAAAATTGCTATTTATTTATTTATTTATTTATTTATTTATTTATTTATTTCTCTATAAAGAGTGTTATTTGTGGGTTTAAACGTTTTGGTACTTAAGGACATTAAAAACACATTATACACGTTTCTCGTTATGTCCTTTCGTTTCCCAAACATAGGGTTCTTTGCATGTATTTAAGCGTTTTTATAGGTAACATGATCAGAAACACTTAAACACATGTTGTTGGTAATGTTATTCTGCTTCTCCATAAAGGAGTGTTTTGCATGCGTTTTAGCGTTTTGATATTTAAGGTCAAAAACACTTGAAGGCAAGTTATTGGTAAAAGTTGGTTTTATTCCCATGTAATGTGATTGCCCTGGTTTTTTGTGCTTTATTGCCTAAAACGCTCAAAAATACTCAAAAGACACTTCTGGTAATGTCATTTTTTTCTCACATAAAGCTAGTTTCGCATGCTATTTGGGATTTTGCTAAAAATGTGAAAAACACTTAAAATACACGCATTTGGTAAGGTTGTTCTGTTTCTCAATTAAGATTGTTATTCATGTGTTTCAGCATTTGGTATCTAACAAACTTCTTTATATATATGAGTTTTTGCGTTTTTTGCCTTGTGGTTCTTGTGAACCACAAGTTCTTTTTCCCGAAAATAATAAGACACTCATTATACACGTTTCTCGTAATGTCCTTTTGTTTTACCATTTTCGCGTTTTTTGTAGGTAACAAGCTCAAAAACACTCAAAATATACCTTCTTGGTAATGTTATTTTCTTTCTTCATATTAATTGGTATGCATCCGTTTTAGCGTTTTTATACATAAAACACCGAAAAGACACCTTTTTCAGTAAATTTTGTTTTGGATTCCCATATAGAGTGACTTCCATGTTATTTATCGTTTTGGTGCTTAAAATGCTGAAAAACACTCATAAGACAGTTTTCTGGCAAAGACGTTTAATTTCCCCATATAGGTGGCTTTGCATGCACTTTAGGGTTTGGTACATAGGTGTCCGAAAAAAAAGCTAAAATGAACTTTTTTATAATGTTTTTATTTCCTATAATTTCCTGAATTTTGTCCGAATTTTGGCATCTCGGTACCTATGAAGATGATTAACAAAAAAAAAATAAATTACTATTTTTTACTGGTATTTACTTACCAGATTTTTGGTGAGGTCGTTTAATTTCTTCATATAGGAGGCTTTGCATGCACTTTAGGGTTTGGTACATAACAGTCCGAAAAAAAAGTAAAATTAACTTTTTTTTATAATTTTCTTTAATCCTATAATAGCCCTGAATTTTCCCAGAATTTTGGCATCTCGGTACAATAAAAAAAAAAAAAAAAAATAGTATTTTTTTTTCTAAATAAAGAGTGTTATTTGTGGGTTTTAGCTTTTTGGTACTTAAGGATCTTAAAAACAATTATAATACACATTTCTCGTAATGTCCTTTCGTTTCCCAAACATAAGGTTCTTTGCATGTATTTAAGCCTTTTTATAGATAACATGATCAAAAAACACTCAAAATATATGTTTTTGGTAATTTTATTGTTTCTCCATAAAAGGTGTTTTGCATGCGTTTTAGCGTTTTGGTATGTAATGAGCTCAAAAACACTTAAAGGCAAGTTCTTGGTAAAAGTTGTTTTTATTCCCATGTAATGTGATTCCCCTGCTTTTTAGTGCTTTATTGCCTAACACGTTCAAAAACACTCAAAAGACACTTTTTTTTTTCCAACATAAAGCTAGTTTTGCATGGAATTTGGGTTTTGGTAACTAAGAATGTGAAAAACACTCAAAATACACACGTTTAGTAAGGTAGTTCTGTTTCTCAATTAAAAGTGTTATTCATGAGTTTCAGCATTTTGGTATGTAAGAAACTTCTCTATGTACACGAGTTTTTGAGTTTTTTGCCTTGTGGTTCATGTGAAACTATAAAACACTCATTATACACGTTTCACGTAATGTCCTTTTCTTTCCCAATAAAAAGTGCTTTCCATCCATTTTCGCATTTTTTGTAGGTAACAAGATCAAAAACACATCAAAATATATCTCTTTGATAATGTTATTCTATTTTTTCATATTGGTTGGTTTACATCCGTTTTAGCGTTTTTCTACCTAAATCACTGAAAAGACACGTTTTCAGTAATATTGTTGAAATTGCTAAAAAAAAAAACACTCAAAAGACAGGTTTCTCGTAAAGTCGTGTAATTTTCCCATATAGGTGGCTTTGCAAGCACTTCAGGGTTTGGTACATAACTCCGGAAAAAAGCAAAAATTATTATTTTTTTTATAATGATTTATTTTTTACAAAATTTCCCTGAATTTTGCAAGAATTTTGGCATCTCGGTATATATAAAGATGAATAACAAATTTTTTTTTTCTCTATAAAGAGTGTTATTTGTGGTACTTAATGAACTTAAAAACAGTCATAATACACGATTTTCGTAATGTCCTTTTGTTATACAAGCATAGTGTTCTTTACATGTATTTAAGCGTTTTTATAGGTAACATGATCAAAAACACTCAAAATACATGCTTTTGGTAATGTTATTCTGTTTCTCCATAAAGGGTGTTTTGCATGCATTTTAGCGTTTTGGTATGTAAGGAGTTAAAAAAACACTTAAAGGCATGTTCTTCGTAAAAGTTGGTTTTATTCACATGTAATGTGATTGTTCTGCTTTTTATTGCTTTGTTACATATCATGCTCGAAAACACTCAAAATACACTTTTCTGGTAATGTCAATTTTTTTCCCACATGAAGCTAGTTTCGCATGTAATTTGGCATTTTCGTAACTAAGAATGTGAAAAACACTCAAAATACACAATTTGGTAAGGTAGTTCTATTTATTGATTAAAAGTGTTATTCATGCATTTCATCATTTTGATATGTAAGAAACTTCTCTATATACACGAGTTTTTGCGTTTATTGCCTTGTGGTTCTTTTAAAACTATAAAACACTCGTTATACACGTTTCTCGTAATGTCCTTTTGTTTCCTAATATAGAGTGCTTTACATCCATTTTTGCATTTTTTGTAGGTAACAGGCTCAAAAACACTCAAAATATATCTTTTTGGTAATGTTGTTCTTTTTTTTTCATATGGGTTGGTTTGCATCCGCTTTAGCGTTTTTCTACGTAAAACACTGAAAAGACATGTTTTCAGTAATTTTGTTTTGGATTCAGATATTGGCTGACTTCCATATTATTTATCGTTTGGTGCCTAACATGCTGAAATACACTGAAAAGACAGGTTTCTGGTATGTTTTTTTTTTTTTTTTTCGAAAGATTTCTTATCGGTGTTTTTGAGCTTGTTAGACACCAAAGTGCTAAAAAAAGAAAAAAGAAAGGGGGAAACCGCTTTATATGAGGAATAAAAACATTATGAAAAAATTTGTTTTCTCACTGTTTTTTTTTATATAATATACCATAAAGCAAAAGACGCATACAAAACACTTTTTATAGAAAAACAGAAAAACATTATCATGTTAGACACCTAAACACTAAAAACCATGGAAAGCTCCCTATAAGGGAATTAAAAACATTACCAAAAACGTGACAAATATATTTGAATTATTTATGTACCAAAAAACTAAATCTTATGCAAAACACCCTCTATGGAGAGAGAGAAAAAAAAAATTACGAAAAATGAATATTTTGAGTGTTTTTGTGCTTGTTACGCAAAAAAAAAAAAAAAAAAAAAAATTCAAATGCATGTAAATTACCCTATATGGGGAAACGGAAGGACACAACGAAAAACGTGTATTATGAATGTTTTTTTTTTTTTTATTGAGATTCATAGTTATGAAAATACTAAAATGCTTGAAGAGCACGCTATATGGAGAAACAGAACAATATTAACAAAAACATGCATTTTAAATGTACGTATTTAACATTGTTAGGTACAGAAATTCATTGCAAAATGAAATTCATGCAAAGCACCTTCTATGGGAAAACGAAATGACATTTCTAGAAACATGGATTTTGAGTGTTTATACACATGTTATGGAACAAAACACTAGAATAAAAAAAAGGAAAGAACCCTATATGGGTAAAACAAATCAACATTATCAAAAACATGTCTTTTGAGTGTTTTTAACTAACATACCAATACGGTAAAACGCTTGCACAACACCCTTTATGTAGAAATAGAACATGCAGACCAAAACTGTGCAATTTGAGTGTTTTTTTTATTTTTTTTTATATGTAAAAACGCCAAAATGCATATAAAGTACCCTATATGGGGGAATTTTAAAATATTACGAGAAACGTGTATTATGACTATCTTTTTAGCTTCTCAGATAGCTAAACGGCAAAATTCATGAATAACACTCTATATGGAGAAACAGAACAAGATTTCCAAAAACGTGTATTTTGAGTAGGTACCAAAACGCCAAAATGCATAAATAACACATTATATGGAGAAAGGAAACATTTCCAAGTGTGTCTTTTGGGTGTTTATGAGCGTGTTAGGGAATAAATACGCAAAAAGCATGGAAAGCCCCTTACAAAGAGAAAAGAAAAAAAAAACATTACGAAAAAAGTGTCATTAACTGTTTTTTTTTTCAGAAAGTTACGTACCAAAATGCTAAAAAGAATGCAAAACACCCTTCATGGAGAAACAAAATAACATTACAAAGTAGAAAAACGTCAAAATGCAAGCAAATTACCCTGTATATGGAAACGAAAACGTATTACTAGAAACGTGTGTTAGGAGTCTTTTTTGAGTTCTTTGGTTTGAAAACGAAAAAAAATGAAAGAAAGTAATATTACCAAAAACGTCTGTTTTGAGTGTTTTCCACATTGTTAAGTAAGAAAACATACAAAATGCATGCAAATTCTCCTTAGTGGGTGAACGAAACAAAATTACAAGAAACGTATCTTGATTATTTTTTTGTGTATGTGAATCACCAAAACACCAAGAAACATGAAAAGCACCCTGTATGGGAATAACAAACGACAAAACCAAAACGTGACTTCTGAGTTTTTTTCATTTTCTTACGTACCAAAACGCTAAAACGCAAGCAAAACACCGTTTATGGAGAAACAACAAATATTACGAAAAACATGTATTTTGAAAATGTTCGAGCTTGTTATGTACAATATCAACAAAATGCATGGAAAGTACCCCTTATAGGGAAAAGAAAAGACTACGAGAAACGTGTTTTATGAGAGTTTTTCTTTTTTTTTTTTATACCAAAACTCTAAAAAGCATGAATTGAGGACTATATAGAGAAATAAAACATTTATTTTGAGTGTATTTCACTTTATTAAGTAAGAAAACACCAAAATTCATGCAAAGCACTATCTGTGGAGAAAGGAAACGACTGTTTGAAAAACATGCCTTTTGAGTGTTTATGAGCTTGTTAGGCACTAAAACGTTAAAAATAATGGAAAGCTCTATATATGGGAAAACAAAAATAAAATGTCTCCATTGTATTTTGAGGTACTAAGAAAAAAAATAAACACTCTAATATTTTCAAAACACCGTTTAAAGACAATTAGAATAACATGATCAGAATCATTTATTTTGAGTTTTTTTTTTTTTTTTGAGCTTCCTTAAAAAAAAAAAAAAACTGAAATGCATGTAACGTAGCCTAGATGAAGAAACGAAAAGACATTTTGAAAAACGCTTAATATAGGTATTTTTTAGAGTTTTTTTAGGTTATAAAACGTGAAAACGCGTTAATAGAACTCTATATGTAAAAACAAGACACACACACACACACACACACACACACACACACAAAAAAAAAAAAAAATAAATAAAATATTTGGAAAAGAAATTACATTTCCAGAAACATGTCTTTTGAGGGTTTATATGCGTGTTATGCACCAAAACACTTAAAATCTTGGGGAAAAACCCTGTATAAAAAATATTACCAAAAACATGTTTCGAGTGTTCTTCAGACTGTTACGTAGAAAATGCCAAAATGCATGCAATATACCCAATATAGGGAAATGAAAAGATGTTAACGTGTATTATGAGTGTTTTTGAGTTTCAATGGAACCAAAACACTAAAACGCATGGATAGCACTCTCTGTGGAGAAAGAAAACAAGATTACCACAAACGTGTATTTTGAGTGATTTTCACAGTTAGGTAGCAAAACCCCAAAATGAATGCATATCACCCCATATGAAGAAACGCAAAATTACAATCAATGTATTCTCCAATACGCTATAAAGCATGGAAAGCAACATTACCAAAAACGTGTCTGTTGTGTATTTTTAGTGTTTGGTAGTCACGTACCAAAACGCTAAAACGCGTTTTTGGAGAAACAAGACAAATTTACGAAAAACTTATATTTTGAGTGATTTTGGGCTTCTTACGTAGAAAACGCCAAAGTGCATGCTAATTACCCTGTATGGTGAAATTAAATGACATTTCGAGAAACGTGTACTTTGAGTGTTTTTTGAGTTTCTTCGATAGCAGAGCGCTGGAATGCATGAATAGCACTGTATATAGAGAAATAAAACAAGATTACCACAAACGTGTATTTTGAGCTTTTTTTTTTTAACATTCTTAAGTACCAAAAAGCCAAAATGTTTGGAAGTCACCTCATATGGATAAACGAAATGAGATTACCATGTATCCAACAATTTATCCATGTATCCAACCTTGTATCAACCGTGTATTCTTTGTTTATTACTGTGTTAGCCATCAATACGCTAAAAAAAAAAAAAGATATAAAGTACCCTATATGGAAAAACAACAAAACATTATCGAAAAAGTGTATTTTCAGTATTTTTCAGCTACTTATGTACCAAAATTCTTAAACGCATGGAAAACACATTTTATGAAGAAACAGAATAACGTTAACAGTGTTTTTGAGCTTGTTACGGAGAAAAAACGCTAAATGTACGCAAAGTACCCTATATGAGGAAAAGAAAAGACATTACGAGAAACCTTTATTATAATTGTTTTAAAACTTCTTAGATATCTAAGCGCGAAAACGCACGAATAACATTTATATAAAGGGAAAGAACAACATTACCATAAACATGTATTTTGATTGGTTTTCATATTTTCATGTACAAATATGCAAAACTGCATGCAAAACATAATCTATGAAAACGAAACGTTATTTCTAGAAAAAAAAAAAAAAATTCAGTATTTATAAGGGTATTAGGCACCAAAAAAAAGCTAAAGAGCATGGAAAGCTATGTGGGGAAACAAAAATAATATTCACCAAAAAACGTGTCTTTTGAGTGTTTTTCCGTTACTTACATACCAAAACACCCTTGATGGACAAAGAGAATAAAATAACAAGAAACATGTATTTTCATTTTTTTTTTTTCGTGCTTGTTTATCACAAAAAAAAAAGAAAGCCAAAATGCATGGAAGAACCCTATATAGGGATATGTCTCTTGAATGTTTTTAAGCTTTTTCAATAACAAAACATTAATACGCATCCAAAACTCTCCTTATAAACAAAAAGAAAACATTACCAAAACCATAGAAGTTGAGAGTTATATATAAACTTTCTTCCGTAGAAAAACGCCAAAATGCATTAAACGTATATCATATATTGTGAAAGGAAAATATATTACAAGAAACGTGTATAGTGGGTGATTATGAACTTCGCAGCTACACTAAAAAAAAATAAATAAATAAATAAATAAGACACTAAAACACTAAAACGCGTGAAACTCATTGTGTATGGAAAAATATAACATTACCAAAAAGGTGTTTGTTTTTTTTAGTGGTGTTTAAGTTTGTTCGTTACCAACACGACAAAATGCATGAGAACAACGTGATTTGAAAAAAAAAAAAAATTTACAAAAAAATATGTATTGTAAGCGTGTTTGAGGTCATTAGGTACCAAATGGAAAAAAAATGCATGCAAACCACATTATATAAGGAAACGAAAGGACATCATGAGAAACGTGTACAATAAGTGTTTTTGAGCTTCTTAGGTACAAAAACGCAAAAGCGGTTGAATAGCACTCTATATGAAAAAGCAGAATACCATTACCAAATTTTTTAAAATTTTTTTTTATTGGTACCAAAATGCCAAAATGCATTCAAAGCACCTTATATGAGGAAAAGAAACATTTCCTGAAACGTGTCTTTTGAGTGTTTATGAGCGTTTCAGGGTCCAAAATGAGAATCACCATATATGGGAATATAAAACAGTTTTATGAAAAACATGTCTTTCGAGTGATTTTGAGCTTTTATACCAACACACGAAAACGTATGCAAAAAAAAAAAAAGGAAAAAGAATAATATTCATAAAACAACTATATTAAGTGTTTTTGAGCTTGTTAGGTACAAATTTCGCAAAATGCATGGAAAGTACACTATATGAGGTAACAAAAGAACATTATTAGAAATGCGTATTATGAGTGCAATTGAGCTTTTTAAGTATCAAAACACTAAGACACATGAATCACACTCTATATGGAAAACAGAATAACATTACCAAAAAACAGTATTTTGAGTATTTTTCACAGCCTAAATTCTGAAGTGTAGGCATATCTCTATATATGATGAATTAAAACCTCATTTTCAGAAACATGTCTTTTAAATGTCTTTTGGAGTGTGTTAGGCACCAAAACTCTAAGAAGCATGATAGCACCCTGTATGTAAAAAAAAAAAAAAAAACGTGTCTTTACAGTGTTTCTTCGGTACTTACGTACAAAACGCTAAAACGCATGTAAAACATCCTTTATAAAAAAAAAAACATGATAATATATCAAAAAAGTGTTTCAAATGGTTTTGAGCTTGTTACGTACAAAACAACCAAAATGTACGGAAAGTATATCATATGGGGAAATAAAGGAATATTACCATGGAGGTGTATTTTGAGTGTTATTGAGCTTCTTAGATAACAAAACACTAAAAATCATGAATAGCACTCTATATGGAGAAACAGAACAATATTACCAAAAATGTGTATTTTGAGTGTTAGATACCAAAATACCAAAATCCATGCAATGCACCCACTATGGTGAAGGAAACGATATTTCCAGAAATATTTCTTTTTGAATGTTTATGGGCGCGTTAGGCACCAAAACGCCAAAAAAAAAAATAAAAGTAAAAGAAAACAAAGCAACATTCCGAAGATCGTGTCTTTTGAGACATTTGAGCTAGTTAAGTACCAAAATCTAAAAAGCTTGCAAAACACATTATTGAGAAACACAATAACATTACCAAAAATATGTATTTCCAGTTTTTCAGTTTGTTGCGTGGAAAACGCCAAAATCCATGCAAAGTAACCTATATGTGAAAATGAAAGGATATTACGTAAAATATATTTTAGGGTGTTTTTTTTTTTTTTAGCTTATTAGGCACTAGATGTAAAAACGCGTTCTCTGTATAGAGAAACAGAACATCTTCAAATATGTCTACTTTCAGTGTATTTTATAATGTTAGGTACCAAAATGCAAAAATGCATGCAAAGTCCTCTATATGAAAAATCGAAACGACATTACGGTAAACGTGTATTATGAATGTTTTTTGAGCTTTTTAAGTACCAAAAACGCTATATGGGGAAATAAAGGAACATTACGATAGAGGTGTATTTTGAGTGTTATTGAGCTTCTTAGGTAACAAAAAGCTAAAAGGCATGAATAGTATTCTAAATGGAGAAACATAACGTTACAAAGAATGTGTATTCTGAGTGTTTTTTTCACTTTGTTAGACGCCAAAACGCCCCCCCCCCCAAAAAAAAAAAACATGCAAAGCACCCTTTATGGTGAATCGAAACGATATTTCCAGAAATGTCTTTTGAATATTTTTGTGTGTTTGACAATAAAATGCTAAAAAGCATGGAAAGCATGTGTATTTCACATTGTGAAGTACGAAAAATCCAAAATGCATGGATATATGAGGAAAATAATTGAGGAAAGGAAATAACATTTTATAGAAACGTGTCTGTTCAGTGTTTATGAACGTGTTAGGCACTAAAACGTTAAAACGCATTGAAAATAATCTATAATGAATAGCAAATCAACATTATCAAAACCGTCTCTTTTCAGTGTTTTTAAGCTACTTCCGTACGAGAACGCTAAAGCACAACCAAAACATCCTTTGTAGAGAAAGAGTATAACTCTACAGAAAACGTAAATTTTTCATGAATTTTCAGAGTTTTGAGCTTGTTACGTAGAAAAATCCTGAAATGCATGGAAAGTATTCGATAAGTGTAAACAAAAGAACATTACGAGAATCGTTTATTATGAGAAATTTAATGTTTTTAGGTAAAAAAAAAACGCTAAAAGGTATGAATAGTTATCTATATCAAGATACAGAACAACATGACGAAAAATCTGTATTATGAGTGTATTTCAAGTTTTTATGTGCCTTAACACCAAAAGTCATGCAAAGTACCCTACATGGGGAAACGAAAAGATATGAAGAGAAACGTGTATTATGATATTCATAGGTACTAAAATACTAAAACGCATGAATAACAAGGTATATGGAGAAATATTCCAACATTACCAAAAACAAGTATTTTTTTTTTTTTTACGTAAAAAAAAATCTAAAATGCATCCCAAGGATCATTAAACGACTTTACGAAAAACGTGTATTTATGAATGTTTTTGAGCTTCTTAAGTACAAAAAAAAGCTAATAAACATTGATAACACACCATAAGGAAAACATTAAAAAAAAAAAATCATATACCTTGCATAGATTTTGGTACGTAACTATATGATGTATACTGAAAATATTCGTTTTTGATAATGTTATCTGTTTCTTCATATAGAGTAAAATTCGTTCTTTTTTAGCGTTTTGGTACCGAAGAAACTCAAAAACACTCATAATACACGTTTCTCGAAATGTCTTTTTGTTTTCTCTTATAGGGTATCTTACATGCATTTTGGCATTTTTGTACGTAACGAGATGAAAAACTCTCAAAATATTTGTTTTTGGTATTGTTATTCTATTTCTCCATAAAGGTGGTTTTTTATGTTTTCTAGGATTTTGGTATGTAACTAGCTCAAGAACACTTAAAATATATATTTTTTCATAATATTGTTTTGCATTACATTATAGGGTGATTTCCATGGTTTATAGCGTTTTTGTGCCTAAAACGCCCATAAACACTCAAAATACACCTTTCTGGAACTATCGTTTCGTTTCCCTGTGGCTTTAAGCTTTTCATGTCTCTGTACCTAACAATAACCTAATAACTTAATAACAATATCTAACACTTAAAATTCATGATTTTGGTAATGTTGTTCTCTTTCAACATATAGAGTTATATCACCGTGTTTTCGTGTTTTGGTGCCTAAGAAACACAAAAACACTCATAATAAACGTTTCTCATAAAATCTTATCTTTTCCCTTTATATGGGACTTTGCTTGCATTTTCGAGTTTTTCTACGAAACAAGCCCAAAAACTCAAAATCCTTGTTTTTTTTTTTTTAATGTTATTCTGTTTCATGATGCCATTCATCGTTTCAGCACCTAGGAAACTCAAAAACAGTTTAAAAAACACGTTTTTTGTAATGTTTTGTATTCCCATATAGGGTGATTTTCATGCATTTTATCACCCAAAAGACACACTTGGAAATGTTTCCTTTCTCCATATAATGTGTTATTTATGCATTTTGGAGTTTTGGTACCTACTCAAAATACACGTTTTTGGAAATCTTGTTCTGTTTCCCCATATAGAGTGTTATTCATGAATTTTGCCGTTTTGCTATCTGAGAAGCTAAAAAGATAGTCATAATACACGTTTCTCGTAATATTTTAAAATTCACATAGGGTACTTTATATGCATTTTGTCGTTTTTACATATAAATAAAATATAAAAAAAAACACTCAAATTGCACGGTTTTGGTCTGCATGTTCTATTTCTACATAAAGGGTGTTGTGCAAGCGTTTTACCGTATTGGTATGTTAGTTAAAAACACTCAAAAGACGTTTTTGATAATGTTGATTTGTTTTACCCATATAGGGTTCTTTCCTTTTTTTTTTTTCTAGTGTTTTTTTGCATAACATGTGTATAAACACTCAAAATCCATATTTCTAGAAATGTTTCGTTTTTCCATAGATGGTGCTTTGCATGAATTTCATTTTGCAATGAATTTCTGTACCTAGCAATGTTAAATACGTACATTTAAAATGCATGTTTTTGTTAATATTGTTCTGTTTCTCCATATAGCGTGCTCTTCAAGCATTTTAGTATTTTCATAACTATGAATCTCAATGAAAAAAAAAAAACATTCATAATACACATTTTTCGTAGTGTCATTCCATTTCCCCATATAGGGTAATTTACATGCATTTGGATTTTTTTTTTTTTGTGCGTAACAAGCACAAAAACACTCAAAATATTCATTTTTCGTAATTTTTTTTTTTCTCTCTCCATAGAGGGTGTTTTGCATAAGATTTAGTTTTTTGGTACATAAATAATTCAAATATATTTGTCACGTTTTTGGTAATGTTTTTTATTCCCTTATAGGGAGCTTTCCATGGTTTTTAGTGTTTAGGTGTCTAACATGGTAATGTTATTCTGTTTTTCTATAAAAAGTGTTTTGTATGCGTCTTTTGCTTTATGGTATATTACATTAAAAAACAGTGAGAAGACAAATTTTTTCATAATGTTTTTATTCCTCATATAAAGCGGTTTCCCCCTTTCTTTTTTCTTTTTTTAGCACTTTGGTGTCTAACACGCTCAAAAACACCGAAAAGACATCTTTCAAAAAAAAAAAAAGGATACCAGAAATCTGTCTTTTCAGTGCATTTCAGCATGTTAGGCACCAAACGATAAATAATATGGAAGTCAGCCAATATGTGAATCCAAAACAAAATTACTGAAAACATGTCTTTTCAGTGTTTTACGTAGAAAAACGCTAAAGCGGATGCAAACCAACCCATATAAAAAAAATAGAATAACATTACCAAAAAGATATATTTTGAGTGTTTTTGAGCCTGTTACCTACAAAAAATGCAAAAATGGATGTAAAGCACTCTATATTAGGAAACAAAAGGACATTACGAGAAACGTGTATAACGAGTGTTTTATAGTTTTAAAAGAACCACAAGGCAATAAACGCAAAAACTCGTGTATATAGAGAAGTTTCTTACATAATGAAAATGCTGAAATGCATGAATAACACTTTTAATCGATAAACAGAACTACCTTACCAAATTGTGTATTTTGAGTGTTTTTCACATTCTTAGTTACGAAAATGCCAAATTACATGCGAAACTAGCTTCATGTGGGGAAAAAAAAATGACATTACCAGAAAAATGTATTCTGAGTGTTTTTGAGCGTGATATGCAACAAAGCAATAAAAAGCAGAACAATCACATTACATGTGAATAAAACCAACTTTTACGAAGAACATGCCTTTAAGTGTTTTTTAACTCCTTACATACCAAAACGCTGAAGCGCATGCAAAACACTCTTTATGGAGAAACAGAATAATATTACCAAAAACATGTATTTTGAGTGTTTTTGACCATGTTACCTATAAAAACGCTTAAATACATGTAAAGAACACCATGATTGTATAACAAAAGGACATTACGAAAATCGTGTATTATGACTGTTTTTAACTTCCTTAAGTACCACAAATAACACTCTTTATAGAGAGAAAAAAAAATTGTTATTCATCTTTATATGTACCGAGATGCCAAAATTCTTGCAAAATTCAGGGAAATTTTGTAAAAAAAAATCATTATAAAAAATATATAATTTTAGCCTTTTTCCGGAGTTATGTACCAAACCCTGAAGTGCTTGCAAAGACACCTATATGGGGAAATTACACGACTTTACCAGAAACCTGTCTTTTGAGTGTTTTTTTTTTAGCAATTTCAACAATATTACTGAAAACCTGTCTTTTCAGTGATTTAGGTAGAAAAACGCTAAAACGGATGTAAACCAATATAAAGAAATAGAATAACATTATCAAAAAGATATATTTTGATGTGTTTTTGAGCTTGTTACCTACAAAAAATGCGAAAATGGATGGAAAGCACCTTTTATTGGGAAAGAAAAGGACATTACGTGAAACGTGTATAATGAGTGTTTTATAGTTTCACATGAACCACAAGCCAAAAAACTCAAAAACTTGTGTACATAGAAAAATTTCTTACATACCAAAGTGCTGAAACTCATGAATAACACTTTTAATTGAGAAACAGAACTACCTTACTAAATGCGTGTATTTTGAGTGTTTTTCACATTCTTAGTTACCAAAACCCAAATTTCGTGCAAAACTAGCTTTTTGTTGGAAAAAAAATGATATTACCAGAAAAATGTCTTTTGAGTGTTTTTGAACGTGTTAGGCAATAAAGCACTAAAAAGCAGGGAATCACATTACATAGGAATAAAAACAACTTTTACCAAGAACTTGCCTTTAAGTGTTTTTTGAGCTCATTACATACCAAAACGCTAAAACGCATGCATAACACCTTTTATGGAGAAACAATAAAATTACCAAAAACATATATTTTGAGTGTTTTTTGATCATGTTATCTATAAAAAGGCTTAAATACAAAGAACCTTATGTTTGAGAAACGAAAGGACATTACGAGAAATGTGTATTATAATTGTTTTTAAGATCCTTAAGTACCAAAAAGCTAAAACCCACAAATAACACTCTTTATTTAGAAAAAAAAAATAGGATTTTTTTTTTTATTATCTTTATTGTACCGAGATGCCAAAATTCTGGGAAAATTCAGGGCTATTATATGATAAAAGAAAATTATAAAAAAAGTTAATTTTACTTTTTTTCGGACTTATGTACCAAACCCTAAAGTGCATGCAAAGCCTCCTATATGAGAAAATTAAACGACCTTACCAAAAATCTGTTAAGTAAATACCAGTAAAAAATAGTTTTTTTTTTTTTTTGTTAATCATCTTCATAGGTACCGAGATGCCAAAATTCGGACAAAATTTAGGAAATTATAGGAAATAAAAACATTATCAAAAAAGTTTATTTTAGCTTTTTTTCGGACTCCTATGTACCAAAACCTAAAGTGCATGCAAAGCCACCTATATGGGGAAATTAAACGTCTTTGCCAGAAAACTGTCTTATGAGTGTTTTTCAGCATGTTAAGCACCAAAACGATAAATAACATGGAAGTCACTCTATATGGGAATCCAAAACAAAATTTACTGAGAAAGGTGTCCTTTCGGTGTTTTATGTATAAAAACGCTAAAACGGATGCATACCAATCAATATGAAGAAAGAAAATAACATTACTAAGAAGGTATATTTTGAGTGTTTTTGAGCTTGTTACCTACAAAAAACGCGAAAATTGAAGCAAAGCACTCGCAATTTGCAGGAGGAGGCAGTAGACACCTGCCGAAACGATAATTACTCCCAGTGAGGTCTAAAGCACTGTTCAGGGGGTGCTGTGAACTTATCATTAAACCCAGCTGTGACCTCACTGAACGTTTCCCTTTGTGTCTCACAACACAAGGGGGTAGTCACAGCCTGCCCTCTAAAGACAACTCTCTTCCTCCACACAAAACTACAAGCACCTAATAACACACACACCCTTCACTCAAAAATTTTAAAATCATGGCGACTCCTACACCAGCCTCAGAGTCCCCATCTGGGGAGGGGACCATAAATGTCCCCAGGTCGGACTGCCTTTCCGTCGACGACCCTAAGTGTCTTGACACCCCCCTCAACTTTTTCTTCATTAACTTCTGCAACATTCGCGGTCTAAGATCTAATTTTCAATCT
Organism: Scylla paramamosain; assembly: GCF_035594125.1. Taxonomy (NCBI): domain Eukaryota; kingdom Metazoa; phylum Arthropoda; class Malacostraca; order Decapoda; family Portunidae; genus Scylla; species Scylla paramamosain. Next base: position 22,415,504 of record NC_087159.1, on the reverse strand, counting down.
GTAGAACACCACCTCTCCTCTTCTAAACCTCATCTTCTTTTCCTCACTGAAACTCAGGTGTCTGAGGCAACTGACAGTAGCCCCTTTTCTGTTCCCTCCTACTTTCTCTATCCTCATTTTCGATCCAAAGCTGGATGCTGCGTTTATGTGCGCAATGACTTAACCTGCTCTCGTGCCCACGCTCTTGAATCTTCCGAGTTTTCCACCATCTGGCTACGACTACAGAGTCATTCTCATACTAAATTTATCTGTGTTGTATACCTCTCTCCTAACTCCTCTGACTATAAGAAATTCTTTGACTACTTAACTTCCAAAGTGGAGCACATTCTGACCCTCTTCCCTTTTGCAGAGATCTCCATTCTTGGAGACTTCAATGTTCACCACCAGCTTTGGCTTTCCTCTCCCTTCACTGACCATCCTGGTGAACTAGCCTACAACTTTGCTATCCTCCATGACCTAGAGCAATTGGTGCAACACCCTACTCGTATTCCTGACCGTCTTGGAGATACGCCCAACATTCTTGACCTTTTCCTGACCTCTAATCCTTCTGCTTATGCTGTCACCCTTTCTTCTCCGTTGGGCTCCTCCGATCACAATCTCATATCTTTATCTTGTCCTATCACTCCAATCCCTCCTCAGGATCCCCCTAAGCGAAGGTGCCTTTGGCGTTTTGCCTCTGCTAGTCCCATGGGGGGACCTGAGGAGTTATTTTGCTGATTTTCCTTGGAATGACTACTGTTTCCGTGTCAGAGACCCGTCTTTGTGTGCTGAGCGCATAACAGAGGTGATAGTGTCTGGCATGGAGGCGTACATTCCTCACTCTTTTTCTCGTTCTAAACCTTCTAAACCTTGGTTTAACACAGCTTGTTCTCGTGCTATACATGATAGAGAGGTGGCCCACAAAAGGTACTTAAGCCTTCCATCACCAGAATCTCATGCACTTTATATTTCTGCCCGGAACCATGCCAAGTCTGTTCTCCAACTAGCCAAAAACTCCTTCATTAACAGAAAATGTCAAAACCTTTCAAGATCTAACTCCCCTCGTGATTTCTGGCATCTAGCCAAAAATATCTCCAATAACTTTGCTTCTTCTTCTTTCCCTCCTCTACTTCAACTAGATGGCACCACTGCTATCACATCTATTTCTAAAGCTGAACTCTTCGCTCAAACCTTTGCTAAAAACACTACCTTGGACGATTCTGGGCTTGTTCCTCCCTCTCCTCCACCCTCTGACTACTTCATGCCACGTATTAAAATTCTTCGTAATGATATTTTCCATGCCCTCGCTGGCCTAAACCCTCGGAAGGCTTATGGACCTGATGGGGTCCCTCCTATTGTTCTCCGAAACTGTGCCTCCGTGCTTGCACCTTGCCTAGTCAAACTCTTTCAGCTCTGTCTGTCAACATCTACCTTTCCTTCTTGCTGGAAGTTTGCCTACATTCAGCCTGTTCCTAAAAAAGGGTGACCGCTCTAATCCCTCAAACTACCGTCCTATTGCTTTAATTTCTTGCTTATCTAAAGTTTTTGAATCTATCCTCAACAGGAAGATTCTTAAACATCTATCACTTCACAACCTTCTATCTGATCGCCAGTATGGGTTCCGTCAAGGCCGCTCTGCTGGTGATCTGGCTTTCCTTACTGAGTCTTGGTCATCCTCTTTTAGAGACTTTGGTGAAACTTTTGCTGTTGCCTTGGACATATCAAAAGCCTTTGATAGAGTCTGGCACAAAGCTTTGATTTCCAAACTACCCTCCTACGGTTTCTATCCTTCTCTCTGTAACTTCATCTCAAGTTTCCTTTCGAACCGTTCTATTGCTGCTGTGGTAGACGGTCACTGTTCTTCTCCTAAATCTATTAACAGTGGTGTTCCTCAGGGTTCTGTCCTGTCACCCACTCTCTTCTTATTATTCATTAATGATCTTCTAAACCAAACTTCTTGTCCTATCCACTCCTATGCTGATGATACCACCCTGCACTTTTCCACGTCTTTTCATAGACGTCCAACCCTTCAGGAGGTAAACATATCACGCAGGGAAGCCACAGAACGCCTGACTTCTGATCTTTCTAAAATTTCTGATTGGGGCAGAGCAAACTTGGTATTGTTCAATGCCTCAAAAACTCAATTCCTCCATCTATCAACTCGACACAACCTTCCAGACAACTATCCCCTCTTCTTCAATGACACTCAACTGTCCCCCTCTTCTACACTGAACATCCTCGGTCTGTCCTTTACTTATAATCTGAACTGGAAACTTCACATCTCATCTCTAGCTAAAACAGCTTCTATGAAGTTAGGTGTTCTGAGACGTCTCCGCCAGTTTTTCTCACCCCCTCAGCTGCTAACTCTGTACAAGGGCCTTATCCGTCCATGTATGGAGCATGCTTCACATGTCTGGGGGGGGTTCCACTCATACTGCTCTTCTAGACAGGGTGGAATCAAAAGCTTTTCGTCTCATCAACTCCTCTCCTCTAACTGACTGTCTTCAGCCTCTCTCTCACCGCCGCAATGTTGCACATCTAGCTGTGTTCTACCGCTATTTTCATGCCAACTGCTCTTCTGATCTTGCTAACTGCATGCCTCCCCTCCTTCCGCGGCCTCGCTGCACAAGACTTTCTTCTTTCTCTCACCCCTATTCTGTCCACCTCTCTAACGCAAGAGTTAACCAGTATTCTCAATCATTCATCCCTTTCTCTGGTAAACTCTGGAACTCCCCGCCTGCTTCTGTATTTCCACCTTCCTATGACTTGAATTCCTTCAAGAGGGAGGTTTCAAGACACTTATCCACCAATTTTTGACCACTGCTTTGACCCTTTTATGGGACTGGCATTTCAGTGGGCATTTTTTTTTATTAGATTTTTGTTGCCCTTGGCCAGTGTCCTTCCTACATATAAAAAAAAAAAAAAAGGTGTGAGGCGCTGAGGACCAGCAGGGACGATGCCCCTGAGGGACAGATCCCTTTGTACCACCACCGCGTTCGGGTGTGACTCGTTCTGGAAAGATTGGATCACTACAATGCAGACGCAGGTGGTGCTTGGTGATAGGCCTGCCTAAGACCCCAAACACGTGAATTCCACATCTGTATTATGAGGGGGTCGATTTCCCTAATTGTCATAATCCATGATTAGTGATGCTGTAAGCGCTGTCCGACGCTTATTAATGTATTGTACTGGAGGTAACTGAAACGAGCTGTGCAGTATGCTCTCTTTGTATTCAGAAGCGGTCAAACCTGTGAATTAACATATTATCACTAATACTGAGAATAACAGAAAAAAGTATATCAATAGGTAAAACAAGTATTGCAGTACATCAATGTCGTGACACTTCACTTTGTCAATTCCGTAACATATGTGAGTCAATACAGAGTTACCTACACTTTAGCGGGTTCAGTCGGTTCTACAGATGAACACCACCAGCACAAACACAGCAAGTCGTCCTCTCGTCTGCGTGATCTGATGTACGTCATTATGTTACACACACATCGCTAAATCCTCACAATTACGTAACTCACAATTACGTAACTATCTAATTACTATAAGTAGTTACATTAATTATGTTGACACATCATTAGATCCTCATGGTTACATGAGTATCTGTTATCTAATACTATGATGAATACATACACAGTGCGGGGAACAGGCGTCCTCTTGGTTGTATGCAAGGGATTACAATTGGGGATTTACCGGAATGAGAACTCGGGGATTTACTGGGATTTACTCTCCGCGTCTCCCGAGACAAGTTTGAGGTTTAGGCGTGACTGTCGTGAAGTGGCTTTGGAGACGCTGCTGGGCCCCTACGGCGTATGATGTTCATTATGCTGTAGGTATGTTATCAACACTCACGTCACGTGCCTTGTTGTTCTGTTGAACTATAAAACACTCATTATACACTTTTCTTGCAATGTCCTTTTCTTTCCCATTATAGAGTGCTTTGCATCAATTTTTGCGTTTTTTTATAGATAACAAGCTCAAAAACGCTCAAAATATACCTTTTTGGTAATGTTTTTCTATTTCTTTATATTGGTTGGTTTGCATCCGGTTTAGCGTTTTTTACGTAAAACACTGAGAAGACACGTTTTCAGTAATTTTGTTTTGAATTCCCATATAGAGTGAGTTCCTTATTATTTATCGTTTTTGTGCCTAACATGCTGAACAACACTCAAAAGACAGATTTCTCATTTCTCAGATTTCTCAGGTCGTTTTATTTTCTCATATAGGAGACTTTGCATGCACTCTAGGGTTTAGTACATATGTCCAAAAAAAAAGCTAAAATTAACTGTTTTGATAATATTCTTTTATCATATAATTGCCCTGAATTTTCCCAGAATTTTGGCATCTCGGTACATATGAAGATGAATAAAAAAAAAAAATATCCTATTTTCTTATTTTGTATTTATTTATTTTTTCTCAATAAAGAGTGTTATTTGTGAGATTAAGCTTTTTGTTACTTAAGGAAATTAAAAACACTCATAATACACGTTTCTCGTAATGTTCTTTCGTTTCCTAAACATAAGGATCTCTGCATGTATTTAAGCGTTTTTATAGAAAACATGATCAAAAAACACTCTAAATACATGTTTTTGTTAATGTTATTCTGTTTCTCTATAAAAGGTGTTTTGCATGCGTTTTAGTGTTTTGGTATGTAAGGAGCTCAAAAACACTTAAAGGCAAATTCTTGGTAAAAGTTGGTTTTATTCCCATATAATGTGATTGCATTCTTTGGGAATCCGAAACAAAATTACTGAAAACGTGTTTTTTCGGTGTTTTACGTAGAAAAACGCTAAAACGGATGCAAACCAACCAATATGAAGAAATAGAATAACATTACGAAAAAGCTATATCTTGAGTGTTTTGAGCTTGTTATCTACAAAAAATGCAAAAATGGATGCAAAGCACTCCCTATTAGGAAACAAAAGGACATTACGAGAAATGTGTATAATGAGTGTCTTATTATTTTCGGGCAAAAGAACTTGTGGTTCACAAGAACCAAAAGGCAAAAAACGCAAAAACTCGTGTATATATAGAAGTTTCTTAGATAACAAAATGCTGAAACTCATGAATAACAATCTTATTTGAGAAACAGAAAAAAAGCCTTACCAAATGCGTGTATTTTGAGAGTTTTTCACATTCTTTGTTAGCAAAACCCCAAATAGCATGCGAAACTAGCTTTATGTGGGAAAAAAAATGACATTACCAAATGTGTCTTTTGAGTGTTTTTGAGCGTGTTAGGCAATAAAGCAAGCACTAAACACCAGGGCAATCACATTATATGGGAATAAAACCAACTTTTACCAAGAACTTGCCTTTAATGTTTTTGACACGCATTTAGTAACGTTGTTGTGTTTCTCAATTAAGTGTGTTATTCAAGAGTCTCAGCATATTGGTATCTAGGAAACTTCTCCATATACACGAGTTTTTGCGTTTTTTGCCTTGTGGTTCTTTTGAACTATAAAACATTCATTATACACTTTTCTCACAAAGTGCCTTTGTTTCCCAATATAGATTGCTTTGTATCAATTTTGGCGTTTTTTTGTAGGTCACAAGCTCAAAAAACTCAAAATATACATTTTTGGTAATGTTTTTCTACTTCTTGATATTGATTGGTTTGCATCCGTTTTAGCGTTTTTCTACGTAAAACAGAGAAAACACGTTTTCAGTAATTTTGTTTTGGATTCCCATATAGAGTGAGTTCCTAACATGCTGAAAAACACTCAAAAGACAGATTTCTGGTAAGGTCGTTGCATTTCCTCATAAGAGAGGCTTTGCATGTCTTTTGAGTGTTTTTGAGCGTGTTAGGCAATAAAGCACTAAAAGGCAGGGCAATCACATTATATGGAAATAAAACCAAATTTTATCAAGAACTTGCCTTTAAGTGTTTTTGGCATCCTAACATACCAAAACGCTAAAACGCATGCAAAACACCTTTTCCATTACCAAAAACATGTACTTTGAGTGTTTTTCATTATGTTATCTATAAAAACGCTTAAAAATTTGCAAAAAAACCTTATATTTGAGAAACGAAAGGACATTACGAGAAAGGTGTTTTATGAGTGTTTTTAAGTTCCTTCAGAACCAAAAAGCTAAAACCCACAAATAACACTGTTTATTTAGAAAAAAATAAATTAAAAAAATTAAAAAAATAAAGAATAGGAATTTTTTTTCATTCATCTTTATAAGTACCGAGAAGCCAAAATTCTGCCAAAATTCAGGGAATTTATGTGGAAAAAAGAACATTATCAAAAAAGTTAATTATAGTTATTTTTTCGGATTGTTATTTACCAAAACCAAACAAAAGTTAAAAGACTTTACCAGAAACCTGTCTTTTCAGTGTTTTTCATCATGTTAGGCACGAAAGGATAAATAATATGGAAGTCAGTCAATGTGAATTCAAAACAAAATTACTGAACACGTGTCTTTTCAGTGTTTTACGCACAAAAACGCTAAAACAGAGGCAAACCAACCAATATGAAGAAATAGAATAACATTACCAAAAAGATATATTTTCAGTGTTTTTGAGCTTGTTTCCTAGAAAAAATGCAAAAATGGATGGAAAGCACACTATATTAGGAAACAAAAGGACATTACGAGAAACGTGTATAATGAGTGTTTTATAGTTTCACTAGAACCAAAAGGCAATAAACGCAAAAACTCGGGTATATAGAGAAGTTTCTTACATACCAAAATGATGAAATGCATAAATAACACGTTCTATCGAGAAATAGAACTACCTTACCAAATTGTGTACTTTGAATGTTTTTCACATTCTTATTTACGAAAATGCCAAATTACATGCGAAACTAGCTTTATCTGGAAAAAAAAATTACATTACCAGAAAAGAGTCTTTTGAGTGTTTTTGAGCGTGATATGCAACAAAGCAATAAAAAGCAGAACAATCACATTACATGGGAATAAAACCAACTTTTACGAAGAACTTGCCTTTAAGTGTTTTTTAACTTCTTACATACCAAAACGCTTAAATCATGCAAAACACCGTTTATGGAGAAACAGAATAACATTACCAAAAACATATATTCTGAGTGTTTTTGATCATGTTACCTATAAAAACGCTTAAATACATGTAAAGAACACATTCTTTATATAACAAAAGGACATTACGAAAATCGTGTATTATTTGTGTTATTAAGTTTCAAAAACCTAAAACCCACAAATAACACACTTTATAGAGAAAAAAAACGATTTTTTTTTTGTTATTCATCTTCATAGGTACCGAGATGCCAAAAATTCTGGCAAAATTCAGGGAAATTTTGTAAAAAAATCATTATAAAAAAAAAAATTTGCTTTTTTCCGTATTTATGTACCAAACCCTGAAGTGCATTCAAAGCCACCTATATGGGTAAAACATGCAAACCAACCAATATGAAGAAATATAATTTCATTACCAAAAAGGTATATTTTGAGTATTTTTGAGTTTGTTACATAAAAAAAATGCGAAAATGGATGCAAAGCACTCTATATTAGGAAAAAAAAAAAGGATATAACGAGAAACGTGTATAATAAGTGTTTCATAGTTTCACAAGAATCACAGGGCATAAAATGCAAAAACTCGTGTATATGGAAAAGTTTCTAAAAATAACAAAATGCTGAAACTCATGAATAACACTCTTAATTAAGAAACAGAAGAGTGTTTTTCACATTCTTAGTTACCAAAACTGAAAATTCCATGCGCAACTAGCTTTATGTGTGAAAAAAATGACATTACCAGAAAAGTGTCTTTTGAGGGTTTTTGAGCGTGTTAGGCAATAAAGCACTAAAAAGCAAGGGGAAATTACACGACTTTACCAGAAACCTGTCTTTTGAGTGTTTTTCAGCAATTTCAACAATATTACTAAAAAGTGTCTTTTTAGTGATTTACGTAGAAAGACGCTAAAAGGGATGCAAACCAACCAATATGAAGAAACAGAATAACATTGCCAAAAAGATATATTTTTATTTGTTTTTGAGCTTCTTACCTACAATAAATGCGAAAATGGATGGGAAGTACTCTATATTGAGAAAGAAAAGGACATTACGAGAAACGTGTATAATGAATGTTTTATAGTTTCACAATAACCACAAGGCAAAAATCTCAAAAACTCGTGTACATAGAGAAGTTTTTACATACCAAAATGCTGAAATTCATGAATAACTTTTAATTGAAAAACAGAAATACCTTACCAAATGTGTGTATTAGAGAAGTTTCTTACATAACAAAATGCTGAAACTTATGAATAAAACTTTTAATTAAGAAACAGAACAACCTTACTAAATGCGTGAATTTTGAGTGCTTTTCACATTCTTAGTTACAAAAACCCCAAATTGCATGCAAAACCAGCTTTGTGGGAAAAAAAAATTGACATTACCAAAAAAGTGTATTTTGAGTGTTTTTGAGCGTGATAGGCAATAAAGCACTAAAAAGCAGGGCAATCGCATTACATTGGAATAAAATCAATTTTTGCCAAGAACTTGCCTTTAAGGTTTTTTGAGCTCCTTATATACCAAACCGATAAAACGCATGCAAAACACACTTTATGGAGAAACGGAATAACATTACCAAAAACATGTATTTTGAGTGTTTTTGATCATGTCTATAAAAACGCCTAAATACATGCAAAAAACCTGATGTTTGGGAAACGAAAGGACATTACGAGAAACGTGTATTATGAGTGTTTTTAAGTTCCTTAAGTACCAAGAAGCTAAAACCCACAAATAACACTCTTTATTTAGAAAAACAAATATATAAAAATATATATAAATAGTATGTTTTATTTTGTTATTCATCTTCATATGTACCGAGATGCCAAAATTCTGGGAAAATTCAGGGCTATTATATGATAAAAGAAAATTATTAAAACAGTTAATTTTAGCTTTTTTTTTTTCGGACTGTTATGCACCAAACACTAAAGTGCATGCAAAGCCTCCTATATGAGGAAATTAAACGACCTTACCAGAAATCTGTCTTTTGAGTGTTTTTCAGCATATTAGGCACCAAAACGATCAATAATAAGGAACTCACTCTATATGGGAATCCAAAACAAAATTACTGAAAACGTGTCTTCTCAGTGTTTTACGTAGAAAAAACGCTAAAACGGATGCAAACCAACCAATATCAAGAAATAGAAAAACATTACCAAAAAGGTATATTGTGAGTGTTTTTGAGCTTGTTACCTAGAAAAAACGCGAAAATTGATGCAAAGCACTCTATATTAAGAAAAAAAAGGACATTGCAAGAGAAGTGGATAATGAGTGTTTTATAGTTCAAAAGAACCACAAGGCAAAAAACGCAAAAACTCTTGTATATGGAGAAGTTTCCTAGATACCAAAATGCTGAAACTCATGAATAACACTCTTCATTGAGAAACAGAACATCCTTACTAAATGCGTGTATTTTGAAGGCTTTTCACATTCTTACTTAACAAAACCCCAAATTGCATGCAAAACCAGCTTTATAAGAGAAAAAAATGACATTACCAGAAAAATTTCTTCTGAGTGTTTTTGAGCGTGATAGGCAATAAAGCACTAAAAAGGAAGGCAATTACATTACAAATGAATAAAACCAATTTTTATCTATAACTTGCCTTTAAGTGTTTTTTGAGCTCCTTACATAACAAAATGCTAAAACGCATGCAAAACACACCTTTATGGAGAAGTAGAATAACTTTACCAACAATATGTGTTTTAAGTGTTTTTGATCATGTTACCTATAAAAACGCTTAATAAAATGCAAAGAACCCTATGTTTGGGAAACGAAAGGACATGAGGAGAAACGTGTATTATGTGTTTTTAAGGTCCTTAAGTCCCAAAACGTTAAAACCCACAAATAGCACTCTTTATAGAGAAAAAAAATAAAATAAATATAATAAAATAAAAAAATAGCATTTTTTTTTATTGATGTCCATAACTGCCAAGATGCCAAAATTCTCTCAAAATTGAGGGAAATTATGTGGAAAAAAGTTTATTATCGAAAAAGTTAATTTTAGCTTTTTTTTCGGAGTTATATACCAAACCCTAAAGTGTATGGAAAGCAATCTATATGGGGAAATTAAATGACTTTACAAGATACATGTTTTTTGATTATTTTTCCGCATGTTAGGCACGAAAACGATAAATAATATGAAAGTCACTCTATATGGAAATCCAAAACAAAATTACTGAAAACGTGTCTTTTCAAAGTTTTACGTAGAAAAATGCTTAAACGGATGCAAACCAACCAATATTAAGAAACAGGATAATATTACCGAAAAGGTATATTTTGAGTGTTTTTGAGCTTGTTACATAAAAAAAATGGAAAATGGATGCAAAGCACTCTATATTAGAAAAAAAAAGACAACGAGAAACGTCTATAATGAGTGTTTCAAAGTTTCACAAGAATCACAAGGCCAAAAACGCAAAAACTCGTGTGTATGGAGAAGTTTCTAACATACCAAAATGCTGAAACTCATGAATAACAACCTTAATTAAGAAACAGAACATTCTTACTAAATGTGTGTATTTTGAGTGTTTTTACATTCTTAGTTACCAAAACCCCAAATTCCATATTATCAAAAAAGTTAATTTTAGCTTTTTTTTTGGACTTATGTACCAAATCCTAAAGTGCATGCAAAGCCTCTTATATGAGGAAATTAAACGACCATATCAGAAATCTGTCTTTTGAGTGTTGTTCGGCATGTTAGGCACCAAAACGATAAATAATAAAGGAACTCAGTCTATATGGAAATTCAAAACAAAATTACTGAAAACGTGTCTTCTCAGTGTTTTACGTAGAAAAAACGCTAAACCGGATGCATACCAACCAATATAAAGAAATAGAAAAACATTACCAAAAAGGTATATTTTGAGTTTTTTGACTTTGTTATCTATAAAAAACGAAAAAATTGATGCAAAGCATTCTATAATGGGAAAGGAAAGGACATTGCAAGAAAAGTGTATAATGAGTGTTTTATAGTTCAAAAGAACAACAAAGCTAAAAAATGCAAAAACTAGTGTATATGAAGGAGTTTCCTAGATACCAAAATGCTGAAACTCATGAACAACACTCTTAATTCAGAAACAGAACATCCTAACTAAATGCGTGTATTTTGAATGCTTTTCACATTCTTATTTACCAAAACCTCAAATTGCATGCGAAACCAGCTTTATGTGGAAAAAAAAAATGACATTACCAGAAAAATGTCTTTTGAGTGTTTTTGAGCGTGATAGGCAATAAAGCACTAAAAAGCAGTGCAATCACATTACATTGAAATAAAACCAATTTTCACCATGAACTTCCCTTTGAATGGTTTTGAGCTCCTTATATACGAAAACACTAAAACGCATGCAAAATACACTTCATGGTGAAACAGAATAACATTACCAAAAACATGTATTTTGAGTGTTTTTGATTATGTTACCAATAAAAACGCTTAAATACATGCAAAGAACCCAATTTTTGGGAAACGAAAGGACATTACGAGAAACGTGTATTATGAGTGTTTTTAAGTTCATTAAGTACGAAAAAGCTAAAAGCCACATATAACACTCTTTATTGAGAAAAAAATTTAAAAAAATAAATAAAAATACGATTTTTTTTTCATTCTTATTCATCTTCACAGGTAACGAGATGCCAAAATTCAGGCAAAGTTCAGGAAATTATGTGAAATAAGAACATTATGAAAAAATTTAAATTTAGCTTTATTTTTCGGACTTTTATGTACCAAACCCCTAAAGTAAATGCAAAGCTACCTATATGGGGAAATTAAATGTCTTTTCCAGAAAACTGTCTTATGAGTGTTTTTCAGCATGTTAGGAACCAATACGATAAAACACAAGGAAGTCAATCTATATGGGAATCTAAACAAAATTACTGAAAACGTGTCTTTTCGGTGTTTTACGTAGAAAAACGCCAAAACGGATGCAAACCAACCAATATGAAGAAATAGAATAACATTACCAAAAAGGTATATTTTGAGTGCTTTTGAAATTGTTACCTACAAAAAACGCGAAAAGGGATGGAAAGCACTCTCTATTGGGAAGCAAAAGGACATTAAGAGAAACGTGTATAATGAGTGTTTTATAGTTTCACAAGAACCACAAGGCAAAAAACGCAAAAACTCGTTTACATAGAGAAGTTCCTTACATTCCAAAATGCTGAAACTCATGAATAACACCTTTAATTAAGAAACAGAACTATCTTACCAAATGTAAGTATTTTGAGTGTTTTTCACATTCTTAGTTATGAAAATCCCAAATTACATGCGAAATTAGATTTATGTGGGAAAAAAATGACATTACCAGAAAAGTGTTTTTCGAGTGTTTTTGAGCGTGATATGCTACAAAGCACTAAAAAGCAGAATAATCACATTACATGGAAATAAAACCAACTTTTACCAAGAACTTGCCTTTAAGTGTTTTTTTTTAACTCCTTACATACCAAAACGCTAAAACGTATGCAAAACACCCTTTATGGAGAAACAAAATAACTTTAGCAAAAACATGAATTTTGAGTGTTTTTGATCATGTTACCTATAAAAACGCTTAAATACATGCAAAGAACCCTATGTTTATGAAACGAAAGGACATTACGAAAATTGTGTATTGAGTGTTTTTAAGTTTCTTAAGTACCAAAAAGCTAAAACCCACAAATAACACTCTTTATAGAGAAAAAAAAAATAAATAAATAAATAAATATATCAATAAAAAAAATATAATTTTTTTTTATTTATCTCCATAGGTACGGAGATGCCAAAATTCTGGCAAAATTCAGGGAAACTAGATAAAAAAAAATATTATCAAAATCAATAATTTTAGCTTTTATCCGGAGTTATATACCAAACCCTAAAGTGCATGCAAAGCCACCTAAATGTGGAAATTACACGACTTTACCCCAAATCTGTCTTTTGAGAGTTTTTCAGCAATTTCAACAATATTACTGAAAACGTGTCTTTTCAGAGATTTACTAAGAAAAACGTTAAAACGGATGTAAACCAACCAATATGAAGAAATAGAATAACATTACCAAAAACATATATTTTGAGTGTTTTTGAGCGTGTTACCTACAAATAATGTGAAAATGAATGGAAAGAACTCTATATTGGGAAACAAAAGGACATTACGAGAAACGTGGATAATGAGTGGCAAAAAAACGCAAAAACTCGTGTATAGAGAGAATTTTCTTACATACCAAAATCCTGAATTTCATGAATAACACATTTAATTGAGAAACAGAAGTACCTTACAAAATGTGTGTATTTTGAGTGTTTTTCACATTCTTAGTTACGAAAATCCCAAATTACATGCGAAACTAGCTTTATGTGGAAAAAAAAAATGACATTATCAGAAAAGTGTCTTTTGAGTATTTTTGAGCGTGATATGCAAGAAAGCACTAAAAAGCAGAACAATCACATTATATGAGAATAAAACCAACTTTTACGAAGAACTTACCTTTAAGTGTTTTTAACTCCTTACATACCAAAACGCTAAAACGCATGCAAAACACACTTCATGGAGAAACAGAATAACATTACCTAAGACGTTTATTTTGAGCGTTTTTGAAAATGTTATCTATAAAAACGCTTAAATACATGCAAAGAACATTATGTTTGGAAAACGAAAAGACATTATGAAAAACGTGTATTATGAGTGTTTTTAAGTTCCTTTTGTACCAAAAAGCTAAAGCACACAAATAACACTCTTTATAGAGAAAAAAAAATAAATACATTTTTTTTTTGTTATTCATCTTCATAGGTACCGAGATGCCAATATTCTAGGAAAATTCTTTGGGAATCCAAAACAAAATTACTGAAAACGTGTTTTTTCGGTGGTTTACGTAGAAAAACGCTAAAACGGATGCAAACCAACCAATATGAAGAAATAGAATAACATTACGAAAAAGCTATATTTTGAGTGTTTTTGAGCTTGGTACCTAGAAAAAACTCGAAAATGGATGCAAAGTACTCCCTACTGGGAAACAAAAGGACATTATGAGAAATGTGTATAATGAACGTTTTATTATTTTCGCGCAAAAGAACTTGTGGTTCACAAGAACCAAAAGGCAAAAAACGCAAAAACTCGTGTATATAGAGAAGTTTCTTAGATACCAAAATGCTGAAACTGATGAATAACAATCTTAATTGAGAAACAAAAGAACCTTACCAAATGCGTGTATTTTGAGTGTTTTTCACATTCTTAGCAAAATCCCAAATAGCAGGCGAAACCAGCTTTATGTGGGAAAAAAATGACATTCCAAAAAGTGTCTTGTGAGTGTTTTTTTGAGCCTGTTAGGCAATAAAGCACTAAAAAGCAGGGTAATCACATTACATGGGAATAAAAGCAACTTATACCAAGAACTTGCTTTTAATGTTTTTAACACGCATTTTGAAAGGTTGTTCTGTTTCTCAGTTGAGTGTTATTCATGAGTTTCAGCATTTTGGTATCTAGGAAACTTCTCCATATACACGAGTTTTTGCGTTTTTCGCCTTGTGGTTCTTTTAAACTATAAAACATTCATCATACACTGTTCTCGCTATGTCCCTTTGTTTCCCAATATAGAGTGCATTGTATCAATTTTGCGTTTTTTTTTTTTGTAGGTAACAAGCTCAAAAAAACTCAAAATATACATTTTTGGTAATGTTTTTCTACTTCTTGATATTGGTTGCTTTGCGTCCTTTTTAGCGTTTTTCTATGTAAAACACTGAGAAGACACGTTTTTAGTAATTTTGTTTTGGATTCCCATATAGACTGAGTTCCTTATTATTTACCGTTTTGGTGCCTAACATGCAGAAAAACACTCAAAAGACAGATTTCTAGTAAGGTCGTTTAATTTCCTCATATGGGAGGCTTTGCATGTCTTTTGAGTGTTTTTCAGCGTGTTAGGCAATAAAGCATTAAAAGGCAGGGCAATCACATTACATGGAAATAAAACCAAATTTTACCAAGAACTTGCCTTTAAGAGTTTTTGACATCCTTACATACCAAAACGCTAAAACGCATGCAAAACAGCATTTGCATTATTAAAAACATGTATTTTGAGTGTTTTTGATCATGTTATCTAGAAAAACGTTAAAAACATTCAAAGAACCTTATGTTTGGGAAACGAAAGGACATTACGAGGAAGTGTTTTTAAGTTCTTTCAGTATCAAAAAGATAAAACCCACAAATAACACTGTTTATATTTAAAAAATAAATAAATAAAAAAATAAATAAAAAAATAGTTTTTTTTTTTTTATTCATCTTCATATGTACCAAGATCCCAAAATTCTGCCCAAATTCAGGGAATTTATGTGGAAAAAACAACATTATGAAAAAAAAGTTAATAAAAGCTTTATTTTCGGATTGTTATGTACGAAACTCTAAAGTGCATGCAAAACCACGTATATAGAGAAGTTAAACGACTTTACCAGAAACCTGTTTTTTTTTTGTGTTTTTCAGCATGTTAGGCACCAAATGATAAATAATATGGAATAAATAATATGTGAATCCAAAACAAAATTACTGAAAACGTGTCTTTTTTTTTTTTGTTTTACGTAGAAAAACGCTAAAACGGATGGAAACCAACCAATATGAAGAAATAGAATCACATTACCAAAAAGATATATTTTCAGTGTTTTTGAGCTTGTTACCTACAAAAAATGCAAAAATGGATGGAAAGCACACTATATTAGGAAACAAAAAGACATTACGAGAAACGTGTATAATGACTGTTTTATATTTTCACAAGAACCACAAGGCAATAAACGCAAAAACTCGGGTATATAGAGAAGTTTCTTATTTACCAAAATGATGAAATGCATAAATAACACTTTATCGAGAAATAGAACTACCTTACCAAATTGTGTACTTTGAACGTTTTTCATATTCTTAGTTACGAAAATGCCAAATTACATGCGAAACTAGCTTTATCTGGGAAAAAAATGATATTACCAGAAAAGTGTCTTCTGGGTGTTTTTGAGCTTGATATGCAACAAAGCACTAAAAAGCAGAACAATCACATTATATGGAAAAAAAACCAAGTTACGAAGAACTTGCCTTTAAATGTTTTTTTAACTCCTTACATACCAAAACGCTAAAACTCATGCAAAACACCGTTTATGGAGAAACAGAATAACTACCAAAAAACATGTATTTTGAATGTTTTTGATCATGTTACCTATAAAAACGCTTAAATACACGTAAAGAACACTATGTTTTTATAACAAAAGGACATTACAAAAATCGTGTATTATGAGTGTTTTAAAGTTCCTTAACTACCAGAAAGCTAAAACCCACAAATAGCACTGTTTATAGAGAAAAATTTTTTTTTTTTGTTATTCATCTTTATAGGTACCGAGACGCCAAAATTATAGCAAAATTCAGAGAAATTTTGTAAAAAAAAATATTATAAAAAAAATTATTTTAGCTTTTCTCCTTACATATGTACCAAAGACTAAAGTGCATGCAAAGCCACCTATATTGAGAAATTACACGACTTTACCAGAAACCTGTCTTTTGAGTGTTTTTCAGCAATTTCAACAATATTACTGAAAAAGTGTCTTTTTAGTGATTTACGTAAAAAAAACGCTAAAACAGATGCAAACCAACCAATTTGAACTTATTACCTATAAGAAATGCGAAAATGGATGGAAAGCACTATATTGAGGAAGAAAAGGACATTACGAGAAACGTGTATAATGAGTGTTTTCTAGTTTCAAAAGAACCACAAGACAAAAATCTCAAAAACTCATGTACATAGAGAAGTTTCTTACATACAAAAATGCTGAAATTCATGAAAAACTTTTAATTGAGAAACAGAAATACCTTACCAAATGTGTGTATTAGAGAAGTTTCTTACATAACAAAATGCTGAAACTCATGAATAACACTTTAAGTTAAGAAACAGAACAACCTTACTAAATGCGTGAATTTTGAGTGTTTTTCACATTCTTAGTTACCAAACCCCAAATTGCATGCGAAACCAGCTTTGTGGGAAAAAAAATGACATTACCAGAAAAGTGTATTTTGAGTGTTTTTGAGCTTGATAGACAATAAAGCACTAAAAAGCAGGGCAATGACATTACATTGGAATAAAACCAATTTTTACCAAGAATTTGTCTTTAAGTTTTTTTGAGCTCCTTATATACCAAACCCCAAAAACGCATGCAAAACACACTTTATGGAAAAACCGAATAACATTACCAAAAACATGTATTTAGAGTGTTTTTGATCATATTATCTATAAAAACGCTTAAATACATGCAAAAAACTTTATGTTTGGGAAACGAAAGGACATTACGAGAAACGTGTATTATGAGTGTTTTTAAGTTCCTTAACAACCAAGAAGGTAAAACCCACAAATAACACTCTTTATTTAGAAAAAAAATAAATAAAAATATATAAAAATAGTATCTTTTTTTTTTTATTGATCTTCATAGATACTGAGATGCCAAAATTCTGGGAAAATTCAGGGCTATTATATGATAATAGAAAATTATCAAAAAAGTTAATTATAGCTTTTTTTTTCGGACTGTTATGTACCAAACCCTAAAGTGCATGCAAAGCCTCCTATATGAGGAAATTAAACGACCTTACCAGAAATCTCTCTTTTGAGTGTTTTTTTCTGCATGTTAGGCACAAAAACGATAAATAATAAGGAACTCACTCTATGGGAATCGAAAACAAAATTACTGAAAACGTGTCTTCTCAGTGTTTTACTTAGAAAAAAAACGCTAAAACGGATGCAAACCAACCAATATGAAGAAATAGAATAACATTACAAAAAAGATATATTTTGAGTGTTTTTGAGCTTATTATCTACACAAAACGCGAAAATTGATGCAAAGCACTCTATATTAATAAAAAAAGGACATTGCAAGAAAAGTGGATAATGAGTGTTTTATAGTTCAAAAGAACCAAAAGGCAAAAAATGCAAAAACTCTTTTATATGGAGAAATTTCTTAGATACCAAAATGCTGAAACTCATGAATAACACTCTTAATTTAGAAAGAGAACAACCTTACTAAATGCCTGTATTCTGGGTGCTTTTCACATTCTTATTTACCAAAACTAGAAATTGCAAGCAAATCCAGCTTTGGAGTGTTTTGAGCGTGATAGGCAATAAAGCACTAAAAAGTAGGGCAATCACATTACATTGGAATAAAACCAATTTTTACCAAGAACTTGCCTTTAAGTGTTTTTGAGCTCCTTATATACCAAAACACTAAAACGCATGCGAAATACACTTCATGGTGAAACAGAATAACATTACCAAAAACATGTATTTTGAGTGTTTTTGATCGTGTAACGAATAAAAACGCTTAAATACATGCAAAGAACCCAATTTTGGGGAAACGAAAGGACATTACTAAAAACGTGTATAATGAGTGTTTTATAGTTTAACAAGTGCCAGAAGGCAAAAAACGCAAAAAATCGTGTATAGAGAGAAGTTTCTTACATACCAAAATGCTGAAATGCATGAATAACACTTTTGATTGAGAAACAGAAGTACCTTACAAAATGTGTGTATTTTGATTGTTTTTCACATTCTTAGTTACGAAAATCCCAAATTACATGCGAAACTAGCTTTATGAGGAAAAAAATGACATTATCAGAAAATGTATTTTGAGTGTTTTTGAGCGTGATATGCAAGAAAGCACTAAAAAGCAGAACAATCACATTATATGGGAATAAAACCAAATTTTACGAAGAACTTGCCTTTAAGTGTTTTTAACTCCTTACATACAAAAGCGCTAAAACGCATGCAAAACACACTTTATGGAGAAACAGAATAACATTAATAAAGACATGTATTTTGAGTGTTTTTGATCATGTTATCTATAAAAACGCTTAAATACATGCAAAGAACATTATGTTTGGGAAACGAAAGGACATTACAAGAAAAACGTGTATTATGAGTGTTTTTAAGTTCCTTTTGTACCAAAAAGATAAAACACACAAATAACACTCTTTATAGAGAAAAAAAAAATTTTTTTTGTTATTCAATTTCATAGGTACATAGATGCCAAAATTCTGGCAAAATTCTTTGGGAATCCCAAACAAAATTACTGAAAACGTGTTTTTTCGGTTTCTACGTAGAAAACAACGCTAAAACGGATGCAAACCAACCAATATGAAGAAATAAAATAACATTACGAAAAAGCTATATTTTGAGAGTTTTGAGCTTGTTACCTACAAAAAACGCAAAAATGGATGCAAAGCACTCCCTATTAGGAAACAAAAGAACATTACGAGAAATGTGTATAATGAGTGTCTTTTTATTTTCGGGCAAAATAACTTGTGGTTCACAAGAACCAAAAGGCAAAAAACGCAAAAACCTCGTGTATATAAAGAAATTTCTTAGATAACAAAATGCTGAAACTCATGAATAACAATCTTAATTGAGAAACAGAAAAGCCTTACCAAATGCGTGTATTTTGAGAGTTTTTCACATTCTTTATTAACAAAACCCCAAATAGCATGCAAAACTAGCTTTATGTGGGAAAAAAAGTGACATTACCAAATGTGTCTTTTGAGTGTTTTTAAGCGTGTTAGGCAATAAACCACTAAAAACCAGGGCAATCACTTTATATGGGAATAAAATCAACTTTTACCAAGAACTTGCCATTAATGTTTTTGACACGCATTTAGTAAGGTTGTTGTGTTTCTCAATTAAGTGTGTTATTCAAGAGTCTCAGCATTTTGGTATCTAGGAAATTTCTCCGTATAAACGAGTTTTTGCGTTTTTTGCCTTGTGGTTCTTTTGAACTATAAAATATTCATTATACACTTTTCTCGAAAAGTGCCCTTGTTTCCCAATATAGAGTGCTTTTTATCAATTTTGGCGTTTTTTTGTAGGTAACAAGCTCAAAAAAAAACTCAAAATATACATTTTTGGTAATGTTTTTCTACTTCTTGATATTGGTTGGTTTGCATCCGTTTTAACGTTTTTCTACGTAAAACACTGAGAAGACACGTTTTCAGTAATTTTGTTTTGGATTCCCATATAGAGTGAGTTCCTTATTATTTATCGGTTTTGTGCCTAACATGCTGAAAAACACTCAAAAGACAGATTTCTGGTAAGGTTGTTGCATTTCCTCATAAGGGAGGCTTTGCATGTCTTTTGAGTGTTTTTGAGCGCGTTAGGCAATAAAGCACTAAAAGGCAGGGCAATCACATTACATAGAAATAAAACCAAATTTTACCAAGAACTTGCCTTTAAGTGTTTTTGACATCCTTACATACCAATACGCTAAAATGCATGCAAAACACCTTTTCCATTACCAAAAATATGTATTTTGAGTGGTTTTCATCATGTTATCTATAAAAACGCTTAAGAACATGCAAAAACCCTTATGTTTGAGAAACGAAAGGACATTACGAGAAAGATGTATTATGAGTGTTTTTAAGTTCCTTCAGAACCAAAAAGCTAAAACCCACAAATAACACTGTTTATTTAGAAAAAAATAAATAAAAAAATTTAAAAAATAAAGAATAGGAATTTTTTTTTTTCATTCATCTTCATAAGTACCGAGATGCCAAAATTCTGCCAAAATTCACGGAATTTATGTGGAAAAAAGAACATTATCAAAAAAGTTAATTATAGCTTTTTTTTCGGATTTTTATGTACCAAACCCAAACAAAAGTTAAAAGACTTTACCAGAAACATATCTTTTCAGTGTTTTTCATCATGTTAGGCACGAAAGGATAAATAATATGGAAGTCAATCAATGTGAATCCAAAACAAAATTACTGAACACGTGTCTTTTCAGTGTTTTACGCAAAAAACGCTAAAACGGATGCAAACCAACCAATATGAAGATATAGAATAACATTACCAAAAAGATATATTTTCAGTGTTTTTGAGCTTGTTTCCTACAAAAAATGCAAAAATAGATGGAAAGCACACTATATTAGGAAACAAAAGGACATTACGAGAAACGTGTATAATGACTGTTTTATAGTTTCACAAGAACCAAAAGGCAATGAACGCAAAAACTCGGGTATATAGAGAAGTTTCTTACATACCAAAATGATGAAATGCATAAATAACACTTTTTATCGAGAAATAGAAGTACCTTACCAAATTGTGTACTTTGAATGTTTTTCACATTCTTTGTTACGAAAATGCCAAATTACATGCGAAACTAGCTTTATCTGGGTAAAAAATGACATTACCAGAAAAGAGTCTTTTAAGTGTTTTTGAGCGTGATATGCAACGGATGCAAACCAACCAATATGAAGAATTAGATTAACATTACCAAAAAGGTATATTTTGAGTGTTTTTGAGCTTATTATCTACAAAAAACGCGAAAATTAATGCTAAGCACTCTATATTAAGAAAGAAAGGACATTGCAAGTAAAATGGATAATGAGTGTTTTATAGTTCAAAAGAACCAAAAGGCAAAAAATGCAAAAACTCTTGTATATGGAGAAGTTTCTTAGATACAAAAATGCTGAAACTCATGAATAACACTCTTAATTTAGAAACAGAACAACCTTACTAAATGCGTGTATTCTGGGTGCTTTTCACATTCTTATTTACCAAAACCCAAAATTGCAAGCAAATCCAGCTTTTGATTGTTTTGAGCGTGATAGGAAATAAAGCACTAAAAAGCAGGGCAATCACATTGCATTGGAATAAAACCAATTTTTACCAAGAACTTGCCTTTAAGTGTTTTTGAGCACCTTATATACCAAAACACTAAAACGCATGCGAAATACTTCATGGTGAAACAGAATAACATTACCAAAAACATGTATTTTGAGTGTTTTTAATCGTGTAACCAATAAAAACGCTTAAATACATGCAAAGAACCCTATTTTTGGGAAACGAAAGGACATATACGAGAAACGTGTAATATGAGTGTTTTTAAGTTCATTAAGTACGAAAAAGCTAAAAGCCACAAATAACACTCTTTATTGAGAAAAAAATAAAAAAAAAAATAAATAAAAATACGATATTTTTTTCACTCTTATTCATCTTCACAGATAACGAGATGCCAAAATTCGGGCAAAGTTCAGGAAATTATGCGAAATAAGAACATTATCAAAAAATTTAAATTTAGCTTGTTTTTTCGGACTGTTATGTACCAAACCCCTAAAGTACATGCAAAGCCACCTATTTGGGGAAATTAAATGTCTTATGAGTGTTTTTCAGCATATTAGGAACCAACACGATAAAACCCATGGGAATCCAAAACAAAATTACTGAAAACATGTCTTTTCGGTGTTTTACGTAGAAAAACGCTAAAACGGATGCAAACCAACCAATATGAAAAAAAAAAATATAATAAAATTACCAAAAAGGTATATTTTGAATGTTTTTGATATTGTTACCTACAAAAAAACGGGAAAATGGATGGAAAGCACTCTATGTTGGGAAGTAAAAGGACATTACCAGAAACGTGTATAATGAGTGTTTTATAGTTTCACAAGAACCACAAGGCAAAAAAACACAAAAACTCGTGTATATAGAGAAGATTTTTACATTCCAAAATGCTGAAACTCATGAATAACACTATTAATTAAGAAACAGAACTATCTCATCAAATGTGCGTATTTTGAGTGTTTTTCACATTCTTTGTTACGAAAATCCCAAATTATATGCAAAACTAGCTTTATATGGGAAAAAAATGACATTAACAGAAAAGTGTTTCTCGAGTGTTTTTTAGCGTGATATGCAACAAAGAAATAAAAAGCAGAATAATCACATTACATGGGAATAAAACCAACTTTTACCAATAACTTACCTTTAAGTGTTTTTTAACTCCTTACATACCAAAACGCTAAAACGCATGCAAAACACCCTTTATGGAGAAACAAAATAACATTATCAAAAACATGAATTTTGAGTGTTTTTTTTATCATGTTATTTATAAAAACGCTTAAATACATGCAAAGATCCCTATGTTTGTGAAACGAAAGGACATTACGAAAATTATGTATTATGAGTGTTTTTAAGTTCCTTAAGTACCAAAAAGCTAAAACCCACAAAAAACACTCTTTATAGAGAAATAAAATAAATAAATATATCAATAAAAAAAATAAATAAAAAATTTAGTTATTTATCTTCATAGGTACAGAGATGCCAAAATTCTGGAAAAAATTCAAATTAGATAAAATAAAAAAAAACATTATAAAAAAAATAATTTTAGCTTTTTCCGGAGTTATGTTCCAAACCCTAAAGTGCATGCAAAGCCAGCTATATGGGGATATTACATGACTTTACCAGAAACCTGTCTTTTGAGTGTCAGCAATTCAACAATATTACAGAAAACATGTCTTTTCAGAGATTTACGAAGAAAAACGCTAAAACGGATGTAAACCAATCAATATGAAGAAATAAAATAACATTACCAAAAAGATAAATTTTGAGTGTTTTTGAGCGTGTTACCTACAAAAAATGCGAAAATGGATGGAAAGCACTCTATATTGGTAAACAAAAGGACATTACGAGAAACGTGTATAATCAGTGTTTTGTATTTTAACAAGAACCACAAGGCAAAAAACGCAAAAATCTGTGTATAAAGAGAAGTTTCTTACATACCAAAATGCTGAAATGCATGAATAACACATTTAAATGTGTGTATTTTGAGTGTTTTTCACATTTTTAGTTACGAAAATCCCAAATTACATGCGAAACTAACTTTATGTGGAAAAAAAAATGACTATCAGAAAAGTGTCTTTTGAATGTTTTTGAGCGTGATATGCAACAAAGCACTAAAAAGCAGAACAATCACATTATATGGGAATAAAACCAACTTTTACGAAGAACTTGCCTTTAAGTGTTTTCAACTCCTTACATACCAAAACGCTAAAACGCATGGAAAACACACTTTATGGAGAAACCGAATAACATTACCAAAGACATGTATTTTGAGTGTTTTTGATCATGGTATCTATAAAAACACTTAAATATATGCAAAGAACATTATGGTTGGGAAGAGAAAGGACATAACGAGAAACGTGTATTATGAGTGTTTTTAAGTTGCTATTGTACCAAAAAGCTAAAACACACAAATAACACTCTTTATAGAGAAAAAAATATATAAAAAAATAGATTTTTTTTTATTCATCTTCATAAGTACCGAGATGCCAAAATTCTGGCAAAATTCTTTGGGAATCCAAAACAAAAATGACTGAAAACGTGTTTTTTCGGTGTTTTACGTAGAAAAACGGTAAAACGTATGCAAACCAACCAATATGAAGAAATATAATAATATTACGAAAAAGCTATATTTTGTGTGTTTTTTGAGCTTGTTACCTACAAAAAACACAAAAATAGATGCAAAGCACTCCCTATTGGGAAACAAAAGGACATTACGAGAAAAGTGTATAATGAGTGTCTTATTATTTTCAGGCAAAAGAACTTGTGGTTCACAAGAACCACAAGACAAAAAACACAAAAAAGAAGTTTCTTAGATACCAAAATGCTGAAACTCATGAATCTTAATTGAGAAATAGAAGAACCTTACCAAATGCGTGTATTTTGAGTGTTTTTCTTATTCTTAGCAAAACCCCAAATAGCATGTCGAAACTAGCTTTATGTGGGAAAAAAATGACATTACCAAAAGTGTCTTTTAAGTGTTTTTGAGCATGTTTGGCAATAAAGAACTAAAAAGTAGGGCAATCACATTATATAGGAATAAAACCAACTTTTATCAAGAACTTGCCTTGAAGTGTTTTTCAGCTCCTTTCATACCAAAACGCTAAAACGCATGCAAAACACTCCTTTATGGAGAAGCAGAATAACGTTACCAAATGTGTTTTGAGTGTTGTTTCTCATGTTACCTATAAAAACGCTTAAATACATGCAAAGATCCCTATATTTGGGAAACGAAAGGATATTACGAGAAATGTGTATTATGAATATCTTTTTAAGTTCTGTAAGTAGCAAAACGTTAATAACACTCTTTATAGAAATAAATAAAAAAATAAATTAAAAAATAGCATTTTTTTTTTTGTTGTTGATGTTCATAGGTACCAAGATAGAAAAGTTCTGCCAAAACATTATAGAAAAAGTTAATTTTAGTTTTTTTCGGAGTTATGTACCAAACCCTAAATTGTATGCAAAGCTTACAATTTATGGGGGAATTATGAGGAAATTAGCTTTATGTGGGAAAAAAAATGACATTACCAGAAAAGTGTTTTTAGAGTGTTTTTGAGTGTGATATGCAACTAAGCACTAAA
The DNA here is from genome assembly GCF_035594125.1 of Scylla paramamosain. Taxonomy (NCBI): domain Eukaryota; kingdom Metazoa; phylum Arthropoda; class Malacostraca; order Decapoda; family Portunidae; genus Scylla; species Scylla paramamosain. Next base: position 22,390,373 of record NC_087159.1, on the reverse strand, counting down.
AAGCAGAACAATCACATTACATTGGAATAAAACCAACTTTTAAGAAGAACTTGTCATGAAGTGTTTTTTTTAGCTCTTTACATACCAAAACGCTAAAACGCATGCAAAACACCCTTAAAGGAGAAACAGAATAACAGTACAAAAAACATGTATTTTGAGTGTTTTTATCATGTTACCTATAAAAACGCTTAAATACATGTAAAGAACACTATGTTTGTATTATAAAAAGGACATTACGAAAATCGTGTATTATTAGTGTTTTTAAGTTCTTTAAGTACCAAAAAGCTAAAAAAAAATTATTTATTATTGATAGGTACCGTATTGATAGGTACCGAGATGCCAAAATTCTGGCAAAATTCAGGGAAATTTTGTAGGAAAAAATCATTATAAAAAAATAATTTTAACTTTTTTCCGAGATGCCAAAATTCTGGCAAAATTCAGGGAAATTTTGTAGGAAAAAATCATTATAAAAAAATAATTTTAACTTTTTTTCCAGACATGTACCAAACCCTAAAGTTTATGCAAAGCCACCTATATTGAGAAATTGCACGACTTTACCAGAAACCTGTCTTTTGAGTGTTTTCAGCAATTTCAACAATATTACTGAAAAAAAATCTTTTTAGTGATTCACGTAGAAAAACACTAAAATGGATGTAAACCAACCAATATGAAGAAGCAGAATAACATTACAAAAAAGATATATTTTTATGTGTTTTTGAGCTTTTTACCTACAAGAAATGCGAAAATGGATGGAAAGTACTCTATATTGAGAAAGAAAAGGACATTACGAGAAACGTGTATAATGAGTGTTTTATAGTTTCACAAGAACCACAAGGCAAAAACTCAAAAACTCGTGTACATAGAGAAGTTTCTTACATACCAAAATGCTGAAACTCATAAATAACTTTTAATTGAGAAACAGAACTACCTTACCAAATGTGTGTATTAGAGAAGTTTCTTACATACCAAATTCTAAAACTCATTAATAACACTTTTAATTAAGAAAGATAAAAATCTTACTAAAGGCCTCTATTTTGAGTGTTTTTCACTTTCTTAGTTACCAAAACCCCAAATTGCATGCGAAACCAGCTTTGTGGAAAAAAAATGACATTACCAGAAAAGTGTCTTTTTAGTGTTTTTGAGCTTGATAGGCAATAAAGCACTAAAAAGCAGGGCAATTACATTACATTGGAATAAAACCAATTTTTACCAAGAACTTGGCTTTAAGTGTTTTTGCTCTCCTTATATACCAAACTGCTAAAACGCAGGCAAACCACACTTGGTGGAGAAACAGAATAACATTACCAAAAACATGTATTTTGAGTGTTTTTGATCATGTTATCTATAAAAACGCTTAAATACATGCAAAGAACCTTATCTTTGGGAAACGAAAGGACATTACGAGAAACGTGTATTATGAGTGTTTTTAAGTTCCTTAAGTACCCAAAAGCTAAAACCCACAAATAACACTCTTTATTCAAAAAAAAAAAAAAAAAAAAATAGATAAAAAAATATAAAAATTGTAATTTTTTTTTTATTCATCTTCATAGGTACCGAAATGCCAAAATTCGGACAAAATTCAGGAAATTATGTGAAATAAGAACATTATCAAAAAAGTTAATTTTAGCTTTTTTTTCGGACTGTTATGTACCAAACCCTAAACTCCATGCAAAGCCTCCTATATGGGGAAATTAAACGTTTTTGTCAGAAAACTGTCTTATGAGTGTTTTTCAGCATGTTAGGCACCAAAACGATAAATAACATGGAAGTCACTCTATATGGGAATCCAAAACAAAATCCGTTAAAACGGATGCAAACCAACCAATATGAAGAAATAACACTACCAAGAAGGTATAATTTGAGTGTTTTTGAGCTTCTTACCTACAAAAAACGTAAAAATATATGCAAAGCACTCCCTATTAGGAAACAAAAGGACATTACAAGAAACGTGTATAATGAGTGTCTTATTATTTTCGGGCAAAAGAAATTGTGGTTCACAAGAACCATAAGGCAAAAAACGCAAAAACTCGTGTATATAAAGAAGTTTCTTAGATACCAAAATGCTGAAACTCATGAATAACAATTTTAATTGAGAAACAGAAAAGCCTTACCAAATGCGTGTATTTTGAGTGTTTTTGACATTCGTAGCAAAACCCCAAATAGCATGCGAAACTAGCTTAATGTGGGAAAAAATGACATTACTAGAAGTGTCTTTTGAGTGTTTTTGAGCGTGTTAGGCAATAAAGCACTAAAAAGCATGGCATTACATAGGAATAAAACCAACTTTTACCAAGAACTTGCCTTGAAGTGTTTTTGAACTCCTTACATACCAAAACGCGTAAACGCATGCAAAACACTCCTTTAAGGGGAAGCAGAGTAACATTACCAAGAACATGAGTTTTAAGTGTTTTTCATTATGTTACCTATAAAAACGCTTAAATACATGGAAAAAACCCTATGTTTATGAAACGAAAGGACATAACGAAAAACGTGTATTATGTGTTTTTAAGTTCCTTAAGTACCAAAACGTTAAAACCCACAAATAACACTCTTTATAGAGAATAAAAAATAGCAGTTACAAAGATGCCAAAATTCTGCCAAAATTCAGGAAAATTATGTGAAAAAAAAAATTATCGAAAAAGTTTATTTTAGCTTTTTTTTGGAGTTATGTACCAAACACTAAAGTGTATGCAAAGACATCTATATGGGGAAATTAAACGACTTTACAAGAAACCTGTCTTTTGAGTATTTTTTTTTTTCCGCATGTTAGGCACCAAAACGATAAATAATATGAAAGTCACTCTATATGGAAATCAAAAAGAAAATTACTGAAAACGTGTCTTTTCAAAGTTTTACGTAGAAAAAACGTTAAAACGGATGGAAACCAACCAATATGAAGAATTAGAATAACATTACCAAAAAGGTATATTTTGAGTGTTTTTGAGCTTGTTACATAAAAAAAAAATGCGAAAATGAATGCAAAACACTATATATTAGGAAAAAAAAAAGGACATAACGAGAAACGTGTATAATGAGTGTTTCATAGTTTCACAAGAATCAGAGGTCAAAAAACGCAAAAACTCGTGTGTATTGAAAAGTTTCTAAGATAACAAATTCCTGGAAATCATGAATAACACTCTTAATTAAAAAAAAAAACAGAACAACCTTACGAAATGCGTGTATTTTGAGTGTTTTTCACATTCTTAGTTACCAAAACCCCAAATTCCATGCGAAAGTAGCGTTATGTGTGAAAAAAAAAAATGAAATTACAAGAAAAGTGTCTTTTAAGGGTTTTTGAGCGTGTTAGGCAATAAAGCACTAAAAAGCAAGGCAATCACATTACATGGGAATAAAACCAACTTTTACGAAGATTTCGCATTAAAGTGTTTTTGAGCTTACATACCAAAACGCTAACACGCATGCGAAACACCGTTTATGGAGAAACAGAAAAACATTATCAAAAACATATATTTTGAGTGTTTTTGATCATGTTTTCTACAATAATGCTTAAATACATACAAAGATCCTTATGTTTGGGAAAGGAAAGGACATTACAAGAAACGTGTATTATGAGTGTTTTTAAGTTCCTTAACTAAAGAAAAGCTATATCCCACAAATAACACTCTTTATTGAGAAAAAATAAAAAAATAAGTTTTTTTTTTTTTTTTTTTTGTTATTCATCTTCATAGGTACCGAGATGCCAAATTTCTGGGAAAATTCAGGGCAATTATATGATAAAAGAATATTATTATAAAAGTTAATTTTAGCTTTTTTTTTCGGACTGTTATGTACCAAACCCTAAAGTTCTTGCAAAGCCTCCTATATGAGAAAATTAAACGACCTTATCAGAAATCTGTTTTTTGAGTGTTGTTCAGCTTGTTACGCACCAAAACGATAAATAATAAGGAATTCACTGTATATGGGAATTCAAAACAAAATTACTGAAAACGTGCCTTCTCAGTGTTTTACGTAGAAAAACGCTAAAACGAACGCAAACCAACGAATATAAAGAAATAGGAAAACATTACCAAGAAGGTATATTTTGAGTGTTTTTGAGTTTGTTACCTATAAAAAAACGCGAAAATTGATGCAAAGCACTCTATAATGGGAAAGAAAAGGACATTGCAAGAAAAGTGTATAATGAGTGTTTTATAGTTCAAAAGAACCACAAGGCATAAAATGCAAAAACTAGTTTATATGAAGAAGTTTCCTAGATACCAAAATGCTGAAACTTAATTGAGAAACAGAATATCCTTACTAAATGCGTGTATTTTGAGTGCTTTTCACATTCTTAGTTAGTAAAACCCCAAATTGCATGCGAAACCAGCTTTATGTGGGAAAAAAATAACATTATCAGAAAAATGTCTTTTGAGTGTTTTTGAGCGTGATAGGCAATAAAGCACTAAAAAGCAGGGCAATCAAATTACATTGGAATAAAACCATTTTTTATCAAGAACTTGCCTTTAAGTGTTTTAAGCTCCTTATATACCAAAACACTAAAACGCATGCAAAATACACTTTATGGTGAAACAGAATAACATTACCAAAAACATGTATTTTGAGTGCTTTTCATCATGTTACCAATAAAAACGCTTAAATACATGCAAAGAAACCCATTCTTGGGAAACGAAAGGACATTACGAGAAACGTGTATTATGAATGTTTTTAAGTTCATTAAGTACGAAAAAGCTAAAAGTTACAAATAACACTCTTTATTGAGAAAAATAAATAAACAAAAAAATACGATATTTTTTTTTCATTCTTATTCATCTTCACAGGTAACGAGATGTCAAAATTCGGGCAAAGTTCAGGAAATTATGTGAAATAAGAACATTATCAAAAATTTTTAAATTTAGCTTTTTTTTTCGAACTGTTATGTACCAAACCCCTAAAGTGCATGTAAAGCCACCTCTATGGGGAAATTAAACGTCTTTTCCAGAAAACTGTCTTATGAGTGTTTTTTCAGCATGTTAGGAACCAACACGATAAAACCCGTGGAAGTCAATCTATATGAGAATCCAAAACAAAATTACTGAAAACGTGTATTTTCGGTGTTTTACGTAGAAAAACGCTCAAACAGATGCAAACCAACCAATATGAAGAAATAGAATAACATTACCAAAAAGGTATATTTTGAGTGTTTTTGAAATTGATACCTACAAAAAAACGCAAAAATGGATGGAAAGCACTCTATATTGGGAAGCAAAAGGACATTACGAGAAACGTGTATAATGTGTGTTTTATAGTTTCACAAGAACCACAAGTTTAAAAACGCAAAAACTCGTGTATATAGAGAATTTTCTTACATTCCAAAATGCTGAAACTCATGAATAACACTTTTAATTGAGAAACAGAACTATCTTACCAAATGTGAGTATTTTGAGTATTTTTCAGATTCTTAGTTACGAAAATCCGAAATTACATGCGAGACTAGTTTTATGTGGGAAAAAATGACATAACCACAAAAATGTCTTGTGAGTGTTTTTGAGCGTGAAAGCACTAAAAAGCAGAATAATCACATTACATGGGAATAAAACCAACTTTTACCAAAAACTTACCTTTAACTGTTTTTTAACTCCTTACATACCAAAAATTCATGCAAAAACACCCTTTATTGAAAAACAAAATAACATTACCAAAAACATGAATTTAAAGTGTTTTTGATCATCTTACCTATAAAAACGCTTAAATACATGCAAAGAGCCCTAAGTTTGTGAAACAAAAGGATATTACAAAAAATGTGTATTATGAGAATTATTAAGTTCCTTAAGTACCAAAAAGCTAAAACCCACAAATAACACTCTTTATAGAGAGAGAAAAAAAAAGTAAATAAATATATCAATTATAAATATTCTTTTTTTTTGTTATTCATTTTCACAGGTACCGAGATGCCAAAATTCTGGCAAAATTCTGGGAAATTAGGTAAAAAAAAACATTATAAAAAAAAAAAATTAGCTTTTTCCGGAGTTATGTACCAAACAATCACATTACATGGGAATAAAACCAACTTTTACGAAGAACTTGACTTTATGTGTTTTTTAACCCCTTACGTACAAAAGTGCTAAAAGGCATGGAAAACACCCTTTATGGAGAAACAGAATAACATTACCAAAAACATGTATTTTAAGGATTTTTGATCACGTTACCTATAAAAACGCTTAAATACATGTAAAGAAGCCTATGTTTGAATAACAAAAGGACATTACGAAAATCGTTTATTATGAGTGTTTTTAAGTTCCTTAAGTACCAAAAAGCTGAAACTCAAAAATAACAATTTATAGAGAAAAACTTTTTTTTTTTATTCATCTTCATAGGTACCGAGATACCAAAATTCTGGAAAAAATCAGAGAAATTTTGTAAAAAAAAATCATTATAAAAAAATGATTTTATAATTTTTCCGGAGTTATGTACCAAACCCTGAAGTGCATGCAAAGCCACCTATATGTTGAAATTACACGACTTTACCAGAAATCTGTCTTTTGAGTGTTTTTTTTTCAGCAATTTCAACAATATTACTGAAAACATGTCTTTTCAGTGATTTACGAAGAAAAACGGTAAAACGGATGCAAACCAACCAATATCAAGAAATAGGATAACATTAACAAAAAGATATATTTTGATGTGTTTTTGAGCTTGTTACCTACAAAAAATGCACAAGAACTACAAGGCAAAAAACTCAAAAACTCGGGTACATAGAGAAGTTTCTTACATACCAAAATGCTGAAACTCATGAATAACACTTTTAATTGAGAAACAGAAATACCTTACCAAATGTGTGTATTAGAGAAATTTCTTACAGACCAAAATGCTGAAAATCATGAATAACACTTTTAATTAAGAAACAGAAAAACCTTACTAAATACCTGTATGTTGAGTGTTTTTCACATTCTTAGTTACTAAAACCTCAAATTCCATGCGAAACTAGCTTTATGTGGGAAAAAAATAATATTACCTGAAAAGTGTCTTTCGAGTGTTTTTGAGCGGGTTAGGCAATAAAGCACTAAAAAGCAGGGCAATCACATTACATGGGAATAAAACCAACTTTTACGAAGAACTTGCTTTTAGGTGTTTTTGAGCTCATTACATACGAAAACGCTAAAACGCATGCAAAACACCTTTTATGGACAAACAGAATAACATTAACAAACACATTTATTTTGAGTGTTTTTGACCGTTATCTATAAAAACGCTTAAATACATGAAAAGAACCTTATGCTTGGGCAACGAAAAGACATTACGAGAAACATGTATTTTGAGTGTTTTTAAGTTCCTTAAGTACAAAAAGCTAAAACCCACAAACAACACTCTTTATTTAGAAAAATAAATAGATAGAAAATAAAAAAATATGATTTTTTTTTTGTTATTCATCTTTATAGGTACCGAGATGGTAAAATTCTGGGAAAATTCAGGGCTATTATATGATAAAAGAAAATTATCAAAAAAGTTAATTTAAGCTTTTTTTTCGGACTGTTATGTACCAAACCCTAAAGTGTATGCAAAACCTCCTATATGAGGAAATTAAACGACCTTACCAGAAATGTGTCATTTGAGTGCTTTTCAGCATGTTAGGCACCAAAATGATAAATAATAAGGAACTCACTCTATATGGGAATCCAAAACAAAATTACTGAAAACGTATATTTTCAGTGTTTTACGTAGAAAAACGCAGAAACTCATTTATATAAAGAAGTTTCTTAGATACCAAAATGCTAAAACTCATGAATAACAATCTTAATTGGGAAACAGAACAACCTTACCAAATGCGTGTATTTTGAGTGTTTTTCACATTCTTAGCAAAACCCCAAATAGCATGCGAAACTAGCTTTATGAGGGGAAAAAAAATGACATTACCAGAAGTGTCTTTTAAGAGTTTTTGAGCGTGTTAGGCAACTAAGTACTAAAAAGCAGGGCAATCACATTACAAGGGAATGAAACCAACTTTTACCAAGAACTTGCCATTATGTGTTTTTGAGCTCCTTACATAACAAACCGCTAAAACGCATGCAAAGCAAACTTTAGGGAGAAACAGAATAACATTACCAAAAACATGTATTTTGAGTGTTTTTGATAATGTTATCTATAAAAACGCTTAAATACATGCAAAGAACCTTATGTTTGGGAAACGTAAGAACATTACGAGACACGTGTATTATGAGTGTTTTTAAGTTCCTTCAGTACCAAAAATCTAAAACCCACAAATAACACTCTTTACTTAGAAAAAAATAAAAAATTAAAAATTAAAATTTTTTTTTTTTTTTTTTTGTCTTGTTTTCACATTCATAGGTACTGAAATGCCAAAATTCTGGGAAAATTCAGGGCAATTATATGATAAGAGAATATTATGAAAAAGCTGATTTTAGGTTTTTTTTTTCGGACTGTTATGTACCAAACACTAAAGTGAATGTAAAGCCTCATATATGAGGAAATTAAACGACCTTACCAGAAATCTGTCTTTTGAGTGTTTTTCAGCATGTTAGGCACCAAAACGATAAATAATAAGGAACTCACTCTATATGGGAAACCAAAACAAAATTACTGAAAAACGTTTCTTCTCAGAGTTTTACGTATAAAAACGCTAAAACGGATGCAATCCAACCAATATCGAGAAGTAGAAAAACATTACCAAAAAGGTATATTTTGAGTGCTTTTGAGCTTGTTACCTACAAAAAAAAAACGCGAAAATATCAATTTTCTATATTGGGAAAGAAAGGGACATTGCGAGAAAACTGCATAATAAATGTTTTATAATTCAAAAGAACCACAAGTTAAAAAACGCAAAAACTCGTGTGTATGGGGACGTTTCCTAGATACCAAAATGCTGAAACTCATGAATAACACTCTTAATTGAGAAACAGAACAACCTTACTAAATGCATGTATTTTGAGTGCTTTTCACATTCTTAGTTACCAAAAACCCAAATTGCATGCAAAACCAGCTTTATGTGGGAAAAAAATGACATTACCAGAAAAGTGTGTTTTGAGTGTTTTTGAGCGTGATAGGCAATAAAGCACTAAAAAGCAGGAGAATCACTTTACAATTTTTACCAAGAACTGGCCTTTAAATGTTTTGAGCTCCTTATATACCAAAACGTTAAAACGCATGCAAAACACACTTTATGGAGAAAGAGAATAACATTACCAAAAACATATATTTTGAGTGTTTTTCATCATGTTACCAATAAAAACGCTTAAATACATGCAAAGAACCCTATTTTTGGGAAATGAAAGGACATTACGAGAAGCGTGTATTATGAGTGTTTTATAAGTTCATTAACTACCAAAAAGCTAAAAGCCACAAATAACACTCTTTACTGAGAAAAAATAAAATAAAATAAAAAAATACGATATTTTTTTCTTTCTTATTCATCTTTACAGGTACCGAGATACCAAAATTCGGACAAAATTCAAGAAATTATGAGTCAATTATCAAAAATAAATAATTTTAGCTTTTTTTTTGGACTGTTATGTCCTAAACTCTAAAGTGCATGGAAAGCCACCTATATGGGGAAATTAAACGTCTTTGGCAGAAACCTGTCTTATGAGATTTTTTCAGCATGTTAGGCATCGTAACGATACATAACATACAAGTCACTCTATATGAAAATCCAAAACAAAATTACTGAAAACGTGTCTTTTCGGTGTTTTACGTAGAAAAACGCTAAAACGGATGCAAACCAACCAATAAGAAGAAATAAAATAACATTACCATAAAGGTATATTTTGAGTGTTTTTGAGCTTGTTACCTACAAAAAACGCGAAAATGGATGCAAAGCACTCGCTATTGGGAAACAAAAGGACATTACGAGAAATGTGTATAATGAGTGTCTTATTATTTTCGAGCTAAAGAACTTATGGTTCACAAGAACCACAAGGTAAAAAACGCAAAAACTTGTATATAAAGAAGTTTCTTAGATATCAAAATCATGAAACTCATGAATAACAATATTAACTGAGAAACAGAACAACCTTACCAAATGCGTGTATTTTGATTTTTTGTTTTCACATTCTTATCTAGCAAAACCCAAATAGCACGCGAAACTAGCTTTATGTGGGAAAAAAAATGACATTATTAGAAGTGTCTTTTGAGTGTTTTTGAGCGTGTTAGGCAAAAAAAGCACTAAAAGGCAGGGCAATCACATTACATGGGAATAAAAGCAACTTTTACCAAGAACTTGCCTTGAAGTGTTTTTGACCTTCTTACATACCAAAACGCTAAAACGCATGCAAAACACTCCTTTATGGAGAAGCAGAATAACATGTTTTTGATTATATTACCTATAAAAGCATGTACATGGAAAGAACCCTATGTTTGGGAAATGAAAGGACATTGCGAGAAACGTGTATTATGACTGTTTTTAAGTTCCTTTAAGTACCAAAACCTTAAAACCCACAAATAACACTCTCTATAGAGAAAAAAAAATAAAAATTAAAAATTAAAAAAAAAGGGCATTTTTTTTGGGGGGGGTATTGATTTTCATAGGTACCAAGATGCCAAAATTCTTCCAAAATTCAGGGAATTTATGTGGAAAAAAGAACATTATATAAAAAAGATAATTATAGCTTTTTTTCGGATTTTTATGTTCCCAACTTTAAAGTGCATGCCATCTATATAAGGCAGTTAAACGACTTTACCAGAAACCTGTCTTTTCAGTCTTTTTCAGCATGTTAGGCACCAAAACGATAAATAATATGGAAATCAGTCAATATGTGAATCCAAAACAAAATTACTGAAAACGTGTCTTTTCAGTGTTTTACGTAGAAAAACGCTAAAACGGATGCAAACCAACAAATATGAAGAAATAGAATAACATTACTAAAAAGTGTTTTTGAACTTTTTACCTACAAAAAACGCGAAAATGGATGGAAAGCACTATATTTGGAAGCAAAAAGGACATTACAAGAAATGTGTATAATGAGTGTTTTATAGTTTCACAAGAACCACAAGGCAAAAAAGAAGTTTCTTACATACGAAAATACTAAAACTCATGAATAACACTTTTAATTGAGAAACAAAAACTACCTTACCAAATGTGTGTATTTTGAGTGTTTTTCACATTCTTAGTTACGAAAATCCCAAATTACATGCGAAACTAGCTTTATGTGAGAAAAAAATGACATTACCAGAGAAGTGTCTTTTGAGTGTTTTTGAGCATTATATGCAACAAAGTACTAAAAAAAAGAACAATCACATTACATTGGAATAAAACCAAATTTTACGAAGGACTTGCCTTTAAGTGTTTTTTAACTCCTTACATACCAAAACGCTCAAAGGCATGCAAAACACCCTTTATGGAGATATAGAATAACGTTACCAAAAGCATGTATTTTGAGTGTTTTTGATCATATTACCTATAAAAACGCTTAAATACATGCAAAGAACCCTATGTTTTTTAAACGAAAGGACATTACGAAAATCGTGTATTTTAAGTATTTTTAAGTTCCGTAAGTACCAAAAAGCTAAAATCTACAAATAACACCCTTTCTAGAGAAAAAAAAAAATAAATAAATAAATAAATTTTTTTTTTTTTTGTTATTCATCTTCATAGCTACCGAGATGCCAAAATTCTGAGAAAATTAAGGGAAATTATCTGAAAAAAAACATAAGAAATATAATTTTAGCTTTTTCCGGAGTTATGTACGAAACCCTGAAGTGCCTGCAAAGCCACCTATATGGGAGAATTACACGACTTTACAAGAAACCTGTCTTTGGGTGTTTTCAGCAATTTCAACAATATTACTGAAAACGTATCTTTTCAGTGATTTACGTAGAACGCTAAAACTGATGCAAACCAACCAATATGAAGAAACAGAATAACATTACCAAAAAGTTGAGTGTTTTTGAGCTTGTTTTAGGTACTAAAACGCCAAAATGCATACAAAATAGCCAACATGAAGAAACAGAACAAATTTATTAGAAAAAAAAAATATTATGAGTGTTTTTGTGCTTGTTAGGTACCAAAACGCTTAAGTGCATGCAAAGCAAGCTGTATGGGAAAAAAAAAGAACATTTTTTTTATTGTTTTTTTTTTTTTCTGCTTACGTACTAAAACGTTAAAATGCATGCAAAACGCCATTCATGGGCAAGTAGAACAACATTACGAACACGTGTTTTAAACGTTTTCCATCTTGTTAGGTACAAAGAAGACAAAATGCATGCAAACTATACTATTTGGGGTAATAAAACGATTTTACCAGAAACGTGTCATTTGGGTGTTTTTTTTTTTTTTTAACATCAAAACGCTGATGAGAATGGAAAACACTATTCATGGGAAAATAAAACATTATCAAAAACGTGTCTTTTGCGTGTTTTTGAGCTTATTACGTACCAAATCGCTAAAACGCTCCAAAACAATCTTTATGGAGGAACAAAACATTACCAAAAACGGGTGTTTTGAGTGTTTTTGAGCTTGAAAAATACCAAAACGCCAAAATGCATGCAAATTACCCGATATTTTAAAATAAATGATATTAACAGAAAATTCTATTAAGAGTGTTTTTTGAGCTTGTTATTTACCAAAACGATAATGTGCATGCAAAGCACTCTATTTGAGAAAAGCAAACAACATTGCAAAAAAAAACTTGTCTCTTAACAACGCGTGCAAAACACCTCTTATTGAGAAACCTAACAACATTACCGAAAACGTGTGTTTAATATTTTCCAGCTGGTTAGGTACTAGAACGACATTTACAGAAAACGTGCCATTTGGATGTTTTTGAGCATATTAAGCACCAAAACTCTAAAACCCATGAAAAATACTTTACATGGGAAGACAAAATAACATTATCATCGTGTGTACTTTGAGGGTTTATCTTCTTATGTACCAAAACGCTAAAACGCGCGAATATTTATATATATGGAGAAACAGAATAACATTACCAAAAACCTACTGTGAGTGTTTTTCTTTGTGTTTAGGTACCAAAACTCCAAAATGCATACAAAGCACTCATACAGACTGCTTTATATGCATTTTGGATACAAAAATGTGCGTTAAGATGTTTTTTTTTTTAAGCTCGTAACATACCAAAAAGTTAAAACATGCGAAACGCTCTTTATGGAGAAACAGAGCAACGTTGCCAAAAACATGTTTTGAGTTTTTTTTTTCAGCATGCTGGGTACCAAAATAACAAAACACATGCAAAGCATCCTATTTGAGTTAACGAAACGGCATTCCCAGAGATGTGTCATTTCTGTGTTTTTGAGCATATTAGCCACAAAAAAAGCTATAAAAACATTGAAAACACTCTATATAGGAAAATAAAACATTGTCAAAAACACGTCTTTTGAGTGTTTTCGAGCTTCTTCCGTACCAAAAGGCTAAAACAGTGTAACACTGTTTATAGAGAAACAGAACATTACCAAAAAATGTGTTTCCTCATTTTTTTGAGCCTGTAAGGTAAAAAACACCAAAGTCCATGATAATCTCCCGATATGGGGAAACGAAACGATATTAACAGAAACGTATGTTATAATTGTTTTTTAACTTCTGTACCAAAACGCTAAAAATACGTGAATATCACTATATTGAGGAACAGAACAGCATCATCAAAAACTTGTATTATGAGTGCTTTTCTCAATGTTAGGTACCAAAATGCTAAAATGCATATAAAGCACCCTATAAGAAGAAACAGAATAACATTACAAAAACGTGTATTATAAGTGTTTTTACCAAAACGCTAAAGTGCATGGAAACTCCCAATAAGGCAAAAACAAATAACAATAACAAAAACGTGTCTTTTGAACGTTTTGCAGCTTCTTAGTACCAAAACGCGGAAACGCATACAAAACGTTGTTCATGGAGAAACAAGTACATAACCGAGAATTTGTCTTTTCATTGATTTCCAACTTGTTGGGTACCAAAACGTGAAAATGCATGCAAAGCACCCTATTTGGGTAACGAATCGACATCACCAGAAATGTGTAATTTGTGTGATTTGAGCATATTAGGCACGAAAACGCTAGAAAGCAGAGGGAAACAAAGCAACATTATCAACAACGTGTCTTTTAAGAAATCTTAAGCTTCTTACGTACCAAAACGCTGAAACATATGTAAAACACCCTTTAAGGTGAAACAAAACTATATTAAGAAAAACGTGTGTTTTGAGTGTTTTTGAGCTATTTAGGTAACAAACGCCAAAATGCATCCAAAGTATCCGTTACTGGGAAACGAAACGATATTAACAGAAACGTGTGTTATGTCTTTCAACGTTATTGATACTAAAACACTACATTACGTGAATCGCTCTCTATATGGAAAAATAGAACAACACTACCAAAAACGTCTATTATGAGTGTTTTCTCCATGTTACGTACTAAAACGTCAAATGCACACAAGCACCCTATATGACAAAAAAAAAATAAAACAAAATAAAAGATTACTAAAATGGTGTATAATGAGTGTTATTAAGATTGTTAGGTTCTAAAACCCCATAATGCACGCAAATTACCCTATATGTGAATAGCAAACATCAATACTAAAAACATCTTTTCAGTAGTTCCATCTTATTATGTAACAACCCTCCAAAATATATACAAATCACCCTATCCGGGGTTAGAAGATGACATTCTCTGAAAGGGTGTTTTTTGAGGATATTAGGCACCAAACGGTAAAAAGGAAGAAAAACATTCACTATAAAATATCAAAACTGTGTATTTTGTGTTTTTTTTTTTTTTTTTAAGCTTCTTACGTACCGAAACGCTAAAACACGTGTTAAATACCCTTTACAGAGAAAATGAACAACATTACCAAAAACGTATGATTTGTGTGTTTTCCAGATTGTTAGGTTTAGGTATTAAAACGCCAAAATGAATGATTTCATATGTCTAAAGGAAACAATATTAAGAGAAACGTGTATTATGAGCGTTTTTTTTAGCTTCTTATGTACCAAAACGCTAAAACACATGAATAGGAATCTATATGGAGAAACAAAACAACATTATAACTATGTTAAGTGCCAAAACGCCAAAATGCATACAAAACACCCTATATAGAGAAATCAGAACATTATCTAAAACGTGTATTATAAGTGTTTTGATCTTGTTATTTACCAAAACACTAAAAGTGCATAGAAAAAATCCTTCTTGGAGAAAGAAAAAAAAATGCAAAAAAAGACCATATTGAGCCATCAAAACTGCAAAATAAATGAAATCACCATTTTACTAGCCGAACGAGATTACCAAAAACAACTCTTTTTGAGTGTTTTTGAAAATCTTATGTACAAAAATGCTCTATATTGCAAAAGCAAACAATATAACCAAAAACATGTATTTTTAGTGTTTTTCAGCTTCTTTTTTTATAGAGAAACAGAAAAAACATTGTATAAAACGTGTTTATTGAGTGTTTTTGAGCTTCTTATCTACCAAAACTACAAAATGCATGCAAAGCACGGAGCGACATTACCAGAAAGATATTTTTTGAGTGTTTTGAGCTTCTTATGTACCAAAACGCTAAAGCGCGTGGAAAACACGTTTTATTGGGATACATTACAAAAAAAAAAAGTGTGTGATTTGAGCGTTTTCCAGCTTCTTAGGAACCAAAACGTGAAATTCAATGGAAATATTGGATACTAAAGGATATTAAAAGAGTATTATGAGTATTTTCAGCTTCTTAGGTAAAAAAAAAAAACGCTAAAAAACGTCAATAACACACTATATCTAGAAACAGAACAACATTACCAAAAACGTCTTTTATATGTTTTTGAGCTTCTTGGATGCTAATTCACCAAAGTGCATGCAAAGCACCCTGTATCGAAAAAAAAAAATATATATATATATATATATATATATATATATATATATATATATATATATATATATATATATATATATATATATATATATATATATATATATATATATATATATATATATATATATATATATATATATATATATATATATATAAATGTGTCGATTGCTTTTCAGCTTACGTACTAAAACGGTAAAACGCATGGAAAGCACTGTTTGTGGAGAAAAAAAATACCAATAATGTGTAATTAGAGAGTTATCAGCGTAATAAGTAGTAAAACGCCAAAATGCATGCAGAGCGCCCTATATGAAGTAACGAAAAGACATTTCCAAAAACGTGTCTTTTAGGTGTTTTCTTTTTTTTTTTTTAGGGTATTAAGCACCAAAACGCTAAAAAAAAAAAACATGGAAAAAACCATATATAGGAAAATGAAACAACTTCAACAAAATCGTGTCCTTTGTGTGCTTTTGAATTTCTTACGTACCAAAACGATAACTAAACTAAACAATTTATGAAAAAAACAGAACAATATTAGCAAAAAACGAGTGTTTTTGAGCTTGTTAGATAACTAATCGCCAAAATGCATGCAAAGTTTCAGATATGGGGAAAAGAAAAGATATTAACGCTGTTTTTCAGCTTCTTATGTAACGAAACGCTAAAACACGTAAATAGCATTCTATATGAAGAAACAGAATATCATTACGAAAAACGTGTATTATGGGTGCTTTTCCCCATGTTAGGGACCAAAACGCCAAAATACATATAAAGCACCCTATATGAAGAAACAAAACGACATGATGATAAACATGTATTATGAATATTTTTGAGTTTGTTAGTTATCAAAACACCAAAGTACATGCAAAGCACCCTATAGAAGAAGAAAAAAAAAATACCAAAAACATATCTTTTGAGTGTTTTTCAGCTTCGTACGTACCGAAACTCTAAAAGGGATTGAAAACGAACTTTACTGAGAAATAGAACATTAACAAAAACGTGTGTTTTAAGTGTTTTTAAGTTAGGTACCAAAACGACAGAATGCATGTAGAATACCTTGTCTGGAGTAACTAAAAGATAGTACCTACAACGTGCCATTTGGAAATTTTCGAGTAAATTAGGCAACAAAAAGCTAAAAAGCATGGAAATAGCTCTATATGAGAAAAGAAAACAACATTGTCAAAAACGTTTCTTTTTAGTGTTTTTTGAGCGTATAAAACGCTAAAATGTGAGCAAAGAAACATTTATGGGAAACTTTAGCAAAAAATTCTTATCTCAGTCTTTTAACTTGTTAGGTACCCATATTGCCCCATAAACCCCATATTGCATGCAAAGGACCCTATTTGAGGAAACGAAACGATATTAACAGAAACGTGTATTATGAGTGTTTTTAATTTTCTTTATGTAATAAAAACACTAAAACACGTGAATATTACTCTATATGAGGAAAAAAAAAAACTAACAAAACCAGTAGCAAAACATCACCAGCAACTTGTCATTTAAGTGTTTTGAGCGTATTAGGCAGCAAAACGCTTAAAAAACAAGGAAAACACCCTATATGGGAAAACGAGATAACTTTAACAAAATCGAGTGTTTTTGAACTTCTTACGTACCAAAACGATAAAAGATGTCCGAAACAATATTAGCAAAAACGTATGTTCTGAGATTTTTAGCTTGTTAGGTAACAAAATGCCAAAATGTATGAAAATTACCCTATATAGGTAAATGAAACGATATTAACATAAAGGTGTATTATGTCTTTTCCAGCTTCATAGATACCAAAAGTCTAAAACACGTAAATAATACTATATTTGCAGAAACAAAACAACATTACCAAAAGCGTACTTTATGAGTTTTTCCCCATGATAGGTACCAAAACGCCTAAAAGCATAGTGAACACCATACATAAAGAAACAGACCAACATTGCGAAAAACTTGTATGCTGAGTGCTTTTGAGCTTGTTAGATACAAAAACACCAAAGTGCATGCAAGACAACCTGTATAGGAAAAGCAATCAATATCAACAAAAACTTGTCTTTTGAGTGTTTTTCAGTTTCTTACGTACTAAAACTCTAAAACGCATGAAAAACACCCTTTATGGAGAAAGAGGACAACATTACTATAAACGCGTGTTTTGAGAGTTTTCCAGATTATTAGGTACCAAAACGCCAAAATGCAAACAGCACACTATTTGATGTAAAGAAATTATATTACCGGAAACGTGTCATTTCAGTGTTTTGAGCATATTAGAAACCAAACCCATCCCCCCCCAAAAAAAAAAAAATAAATAAATAAATAAATAAAAAAAAAAAAAAATATATATATATATATATATATATATATATATATATATATATATATATATATATATATATATATATATATATATATATATATATATATATATATATATATATATATATATATATATATATTATCGAAAACGTGTCTTTTGAATGTTTTTGAGCTTCTTACGTACCAAATTTATAAAAAGCGTGCAAAACATCCCTTATGGTGAAATAGAACATTACCAAAAATGTGTGTTTTGAGTCTTTTTGAGCTTGTTGGGTACAAAAACGCCAAAATGCACATAAATTAACGGACATTAACAGACTAAAAGTTATTAAGAAAAAAATATTATTATAAATGTTTTTTTTTAACTTCTTATGTACGAAAACAATGAAACACGTGAATATCACGGGTGTTTTCCTCATGTTAGGTACGACAATCTATACAGAATACAATATATGAAAAACAGAACAGCATTACCAAAAACGTATATTATAAGTGTTTTTGAGCTTCTTAGCTAATAAAATACTGAAACACGTGATTAGTACATATATTTAGGCGCTTTGGTTTCCAAAAAGCTGGAAAACGCTTAAATCATACTTTTTTGGTAATGTCTCCCGATAAAGGCTATTGTGCACGCGTTTTAGCATTTTGGAACGTAAGCTAAAAAACACTCAAAAGACACCATTTTGATAATGTTGTTTTCATTTCTATATAGAGTGTCTTCCATGCTGTTTAGAGTTTTGGTGCTAACGCTGAAAAGCACCGAAATAAAATGAAATGGATGAATTTTTGCGTATTGGTACGTAATAAGCTTAAAAACATTCAAAATACACGTTTTTGGCAATAATATTTTGTTTCTCCATGAAATTTCTTTTCCATGCATTTTAGTGTTTTGGTACGTAAACAGCTGAAAACACTCTAAAAACACGTTTTTGTTTGTTTCTCCCGTATAGCTTACTTTGCATGCACTTTGGCGTTTTCGAAAACACTACTAATACATGTTTTTGTACCCTATATGAGGAAAGGAAACGCGATTTCCAGAAAAGTACCTTTTGAATTTTTATTGGCGTGCTAGGCACCAAAACGCTGAAAAGCATGGAAAGCACCCTATAAAGGAAAACAAAACAACTTTACCATAAACGTGTATTTTCATTATTTTTGAGTTTCTTACGTACCGAAATGCTAAATTGCATGAAAAAAAAAAACATGGAGAAATAATATCAAAAACAAATATTTCGAGTGTTTCTGAGTTAGTTAAGTAGAAAAACGCCAAAATGCATATATAATATCTTAAATGGGAAAATGAAAAGACGTTACTAAAATGTGTACTATTAGTGTTTTTTTTTTTTAACTTATTACGTACGAAGTCGCTAAAATGCATGAATAACACTCTATATGAAATAACATTACCAAAAACGTAAATTTTCATTGTTTTCACATTGTTATGAATCAAAACGCCATAATGCATGTAAAGCACTCTATTTGGGGAAAGGAAACGAGATTTCAGAAACGTATCTAAAATGTGTTCTTCAGCGTGTTAGGCACAAAAATGCTAAAAAGCATACAAATCACCTGATATGGGAATACAAAACAACATTAAGAAAACGTTTCTTTTGAGTGTCCTACGTACCAAAACGATAAAAAAAAAAACATAGAAAACATCCTTTATGGAGAAACAGAATAACATTACCAAAAACAAGTATTTTGAGTGTTTTGTAAGATTGTTACGTAAAAACACCTAAATGAATCGAAAATACCCTAAATGGGAAAAATGAAAAGACATTACGAGAAACGTGTATTATGAGTGTTTTTGACCTTCTTAGTATTAAAAGGGTAAAACTCATGAATAACACCCTATATGGAGAAATAGATATATGAAACGATATTAAAAACGCGTGAAAATACCCTATATAGAGAAACAGAATACATTTACCAAAAACGTGTATTTTGAGTGTCTTTGAGCGTATTATGTACAAAATCGCCTATCATGAAACAAAACAGCCTGCATATGGAAATGAAAGGACATTACGAGAAACGTTTGTTATGTTATTTTTTTTATTACTATCTTAAGTACCAAATCAGTAAAAAGCTTCAATAGTCCTCTGAAGAAGAACAACCTTACCAAAAACGTGTATTTTTTTACATTGATAATTACCAAAATGCCAACATGCATGTAAAGCAACCTATATGAAGAAACGAAACGAAATCACTAGAAACTTGTCTTTTGTTATTTTTTGAGCGTGTTAGGCACCAAATCAGTAAGAAACAACGAAATCAACCTATAGGGGAATACAAAACTTTACTAAAACGTGTCTTTAGAGTGTTTTTTTTAGGTTCTTACGAACTAAAATGTCAAAATACATGCAAACACCCTGTTAGGTACCAAAGCACCAAAAAGACCCTATATGAGGAAATGAAAGGACATGACAAAAAACGTGTATTATGAGTTTTTTTTTTCTAGCTTCTTAGGTACCAAAACGCTAAAATAAATGAGTAGCACACTGCATGGAGAAAGAGAAAAACATTACCAGAATCGTGTAATTTGAATGTTTTTCACATTGTCAGATAGCAAAACACCATAATGCTTGCTCGCTATACGAGAAAATTTAACAATAATGTAAGAAATGTGTTTTTATATGTTTTTCACATAAATGCTAAATAGCATGGAAAGCACCTTATATAGAAATGCAAAATAATAAGCATGTTTTTTAAGTGTTTTAAACTTTTTACGTACCAAAACGCTAAAACACGTGCAACAAACACGAATAACCTTACTAAATAGAAAAACCTTACCAAAAACGTGTATTTTGAGTCTTTTTGAGTCTGTTACGTACATCATATTAAAAATGCATGTAAACACCCTGTATGGGGAAACGATAGAACATTACGAGAAACGTGCATTGTCAGTGTTTTGAGTCTCTTAGGTACCAAACACTAAACCGCTTGAATGAAAATTAAATATATCTTATATCTCTTAATAAAGAAACAGAACATCTCCAAAAACGTGTTTTTATTTTATTTTATTTTTTTTTTTTTTGCCTTGTTATGTACCAAAACGTCAAAATACATACGAAGCATCCTATATGGGAAAATAGAAAGACATTATGAGAAACAAGTTTTATTAGTGTTTTTGAGCTTCCTAAGTACCAAAACGCTAAAACGCATGAATAGCACCCTATATAGAGAAAAAGAACAACATTACCTGAAACCTTTATTTTGAGCGTTTTTCATTTTATGTAGCAAAACATCATAAAGCATGAAGATCATTTTTGTGAAACTATATAACACTCATTATACACGTTTCTCGTAATATCCTTTTGTTTCCCAATATAAAGTGCTTAGCATCCATTTCCGTGTTTTTTATAGGTAACAAGCTCAAAAACACTTAAAATATACCTTTTTGGTAATGTTTTTCTATTTCTTGATATTGTTTGGTTTCCATGCGTTTTAGCGTTTTTGTACGTAAAACACTGAAAAAACACGTTTTCAGTAATTTTGTTTTAGATTCCCATGTAGAGAGACTTCCATATTATTTATCGTTTTGGTGCCTAACATGCTGAAAAACACTCAAAAGACAGTTTTCTTGGAAAGTCGTTTAATTTCCCCATATAGATGGCTTTGCAGGCACTTTAGAGTTTGGTATATAACAGTCCGAAAAAAAAAAACAGCTAAAATTAACTTTATCGATAATGTTCTTTTTTTCCACATAATTTCACTGAATTTTAACAGAATTTTGGCATTTCGGTACCTACTATGAAGATAGAAAAAAAAAATTTGGTATTTTTTTCTTTATTTTACTTTTTTTTTTTGTTTCTTTATAAAGATTGTTATTTGTGGGTTTTAGCTTTTTGGTACTTAAGGAACTTAAAAACACTCATAATACACGTTTCTCGTGTATTATGATGGGGTCCATCTTCGCTTGGCTGGCTACCTTTAATTCATAACTATTTTTAGCTTTCCTTGTTAAACTCCTGACCTTTTTACTTCATTATATTATGGCCTTAAAACCACTTCCCCTGTCTTTAATCTCATATATACTTCTCTTTCGCCCTATATAGTGTTTTAACCTCAGTCATCCATTTAGGATCATTCTTCTGCGATCTTATTCTTCTGTAAGGGATGTTCCGTAACTGTCCTGAATGTAATTTATCAACGAAATATTTATTTCGCTTCTCTATAAAGGGTGTTTTGCTTGGGTTTTAGCGTTTCTGTACATAAGAATCTTTAGAACACGTTTTTAGTAATGCTATTTTGTATTCCTTTATGGAGCGCTTTCCTTGCTTTTCAGCGTTTTAGTGTCTAACACGTTGAAAAACACTCAAAAGACACGTTGATGATAATGTCGTTTCGTTTCCCGATAAAGGGGGCTTCCAATGCATTTTGTCTTTTGGTACTTAACAATATGAAAAAAAAGTTTAAGTAAAAGTTTTCGGTAGAGTTATTTTTCCATATAAAGTTCTAATCATGTGTTTTTGATTCTTAGTACCTAAAAAGATAAAAAAAAATCTCTCATAATACACTTTTCTCGTAATGTCCTTTCTTTTCTCAATGTATGATGCTTTGCGTGTAATTTGGCACTTTTATACTTAACAAGCACAAAAACAATCAAAATACAAGTTTTTGGTAATGTTATTCTGTTTCTCCGTAAAGGTTGTTTTGCATGCTTTTCAGCAATTTCTGATGTAAGAAGGTGAAAAACACTCTCAAGATACTTTCTTGGTAATGTTATATTATATTGCCAAATAGGGTGCTTTCAATGTTTTTTTAGCATTTTTATTCCTAACACAAGTAAACACTCAAAAGACACGTTTCCTGTAATATCGTTTTGCTTCTTCATATAGGGATCTGCATGCATTATGATGTTTTGCTACATAATGTGAAAAACGCTGAAAATAAAGATTTTTGGTAATGTTGTTCTTTTTCCCTATATAGGGTGCTATTCATCCTTTTTAGGGTTTTGGTATTTAGGAAGCTTACTTAGGAAGCTCAAAAACACTAATAAAACTTGTTTCTCCAAATGTCTTTCCATTTCCCCATATAGGATGTTTCGTATGTAATTTGACGTTTCGGTCCATAAAAAGGAAAAAAAAAAAAACACTCAAAAACACGTTTTTGGTGATGTTCTGTTTCTCTATTAAGAGATATAGAATATATTTATTTTTCATTCAGGCGGTTTAGTGTTTGGTACCTAACAGCTAAAAACTCTGATAATGCACGTTTCTCGTAATGTCCTATCGTTTCCTCATACAGGGTGCTTTTCATGCATTTTTAAGATGATGTACGTAACAGACTCAAAAGGACTCAAAATACACGTTTTTGGTATTTTTTTTTTTCTATTTGGTAAGATTATTCGTGTTTGTTGCACGTGTTTTAGCGTTTTGGAACGTAAAATGTTTAAAACACTTAAAAGACATGCTTATTATTTTGCATTTCTATATAAGGTGCTTTCCATGCTATTTAGCGTTTTCGTGCCTAACACGCTGAAAAACACATAAAAACACATTTCTTACATTGTTGTTTAATTTTCTCGTATAACGAGCAAGCATTATAGTGTTTTACTACCTGACAATGTGAAAAACATTCAAATTACACGATTTTGGTAATGTTTTTTCTTTCTCCATACAGTGTGCTACTCATTTATTTTTGCGTTTTGGTACCTAAGAAGCTAAAAAAAAAAAAAAAAAAACTCATAATACACGTTTTTTGTCATGTCCTTTCGTTTCCTCATATAGGGTCTTTTTGGTGCTTTGGTACCTAACAGGGTGTTTGCATGTATTTTGACATTTTATTTCGTAAGAACCTAAAAAAAACACTCTAAAGACTTTTTTTAGTAAAGTTGTTTTGTATTCTCCTATGGGGTGATTTAGTTGCTTCTTACTGATTTGGTGCCTAAAACGCTCAAAAACTAACAAAAGACAAGTTTTATAGTGATTTCGTTTCGTTTCTTCATATAGGTTGCTTTACATGCATGTTGGCGTTTTAGTAATAATCATTGTAAAAAAATACACGTTTTTGGTAAGTTTGTTCTTTTTCTTCAGAGCACTATTGAAGCTTTTTACTGATTTGGTACTTAAGAAAGTAATAAAAAAAAACATAAGAAATGTTTCTCGTAATGTCCTTTTTATTTCAATATGCAGGGTGATTTGTTTGATGACAGGCGATTTTCTACATAATAAGCTCAAAAAAAAAAAAAACACACAAAATACACGTTTTTGGTAAATGTATTCTGTTTCTCTATATATGGTATTTTCATACGTTTCTAAAGTCGTTTCATATATCTATATATGGGTCTTTGCATGAATTTTGGCTTTTTGGTAACTAACAATGTCAGAGCATTCAAAATCCACGTTCTTTTTGGCAATATTGTTCTGTTTCTCCATATAGAGTGTTTTACATGCGTTTTACCCTTTTGATACTAAGGAGGTCAAAAACACTCATAATACACGTTTATCGTAATGTATTTTGATTTTTCCCATAAAAGGTATTTCCGATTCATTTAGGCGTTTTTTTACGTAACAATCTTAAAAAACACTCAAAATACTTGTTTTGTATGTGTTTTAGCGTTTTGGTATGTAAGAAGCTTAAAAACACTTAAAGGCAAGTTATTGGTAAAAGTTGGTTTTATTCCCATTAGTGCTTTATTGCCTAACACGCTAAAAAACATTCAAAAGACACGTTTCTGGTACTATTTTTTTTCACACATAAAGCTAGTTTCGCATGCAATTTGGGATTTTGGTAAGTAAGAATGTGAAAAAAAGATTCAAAATACACGCATTTGGTAAGATTGTTCTGTTTCTCAATTAAGAGTGTTATTCATGAATTTCAGCATTTTGGTACCTAAGAAAAATCTCCATATACACGAGTTTTTGCGTGTTTTGCCTTGTGGTTCTTGTGAAACTATAAAACACTCAATATACACGTTTCTCGTAATGTCCTTTTCTTTCCCAATATAGAGTGCTTTGCAACTATTTTCTTGTTTTCTGTAGGTAACAAGGCCAAAAACACTCAAAATATAACTTTTAGTAATATTATTCTATTTTTTCATATTGGTTGGTTTGCATCTGTATTAACGTTTTTCTAAGTAAAACACTAAAAAGACACGTTTTCAGTAATTTTGTTTTGGATTCCCATATAGAGTTACTTCCATATTATTTATCGTTTTGGTGCCTAACTTACTGAAAAACATTCAAAAGACAGGTATCTGGTAAAGTGGTTTAATTTCCCCATGTAGGTGGCTTTACATACACTTTAGGGTTTGGTACATAACAGTCCGAAAAAAAAAGCTAAAATTAACTTTTTTCATTTTATTTTTTCACATAATTTCCCTCAATTTCGCCAGAATTTTAGCATCTCGGTACCTATCAAGATGAATAACAAAAAAAAAAAAAAATCCTAGTTTTTATTTATTTATTTATTTTCTCTATAAAGAGTGTTATTTGTGGGTTTTAACTCTTTTGGTACTTATGGAACTTAAAAACATTCATAATACACGTTTCTCGTAATGTCTTTTCGTTTCCCAAACATAGGGTTCTTTGCATGTATTTAAGCGTTTTTATACGTAACAGATCAAAAACACTGAAAAGTCATGTTTTTCGTAATGATATTTTGTTTCCCCATAAAGGGTGTTTTGCATGCATTTCAGCGTTTTGGTATGTAAGGAGCTCAAAAACACTTAAAGACAAGTTCTTGGTAAATGTTGATTTTATTCGCATGTAATGTCATTGCCCTGCTTTTTTGTGCTTTATTGCCTAACACGCTGAAAAACACTTAAAAGACACTTTTTCGGGTAATGTCATTTATTTCCCACATAAAGCTAGTTTCGCATGTAATTTCGGGTTTTGATAACTAAGAATGTGAAAAACACTCAAAATACACGCATTTGGTAAGGTTATTCTGACTCTGAATTAAGAGTGTTCTTCATGAGTTTCAGTATTTTGGTATCTAAGAAACTTTTCCATATACACGAGTTTTTGCGTTTTTTGCCTTGTAGTTCTTGTGAAACTATAACACACACACGTTTCTCATAATGTCCTTTTGTTTCCCAATATAGAGAGATTTGCATCCATTTTCGCAAAAAAAAAAAAAATACTCAAAAAATACCTTTTTGGTAATGTTATTCTATTTCAAGATATGGGTTGATTTGCATTCGTTTTACCGTTTTTCTACGTAAAACACTGAAAAATCACGTTTTCAGTAATTTTGTTTTGGATTCCCATACAGAGTGACTTCCATATTATTTATTGTTTTGGTGCCTAACATACTGAAAAACGTGCAAAAGACAGGTATCTGGTAAAGTCGTTTAATTTCCCCATATAGGTGGCTCTACATGCACTTTAGGGTTTGGTACATAACAGTCTGAAAAAAAGGTAAAATTAACTTTTTTCATATTCTTTTTTCACATAATTTCCCTGAATTTTGCCAGAATTTTGGCATCTCGGTAACTATGAAGATTAATAACAAAAACAAAAATGCTATTTTTTTATTTATTTATTATTTTTTTTTTTCTCTATAAGGAGTGTTATTTGTGGGGTTTAGCTTTTTGGTACTTAAGGAACTTATAAACACTCATAATACACATTCCTCGTAATGTCCTTTCATTCCCAAACATAGGGTTCTTTGCATGTATTTAAGCGTTTTTATTGGTAACAAGCTCAAAAACACTAAAAATACATGTTTTTGATAATGTTATTTTGTTTCTCCATAAAGGGTGTTTTGCATGGGTTTTAGCGTTTTGGTATGTAAGGAGCTCAAAAACACTTAAAGGCAAGTTCTTGGTAAAAGTTGGTTTTATTCCCATGTAATGTGATTGCCCTGCTTTTCAGTGCTGTATTGCCTAACATGCTCAAAAACACTAATAAGATACTTTTCTAGTAATATCATTTTTTTTTTCCACATAAAGCTAGTTTTGCATGTAATTTGGGGTTTTGGTAAGTAAGAATGTGAATAAAGATTCAAAATACACGCATTTGGTAAGGTTGTTCTGTTTCTCAGTTAATATTGTTATTCATGAGTTTCATGATTTTGATATCTAAGAAACTTCTTTATATACAAGAGTTTTTGCGTTTTTTACCTTGTGGTTCTTGTGAACCACAAGTTCTTTAGCTCGAAAATAATAATACACTCATTATACACATTTCTCGTAATGTCCTTTTGTTTCCCAATAGAGAGTGCTTTGTATCCATTTTCGCGTTTTTTGTAGGTAACAAGCTCAAAAACACTCAAAATATACCTTTTTGGTAATGTTATTTTATTTCTTCTTATTGGTTGGTTTGCATCCGTTTTAGCGTTTTTTCTACGTAAAACACCGAAAAGACACGTTTTCAGTAATTTTGTTTTGGATTTTCATATAGATTTTCAGTAATTTTGTTTTGGATTTTCATATAGACTTGTATGTTATGTATCGTTACGATGCCTAATATGCTGAAAAAATCTCATAAGACAGTTTTCTGGCAAAGACGTTTAATTTCCCAATATAGGTGGCTTTCCATGCACTTTAGGGTTTAGGACATAACAGTCCGAAAAAAAAGCTAAAATTAACTATTTTTGATAATTGACTCATAATTTCTTGAATTTTGCCCGAATTTTGGCATCTCGGTACCTGTAAAGATGAATAAGAAAAAAAAATATCGCATTTTTTTATTTATTTTTTTTTTCTCAGTAAAGAGTGTTATTTGTGGCTTTTAGCTTTTTGGTACTTAATGAACTTAAAAACACTCATAAAACACGCTTCTCGTAATGTCCTTTCATTTCCCAAAAATAGGGTTCTTTGCATGTATTTAAGCGTTTTTATTGGTAACATGATCAAAAACATTCAAAATATATGTTTTTGGTAATGTTATTCTTTTTCTCCATAAAGTTTGTTTTGCATGC
The DNA here is from genome assembly GCF_035594125.1 of Scylla paramamosain. Taxonomy (NCBI): domain Eukaryota; kingdom Metazoa; phylum Arthropoda; class Malacostraca; order Decapoda; family Portunidae; genus Scylla; species Scylla paramamosain. The sequence goes on along the minus strand of NC_087159.1, from coordinate 22,362,472 downwards.
GTTTTAGCGTTTTGGTATATAAGGAGCTCAAAACATTTAAAGGCCAGTTCTTGGTAAAAATTGTAAAGTGATTCTCCTGCTTTTTAGTGCTTTATTGCCTATCACGTTCAAAACACTCAAAACACACTTTTCTGGTAATGTTATTTTTTTTTCCCATATAAAGCTGGTTTCACATGCAATTTGGGTTTTTGGTAACTAAGAATGAGAAAAGCACTCAAAATACACCTAAAGGCAAGTTCTTCGTAAAAGTAAGGTTGTTCCGTTTCTCAATTAAGAGTGTTATTCATGAGTTTCAGCATTTTCGTATCTAGGAAATTTTTCCATACACACGAGTTTTTGCGTTTTTTACCTTGTGGTTCTTTTGAACTATAAAACATTCATTATACACTTTTCTCGCAATGTCCCTTTCTTTCCCAATGTAGAGTGCTTGGATCAATTTTCGCGTTTTTTTTTGTATGTAACAAGCTCAAAAACACTCAAAATATACCTTTTTGGTAATGTTTATCTACTTCTTGATATTGCTTGGAGTGCATCCGTTTTAGTGTTTTTCTACGTAAAACACTGAGAAGAAAAGTTTTTCAGTAATTTTGTTTTGGTTTCCCATATAGAGTGAGTTCCTTATTATTTATCGTTTTGGTGCCTAACATGCTGAAAAACACTCAAAAGGCAGATTTCTGGTAAGGTCGTTTAATTGCATGCACTTTAGTGTATGGTACATAACAGTCCGAAAAAAAGATAAAATCAGCTTTTTTGATAATATTCTCTTATCATATAATTGCCCTGAATTTTCCCCGAAATTTGGCATCTCAGTACCTATGAATGTGAAAACAAAAACAAAAACAAAACAAAAATAAATACATTTTTTAGATTTTTATTATTCTTTTTTTCTAAATAGTGTTATTTGTGGGTTTTAGATTTTTGGTACTGAAGGAACTTAAAAACACTCATAATACACGTGTCTCGTAATGTTCTTACGTTTCCCAAAACATAAGGTTCTTTCCATGTATTTAAGCGTTTTTATAGATAAAATTATAAAAAACACTCAAAATACATGTTTTTCGTATGGTTATTCTGTTTCTCCCTAAAGTTTGCTTTGCATGCGTTTTAGTGGTTTATTATGTAAGGAGCTCAAAAACACATAATGGCAAGTTCTTGGTAAAAGTAGCTTTCATTCCCTTGTAATGTGATTGCCCTGCTTTTTAGTACTTAATTGCCTAAAACGCTCAAAAACTCTTAAAAGACACATCCGGTAATGTCATTTTTTTTCCCCTCATAAAGCTAGTTTCGCATGCTATTTGGGGTTTTGCTAAGAATGTGAAAAACACTCAAAATATACGCATTTGGTAAAGTTGTTCTGTTTCCCAATTAAGATTGTTATTCATGAGTTTTAGCATTTTGGTATATAAGAAACTTCTTTATATAAATGAGTTTTTGCTTTTTTTCTACCTAAAACACTGAGAAGATACGTTTTCAGTAATTTTGTTATGGATTCCCATATAGAGTGATTTCCTTATTATTTATCGTTTTGGTGCCTAAAATGCTGAAAAACACTCAAATGACACATTTCTGGTAAGGTCGTTTAATTTCCTCATATAGGAGGCTTTGCTTTTAACTTTTTTTGATAATTTTCTTTTATCATATAAAAGCCCTATTTTTTTATTTTGTATTTATTTATTTTTCTAAATAAAGAGTGTTATTTGTGGGTTTTATCTTTTTGTACTTAAGGAACTTAAAAACACTCAAAATACATGTTTCTCGTAATGTCTTTTCGTTGGCCAAGCATAAGGTTCTTTTCATGTATTTAAGCGTTTTTATAGATAAAGATAAAAAACACTCAAAATAAATGTTTTTGGTAATGTTATTCTGTTTGTCCATAAAAGGTGTTTTGCATGCGTTTTAGCGTTTTCGTATGTTTTCAAAAACACCTAAAGGCAAGTTCTTCGTAAAAGTTAATTTTATTCCCATGTAATGTCATTGCCCTGCTTTTTAGTGCTTTATTGCCTAACCCGCTCAAAAACACTCGAAAGACACTTTTCAGTTAATATTATTTTTTTCCCACATAAAGCTAGTTTCGCATGGAATTTGAGGTTTTGGTAACTAAGAATGTGAAAAACACTCAAAATACAGGCATTTAGTAAGGTTGTTCTGTTTCTTACTTAAAAGTGTTATTCATGAGTTTCAGCATTTTGGTCTGTAAAAAACTTCTCTAATACACACATTTGGTAAGGTATTTCTGTTTCTCAATTAAAAGTGTTATTCATGAGTTTCAGCATTTTGGTATGTAAGAAACTTCTCTTATGTACCCGAGTTTTTTAGTTTTTTGCCTTGTGGTTCTTGTGCATTTTTTGTAGGTAACAAGCTCAAAAACACATCAAAATATATCTTTTCTTCATATTGGTTGGTTTGCATCCGTTTTATCGTTTTTCTACGTAAATCACTGAAAAGACAGATTTCTGGTAAAGTCGTGTAATTTCACCATATAGGTGGCTTTGCATGCACTTCAGGGTTTGGTACATAACTCCGGAAAAAACAAAATTACTTTTTTAATAATGATTTTTTTTTAGAAAATTTCCCTGATTTTTTCCAGAATTTTGGTATCTCGGTACCTATGAATATGAATAACAAAAAAAAAGTTTTTCTTTATAAAGTATGTTATATTTGAGTTTTAGCTTTTTGGTACTTAAGGAACTTAAAAACACTCATAATACACGATTTTCGTAATGTCCTTTTGTTATACAAACATAGGGTTCTTTACATGTATTTAAGCGTTTTTATAGGTAACATGATCAAAAACCCTCAAAATACATGTTTTTTGGTAATGTTATTCTGTTTCTCCATAAAGGGTGTTTTCCATGCCTTTTAGCACTTTTGTATGTAAGGAGTTAAAAAACACATAAAGTCAAGTTCTTCGTAAAAGTTGGTTTTATTCCCATGTAATGTGATTGTTCTGCTTTTTAGTGCTTTGTTGCATATCACGCTCAAAAACACTCAAAAGACACTTTTCTGGTAATGTCATTTTTTTTTTCCACATAAAGCTAGTTTCGCATGTAGTTTGGCATTTTCGTAACTAAAAATTTGAAAAACACTTAAAATACACAATTTAGTAAGGTAGTTCTGTTTCTCGATTAAAAGTGTTATTCATGCATTTCATCATATTGGTATGTAAGAAACTTCTCTATATACACGAGTTTTTGCGTTTATTGCCTTGTGGTTCTATAAAACACTCATTATACACGTTTGTCGGAATGTTCTTTTGTTTCCATCCATTTTTGCATTTTTTGTAGGTAATAAGCTTAAAAACACTCAAAATATATGTTTTTGGTAATGTTATTCTATTTCTTCGTATTGGTTTGCATCAGTTTTAGCGTTTTTTACGTAAATCTCTGAAAAGACACGTTTTCAGTAATATTAATGAAATTTCTGAAAAAACACTCAAAAGACAGATTTCTGGAAAAGTCGTGTAATTTTCCCATATAGGTGGCCTTGCATGAACTTCAGAGTTTGGTACATAACTCCGGAAAAAAGCTAAATTTTTTTATAATGTTTTTTTTACGTAATTTCATAGAATTTTGCCAGAACCTGTGAAGATGAATAACAAAAATTTTTTTTATTTTTAATTGATATATTTATTTACTTTTTTTCTATAAATGCATTTTAGCGTTTTGGTATGTAAGGAGTTAAAAAAACAGTTAAAGGTAAGTTTTTGGTAAAAGTTGGTTTTATTCCCATGTAATGTGATTGTTCTGCTTTTTAGTGCTTTGTTGTATATCACGCTCAAAAACACTCACAAGACATTTTTCTGGTTATGTCATTTTTTCCCACATAAAACTAGTCTCGCATGTAATTTCGGATTTTCGTAACTAAGAATCTGAAAAACACTCAAAATACTCACATTTGGTAAGATAGTTCTGTTTCTCAATTAAAAGTGTTATTCATGAGTTTCAGCATTTTGGAATGTAAGAAACTTCTCTATATACACGCGTTTTTGCGTTTTTTGCCTTGTGGTTCTTGTGAAACTATAAAACACACATTATACACGTTTCTCGTAATGTCCTTTTCCTTCCCAATATAGAGTGCTATCCATCCATTTTCGCGTTTTTTTATAGGTATCAATTTCAAAAACACTCAAAATATACCTTTTTGGTAATGTTATTCTATTTCTTCATATTGGTTGGTTTGCATCTGTTTGAGCGTTTTTCTACGTAAAACACCGAAAAGACACGTTTTCAGTAATTTTGTTTTGGATTCTCATATAGATTGACTTCCACGGGTTTTATCGTGTTGGTTCCTAACATGCTGAAAAACACTCATAAGACAGTTTTCTGGCAAAGATCTTTAATTTCCCCATATAGGTGGCTTTACATGCACTTTAGGGGTTTGGTACATAACAGTTCGAAAAAAAAATCTAAATTTAAAATTATTTGATAATGTTCTTATTTCACATAATTTCCTGAACTTTGCCCGAATTTTGACATCTCGTTACCTGTGAAGATGAATAAGAATGAAAAAAAAAATATCGTATTTTTTTATTTATTTTTTTTTTCTCAATAAAGAGTGTTATTTATAACTTTTAGCTTTTTCGTACTTAATGAACTTAAAAACATTCATAATACACGTTTCTCGTAATGTACTTTCGTTTCCCAAAAATGGGGTTCTTTGCATGTATTTAAGCGTTTTTATTGGTAACATGATAAAAAACACTCAAAATACATGTTTTTGGTAATGTTATTCTGTTTCACCGTAAAGTGTATTTTGCATGCGTTTTAGTGTTTTGGTATATAAGGAGCTCAAAACACTTGAAGGCAAGTTCTTGGTAAAAAATGGTTTTATTCGAATGTAATTTGATTGCCCTGCTTTTTAGTGCTTTATTGCCTATCACGCTCAAAAACACTCAAAAGACATTTTTCTGATAATGTTATTTTTTTTTTCCCACTTAAAGCTGGTTTTGCATGCAATTTGGGGTTTTGGTAACTAAAAATGTGAAAAGCACTCAAAATACACGCATTTAGTAAGGATATTCTGTTTCTCAATTAGGAATGATGTTCATGAGTTTCAGCATTATGGTATCTAGGAAACTTCTTCATATAAACTAGTTTTTGCATTTAATGCCTTGTGGTTCTTTTGAACTATAAAACACTCATTATACACTTTTCTTGCAATGTCCTTTTCTTTCCCATTATAGAGTGTTTTGCATCAATTTTCGCGTTTTTTATAGATAACAAGCTCAAAAACACTCAAAATATACCTTTTTGGTAATGTTTTCCTATTTCTTTGTATTGGTTGGTTTGCATTCGTTTTAGCGTTTTTCTACGTAAAACACTGAGAAGTCCCGTTTTCAGTAATTTTGTTTTGAATTCCCATATACAGTGAGTTCCTTATTATTTATCGTTTTGGTGCGTAACATGCTGAACAACACTCAAAAAACAGATTTCTGATAAGGTCGTTTAATTTTCTCATATAGGAGGCTTTGCAAGAACTTTAGGGTTTGGTACATAACAGTCCAAAAAAAAAGCTAAAATTAAATTTTTTATTAATATTCTTTTATCATATAATTGCCTTGAATTTTCCCAGAAATTTGGCATCTCGGTACCTATGAAGATGAATAACAAAAAAAAAAAAGAAAAAAAACTTTTTTTTTTTTCTCAATAAAGAGTGTTATTTGTGGGATTTAGCTTTTTTTTACTTAAGGAACTTAAAAACACTCATAATACACGTTTCTTGTAATGTCCTTTCCTTTCCCAAACATAAGGATCTTTGTATGTATTTAAGCATTATTGTAGAAAACATGATGAAAAGCACTCAAAATATATGTTTTTGATAATGTTATTCTGTTTCTCCATAAACGGTGTTTTGCATGCGTGTTAGCGTTTTGGTATGTAAGGAGCTCAAAAACACTTTAAGGCAAAATCTTCGTAAAAATTGGTTTTATTCCCAAGTAATGTGATTGCCTTGCTTTTTAGTGCTTTATTGCCTAACACGCTCAAAAACCCTTAAAAGGCACTTTTCTTCTAATGTCATTTTTTTTTTACACATAACGCTACTTTTGCATGGAATTTGGGGTTTCGGTAACTAAGAATCTGAAAAAACACTCAAAATACACGCATTTCGTAAGGTTGTTCTGTTTTTTTTTTTTTAATTAAGAGTGTTATTCATGAGTTGCAGGATTTTGTTATTTTAGAAACTTTTCAATACACACGAGTTTTTGCGTTTTTTGCCTTGTGATTCTTGTGAAACTATGAAACACTCATTATACACGATTCTCGTTATGTCCTTTTTTTTTCCTAATATAGAGTGTTTTGCATTCATTTTCGCATTTTTTTTTATGTAACAAGCTCAAAAACACTCAAAATATACCTTTTTCGTAATGTTATTCTAATTCTTCATATTGGTTGGTTTGCTTCCGTTTTAACGTTTTTCTACGTAAAACTTTGAAAAGACACGTTTTCAGTAATTTTGTTTTTGATTTCCATATAGAGTGATTTTCATATTATTTATCGTTTTGGTGCCTAATATGCGGAAAAAAAAACACTCAAAAGACAGGTTTCTTGTAAAGTCGTTTAATTTCCCCATATAGATGTCTTTGCATACACTTTAGCGTTTGGTACATAACTCCAAAAAAAAGCTAAAATTTACTTTTTCGATAATGTTCTTTTTTCCATATAATTTTCCTGAATTTTGGCAGAATTTTGGCATCTTTGTAGCTGCTATTTTTTTTTTTTTCTATATAAAGAGTGTTATTTGTGGGTTTTAACGTTTTGGTACTTAAGGAACTTAATAACACACATAATATACATTTTTCGTTATGTCCTTTCGTTTCATAAACATAGGGTTTTTTGCATGTATTTAAGCGTTTTTATAGGTAACATGATGAAAAACACTTAAAACTCATGTTGTTGGTAATGTTACTCTGCTTCCCCTTAAAGGAGTGTTTTGCATGCGTTTAAGCGTTTTGGTATGTAAGGATTTCAAACACACTTCAAGGCAAGTTCTTGGTAAAAGTTGCTTTTATTCCCATGTAATGCCCTGCTTTTTGTGCTTTATTGCCTAACACGCTCAAAAATACTCAAAAGACACTTCTGGTAATGTCATATTTTTCCCACATTAAGCTAGTTTCGCATGCTATTTGGGGTTTTGCTACGAATGTCAAAAAACACTCAAAATACACGCATTTGGTAAGGCTTTTCTGTTTCTCAATTAAAATTGTTATTCATGAGTTTCAGCATATTAGTATCTCAGAAACTTCTTTATATACACGAGTTTTTTGCGTTTTTTGCCTTGTGGTTCTTGTGAACAATAATTTCTTTTGCCTGAAAATAATAAAGACACTCATTATACACGTTTCTCGTAATGTCCTTTTGTTTCCTAATAGGGAGTGCTTTGCATCAATTTTTTCGTTTTTTGTAGGTAAGAAGCTCAAAAACACTAAAAATATACCTTCTTGGTAGTGTTATTTCTTCATATTGGTTGGTTTGCATCCGTTTTAACGTTTTCCTACGTAAAACACTGAGAAGACACGTTTTCAGTAATTTTGTTTTGGATTCTCATATAGAGTGACTTCCATGTTATTTATTGTTTTGGTGCCTAACATGCTGAAAAACACTCATAAGACAGTTTTCTGGCAAAAACGTTTAATTTCCCCATATAGGTGGCTTTGCATGGACTTTAGGGTTTGGTACATAACTCCGAAAAAAAAGCTAAAATTAATTTTTTTGATAATGTTCTTATTTCACATAATTTCCTGAATTTTGTCCGATTTTTGGCATCTCGGTACCTATGATGATCAATAACAAAAAAAATAAATAAATAAATAAAAATAAAAATTTTTATTTTTTTTTCTATTTTTTTTTCTAAATAAAGAGTGTTATTTGTGGGTTTTAGCTTTTTGGTACTTAAGGAACTTAAAAACACTCATGATACACATTTCTCGTAATGTCCATTCGTTTCTCAAAGATAAGGTTCTTTGCATGTATTTAAGCGTTTTTATAGATAACATGATCAAAAACACTCAAAATACATGTTTTTGGTAATGTTATTCGGTTTCTCCATCAAGTGTGTTTTGCATGCGTTTTAGCGGTTTGGTATATAAGGAGCTCAAAAACACTTAAAGCCAAGTTCTTGGTAAAAATTGGTTTTATTCTAATGTAATGTAATTGCCCTGCTTTTTAGTGCTTTATTGCCTATCAAGCTCAAAAACACTCAAAAGACACTTTTCTGGTAGTCTTTTTTTTTTCCCCACAAAGCTGGTTTCGCATGCAATTTGGGGTTTTGGTAACTAAGAAAGTGAAAAACACTCAAAATACAGGCCTTTTGTAAGGTTTTTCTCTTTCTTAATTAAAAGTGTTATTCATGAGTTTTTGAATTTGGTATGTAACTTCTCTAATACACACATTTGGTAAGGTAGTTCTGTTTCTCAATTAAAAGTTATTTATGAGTTTCAGCATTTTGTTATGTAAGAAACTTCTCTATGTACACGATTTTTTGAGATTTTTGCCTTGTGGTTCTTGTGAAACTATAAAACACTCATTATACACGTTTCTCGTAATGTCCTTTTCTTTCTCAATATAGAGTACTTTCCATCCAATTTCGCATTTCTTGTAGGTAAAAGCTCAAAAACACATAAAAATATATCTTTTTTGTAATGTTATTCTGTTTCTTCATATTGGTTGCTTTGCATCCATTTTAGCGTTTTTTTACGTGAATCACTAAAAAGACACTTTTTCAAAAATATTGTTAAAATTGCTGAAAACACTCAAAAGACAGGTTTCTGGTAAAATCGTGCAATTTCCCAATATAGGTGGCTTTGCATGCTCTTCAGGGTTTGATACATGTCTGGAAAAAAGTTAGAATTATTTTTTTTATAATGATTTTTTCTTTACAAAATTTCCCTAATTTTGGCATCTCGGTACCTATGAAGATCAATAACAAATAAAAAAAATTATCTTTTTTTTCTCTATAAAGAGTGTTATTTGTGGGTTTTAGCTTTTTGGTACTTAAGGAACTTAAAAACACTCATAATACACGATTTTCGTAATGTCCTTTTTATAATACAAACATAGTGTTCTTTTACATGTATTTAAGCGTTTTTATAGGTAACATGATAAAAAACACTCGAAATACATGTTTTTTGTACTGTTATTCTGTTTCTCCATGAAGGGTGTTTTGTATGCGTTTTAGCGTTTTGGTATGTAAGGAGTTAAAAAACACTTTAAGACAAGTTCTTCGTAAAAGTTGGTTTTATTCCCATGTAATGTGATTGTTCTGCTTTTTAGTGCTTTGTTGCATATCACGCTCAAACACACTCTAAAGACACTTTTCTGGTAATGTCATTTTCTTCCCACATAAAGCTAATTTCCCCATATAGGTGGCTTTGCATACAATTTAGGGTTTGGTACATAACTCCGAAAAAAACAAAAATTAACTTTTTTCTATAATGTTCTTTTTTCCACATAATTTCCCTGAATTTTGGCAGAATTTTTGTATCTTGGTACCTATGAACATCAACAACAAAAAAAAATGCTATTTTTTTATTTATTTTTTTATTTATTTCTATAAAGAGTGTTATTAACGTTTTGGTACTTACAGAACTTAAAAAATGTTCATAATACACATTTCTCGTAATATCCTTTCGTTTCCCAAATATAGGGATCTTTGCATGTATTTAAGCGTTTTTATAGGTAACATGAGAAAAAACACAAAACACATTTTTTTTGGTAATGTTATTCTGCTTCTCCATAAAGGAGTGTTTTGCATGCGTTTTAGCGTTTTGGTATGTAAGGAGCTGAAAAACACTTCAAGGCAAGTTCTTTGTAAAAGTTGATTTTATTCCTATATAATGTGATTGCCCTTCTTTTTAGTTCTTTATTGCCTAACATGCTCAAAAACACTTAAAAGACACTTTTGGTAATGTAATTTTTTTTTCCCACATAAAGCTAGTTTCGCATGCTATTTGGGGTTTTGCTAAGAATAAGAAAAACATTCAAAATACACGCATTTGGTAAAGTTCTTCTGTTTCTCAATTAAGATTATTATTCATGAGTTTCAGCATTTTGGTATCTAAGAAACTTCTTTTTGCGTTTTTTGCCTTGTGGTTCTTGTGAACCACAAGTTCTTTTGCCTGAAAATAATAAGACACTCATTATACACTTTTCTCGTAATGTCCTTTTGTTTCCCAATAGGGAGTACTTTGCATCTATTTTCGTAACAAGCTCAAAAACACACAAAATATAGCTTTTTCGTAATATTATTCTATTTCTTCATATTGGTTGGATTGCATACGTTTTACCGTTTTTCTACGTAAAACACCGAAAAAACACGTTTTCAGTAATTTTTGTTTTGGATTCCTAAAGAATTTTGCCAGAATTTTGGCATCTCGGTATCTATGAAGATGAATAATAAAAAATATATTTTTTTTATATTTTTTTCTCTATTAAGAGTGTTATTTGTGTGTTTTAGCTTTTTGGTACAATAGCAACTTAAAAACACTCATAATACACGTTTCTCGTTATGTCGTTTCTTTTCCCAACCATAATGTTCTTTGCATGTATTTAAGCGTTTTTATAGATACCATGATCAAAAACACTCAAAATACATGTCTTTGGTAATGTTATTCTGTTTCTCCATAAAGTGTGTTTTGCATGCGTTTTAGCGTTTTGGTATGTAAGGAGTTGAAAACACTTAAAGGCAAGTTCTTCGTAAAAGTTGGTTTTATTCCCATATAATGTGATTGTTCTGCTTTTTAGTGCTTTGTTGCATATCACGCTCAAAAACATTCAAAAGACACTTTTCTGATAGTCATTTTTTTTTTCCACATAAAGCTAGTTTCGCATGTAATTTGGGATTTTCGTAACTAAAAATGTGAAAAACACTCAAAATACACACATTTAGTAAGGTAGTTCTGTTTCTCAATTAAAAGTGTTATTCATGCATTTCAGCATTTTGGTAAGAAACTTCTCTTTATACACAGATTTTTGCGTTTTTTGCCTTGTGGTTCTTGTTAAAATATAAACACTCATTATACACGTTTCTCGTAATGTCCTTTTGTTTACCAATATAGAGTGCTTTCCATCCATTTTCGCATTTTTTGTAGGTAACACGCTCAAAAACACTCAAAATTTATCTTTTTGGTAATGTTATTTTATTTCTTCATATTGATTGGTTTACATCCGTTTTAGCGTTTTTCTTCGTAAATCTCTGAAAAGACATGTTTTCTGTAATATTGTTGAAATTGCTGACACTCAAAAGACAGGTTTCTGGTAAAGTCATGTAATTTCCCCATATAGGTGGATTTGCATGCACTTTATGGTTTGGAACATAACTCTGGAAAAAGCTAAAATTATTATTATTTTTTTATTTTTATTTTTTATCTAATTTGAATTTTTTCCAGAATTTTGGCATCTCTGTACCTATAAAGATAAATAACTAAAAAATTTTTATATTTTTTTATAGATATATTTATTTATTTTTTTTATTTATAAAGAGTGTTATTTATGGGTTTTAGCTTTTTGGTACTTAAGGAACTTAAAAACACTCATAATACATAATTTTCGTAATGTCCTTTCGTTTCACAAGCATAGGGTTCTTTGCATATATTTAAGCGTTTTTATAGGTAACATGATAAAAAAAACACCCAAAATTCATGTTTTTGATAATGTTATTTTGTTTCTCCAGAAAGGGTGTTTTGCATGCGTTTTAGCGTTTTGGTATGTAAGGAGTTAAAAAACACTTAAAGGTAAGTTATTGGTAAAAGTTGGTTTTATTCCCATGTAATGTGATTATTCTGCTTTTTATTTCTTTGTTGCATATCACGCTAAAAAACACTCGAAAGACACTTTTCTGGTAATGTCATTTTTTTCCCATATAAAGCTAGTTTCGCAAGTAATTTGGGAATTTCGTAACAAAGAATGTGAAAAACACTCAAAATACTCACATTTGATAAGATAGTTCTGTTTCTCAATTAATAGTGTTATTCATGAGTTTCAGCATTTTGGAATGTAAAAATCTTCTCTATATACACGAGTTTTTGCGTTTTTTTGCGTTGTGGTTCTTGTGAAACTATAAAACACTCATTATTCACGTTTCTGGTAATGTCCTTTTGCTTCCCAACATAGAGTGCTTTCCATCCATTTTCCCGTTTTTTGTAGGTAACAATTTCAAAAACATTAAAAATATACCTTTTTGGTAATTTTATTCTATTTCTTCATATTGGTTGGTTTGCATCCGTTTTAGCGTTTTTCTACGTAAAACACCGAAAAAAAATGTTTTCAGTAATTTTGTTTTGGATTTCCATGGGTTTTATCGTGTTGGTTCCTAACATGCTGAAAAACACTCATAAGACATTTAATTTCCCCAAATAGGTGGCTTTGCATGCACTTTAGGGGTTTGGTACATAACAGTCCGAAAAAAAAAACTAAATTTAAATTTTTTGATAATATTCTTATTTCACATAATTTCCTGAACTTTGCCCGAATTTTGGCATCTCGTTATGTGTGAAGATGAATAAGAATGAAAAAAAATATCGTATTTTTTATTTATTTATTTTTTTTTTCTCAATAAAGAGTGTTATTTGTGTTTTTTAGCTTTTTCGTACTTAATGAACTTAAAAACACTCATAATACACGTTTCTCGTATATGTCCTTTCGTTTCCCAAAAATAGGGTTTTTTGCATGTATTTAAGCGTTTTTATTGGTTACACGATCAAAAACACTCAAAATACATGTTTTTGGTAACGTTATTCTGTTTCACCATGAAGTGTATTTCGCGTGCGTTTTAGTGTTTTGGTATATAAGGAGCTCAAAAACACTTAAAGCCAAGTTCTTGGTAAAAATTGGTTTTATTCCAATGTAAAGTGATTGCCCTGCTTTTTAGTGCTTTTTTGCCTATCACGCTCAAAACACTCAAAAGCTGGATTTGCTTGCAATTTTGGGTTTTGGTAAATAAGAATGTGAAAAGTACCCAGAATACACGCATTTAGTAAGGTTGTTCTGTTTCTAAATTAAGAGTGTTATTCATGAGTTTCAGCATTTTGGTATCTAAGAAACATCTCCATATACAAGAGTTTTTGCATTTTTTGCCTTTTGGTTCTTTTCAACTATAAAACACTCATTATCCACTTTTCATGCAATGTCCTTTTTTTCTTAATATAGGGTGCTTTGCATCAATTTTCGTGTTTTTTTGTAGATAATATGCTCAAAAACACTCAAAATATACCATTTTGTTAATGTTATTCTATTTCTTCATATTGGTTGGTTTCCATCCGTTTTAGCGTTTTTTTTTCTAAGTAAAACACTGAGAAGACACGTTTTCAGTAATTTTTTTTTTCGATTCCCATAGAGTGAGTTCCTTATTATTTATCGTTTTTGTGTCTAACATGCAGAAAAAAAACACTCAAAAGAGAGATTTCTGGTAAGGTCGTTTAATTTCCTTATATAGGAGGCTTTGCATGCACTTTAGGGTTTGGTACATAACAGTCCGAAAAAAAAGCTAAAATTAACTTTTTTGATAATTTTCTATTATCATATAATAGCCCTGAATTTTCCCAGAATTTTGGCATGTCAGTACCTATGAAGATCAATAAAAAAAAAAACACTATTTTTATTGATTTTTATTTATTTTTATTTTTTTCTAAATAAAGAGTGTTATTTGTGGGTTTTACCTTCTTGGTAGTTAAAGAACTTAAAAACACTCATAATACACGTTTCTCGTAATGTCCTTTCGTTTCCCAAACATAAAGTTGTTTGCATGTATTTAAGCGTTCTTATAGATAATATGATCAAAAACACTCTAAATACATGTTTTTGGTAATTTTATTCGGTTTCTCCATTAAGTGTGTTTTGCATCCGTTTTTGCTGTTTGGTATATAAGGAGCTAAAAAAACCTTAAAGGCAAATTCTTGGTAAAAATTGGTTTTATTCCAATGTAATGTGATTGCCCTACTTTTTAGTGCTTTATTGCCTATTAAGCTCAAAAACACTTGACATACACTTTTCTGTTAATGTCATTTTTTTTCCCACAAAGCTGGTTTCGCATGCAAATTGGGGTTATGGTAACTAAGAATGTGAAAAACACTCAAAATTCACGCATTTTGTAAGGTTGTTCTCTTTCTTACTTAAAAGTGTTATTCATGAGTTTCAGCATTTTGGTATGTAAGAAACTTCTCTAATACACACATTTGGTAAGGTATTTCTGTTTCTCAATTAAAAATTTTTCATGAGTTTCAGCATTTTTGTATGTAAGAAACTTCTCTATGTACAAGAGTTTTTGAGATTTTTCCCTTGTGGTTCTTGTGAAACTAGAAAACACTCATTATACACGTTTCTCGTAAAGTCCTTTTCTTCCTCAATATAGAGTGCTTTCCATCCATTTTCGCATTTCTTGTAGGTAACAAGCTCAAAAACACATAAAAATATATCTTTTTGGTAATGTTTCTTCATATTGGTTGGTTTTGCATCCGTTTTAGCGTTTTTTTTTACGTAAATAACTAAAAAGACACTTTTCAGTAATATTTTGGAAATTGCTGAAAAACACTCAAAAGACAGGTTTCTGGTAAAGTCGTGTAATTTCCCAATATAGGTGGCTTTGCATGCACTTTAGGCTTTGGTACATAAGTACGGAAAAAAGCTAAAATCATTTTTTTATATAATAATTTTTTTTACAAAATTTCCCTGAATTTTGCAATAATTTTGGCGTCTCGGTACCTATAAAGATGAATAACAAAAAAAAAAAAATTTCTTTTCTATTAAGAGTGATATTTGTGGGTTTTAGCTTTTTGGTACTTAAGGAACTCAAAAACACTAAGTGTTTCTGAGTTCCTTAAGTACCAAAAAGCTAAAACACTATGTTTGTATAACACTATGTTTTGTATAACACTATGTTTGTATAACACTATGTTTGTATAACAAAAGGACATTACGAAAATCGTGTATTATAAGTCTTATAATACACGATTTTCGTAATGTCCTTTTGTTATACAAACATAGTGTTCTTTACATGTATTTAAGCGTTTTTATAGGTAACATGATCAAAAACACTCAAAATACATGGTTTTTGGTAGTGTTATTCTGTTTCTCCATAAAGGGTGTTTTGCATGAGTTTTAGCGTTTTGGTATGTAAGGAGTTAAAAAACACTTAAAGGCAAGTTCTTCGTAAAAGTTGGTTTTATTTCCATGTAAGTTGATTGTTCTGCTTTTTAGTGCTTTGTTGCATATCAAGCTCAAAAACACTCAAAAGACACTTTTCTGGTAATATCATTTTTTTCCCAGATAAAGCTAGTTTCGCATGTAATTTGGCATTTTCGTAACTAAGAATGTGAAAAACGTTCAAAGTACACAATTTGGTAAGGTAGTTCTATTTCTCGATAAAAAGTGTTATTTATGCATTTCATCATTTTGGTATATAAGAAACTTCTCTATATACCCGTGTTTTTGCGTTTATTGCCTTGTGGTTCTTGTGAAAATATAAAACACTCATTATACACGTTTCTCGTAATGTCCTTTTGTTTCCTAATATAGTGTGCTTTCCATCCATTTTTGCATTTTTTGTAGGTAACAAGCTCAAAAACACTGAAAATATATCTTTTTGGTAATGTGATTCTATTTCTTCATATTGGTTGGTTTCCATCCGTTTTAGCGTTTTTCTACGTAAAACAAAAAAAGAGACGTTTTCAGTAATTTTGTTTTGGATTCACATATTATTTATTCCATATTATTTATCATTTGGTGCCTAACATACTGTAAAACACTAAAAAGACAGGTTTCTGGTAAAGTCGTTTAACTTCTCTAAATAGGTGGTTTTGCATGCACTTAAGAGTTTCGTACATAACAATCCGAAAAAAAAAGCTATTATTAACTTTTTTCATAATGTTGTTTTTTCCACATAAATTCCCTGAATTTGGGCAGAATTTTGGGATCTTGGTACCTATGAAGATGAATAAAAAAACCCTATTTTTTTATTTATTTTTTTATTTATTTATTTTTTAAAAAAGAAACAGTGTTATTTGTGGGTTTTATCTTTTTGATACTGAAAGAGCTTAAAAACACTTTCTCGTAATGTCCTTTCGTTTCCCAAACATAAGGTTCTTTGCATGTTTTTAAGCGTTTTTCTAGATAACATGATCAAACACACTCAAAATACATGTTTTTGATAATACAAAAGCTGTTTTGCATGCGTTTTATCGTTTTAGTATGTAAGGATGTCAAAAACATTTAAAGGCAAGCTCTTGGTAAAATTTGGTTTTATTTCCATGTAATGTGATTGCCCTGCCTTTTAGTGTTTTATTGCCTAACACACTGAAAAACACTCAAAAGACATGCAAAGCCTCCCATATGAGGAAATTAAACAACCTTACTAGAAATCTGTCTTTTGAGTGTTTTTCAGCATGTTAGGCACCAAAACGGGAAATATTAAGGAACTCAGTCTATATGGGAATCCAAAACAAAATTACTAAAAACGTGTCTTCTCAGTGTTTTACATAGAAAAACGATAAAAAGGTTGCAAAGCAACCAATATCAAGAAGTAGAAAAACATTACCAAAAATGTATATTTTGAGTTTTTTTGAGTTTGTTACCTACAAAAAAAAAAACGCGAAAATTGATACAGAGCACTCTATATTGGGAAACAAAGGGACATTGCGAGAACAGTGTATAATGAATGTTTTATAGTTTAAAAGAACCACAAGGCAAAAAACGCAAAAACTCGTGTATATGGAGAAGTTTTCTAGATACCAAAATGCTAAAACTCATGAATAACACTCTTAATTGAGAAACAGAACAACCTTTCTAAATGCGTGTTATAAACATTAAAGGCAAGTTCTTGGTATAAGTTGGTTTTATTCCCATGTAATGTCATTACCCTGCTTTTTTAGTGCTTTATTGCCTAACACGCTCAAAAAACACTCAAAAGACACTTTTTGTAATGTCATTTTTTTCCCATATAAAGCTAGTTTCGCCTGCTATTTGGGGTTTTGCTAAGAATGTGAAAAACACAAAAAATACACGCATTTGGTAAGGTTCTTTTGTTTCTCAATTAAGATTGTTATTCGTGAGTTTCAGCATTTTGGTATCTAAGAAACTTCTTTATATACACGAGTTTTTGCGTTTTTTGCCTTTTGGTTCTTGTGAACCACAAGTCTTCATATTGGTTGGTTTGCATCCGTTTTAGAATTTTTCTACGTAAACCACCGAAAAAACACGTTTTCAGTAATTTTGTTTTGGATTCCCAAAGAATTTTCCTAGAATATTGGCATCTCGGTACCTATGAAGATGAATAGCAACAAAAAAAATCTATTTATTTATTTTTTTTTTCTCTATAAAGAGTGTTATTTGTGTGCTTTAGCTTTTTGGTACAAAAGGAACTTAAAAACATTCATAATAGACGTTTCTCATAATGTCTTTTCGTTTCCCAAACATAATGTTCTTTGCATGTATTTAAGCGTTTTTATAGATAACATTTTTTCAAAAACACTCAAAATACATGTCTTAGGTAATGTTATTCTGTTTCTCCATGAAGTGTGTTTTGCATGCGTTTTAGCGTTTTGGTATGTAAGGAGTTAAAAACACTTAAAGGTAAGTTCTTCGTAAAAGTTGGTTTTATTCTCATATAATGTGATTGTTCTGCTTTTTAGTGCTTTCTTGCATATCACGCTCAAAAATACTCAAAAGACACTTTTCTGATAATGTCATTTTTTTTTTCCACATAAAGCTAGTTTCGCATGTAATTTGGGATTTTCGTAACTAAGAATGTGAAAAACACTCAAAATACACACATTTTGTAAGGTACTTCTGTTTCTCAATTAAATGTGTTATTCATGAAATTCAGGATTTTGGTATGTAAGAAAATTCTCTCTATACACGAGTTTTTGCGTTTTTTTGCCACTTATTATCCACGTTTCTCGTAATGTCCTTTTGTTTCCCAATATAGAGTTCTTTCCATTCATTTTCACATTATTTGTAGGTAACACGCTCAAAAACACTCAAAATATATATTTTTGGTAATGTTATTCTATTTCTTCATATTGGTTGGTTTACATCCGTTTTAACGTTTTTCTTAGTAATTCTCTGAAAAGACACGTTTTCAGTAATATTGTTGAAATTGCTGAAAAACTCTCAAAAGACAGATTTGGGGTAAAGTCGTGTAATTTCCACATTTAGGTGGCTTTGCATGCACTTTAGGGTTTGGTATATAACTCCGGATAAAAGCTAAAATTATTGATTTTGATAATATTTTTTTTTATCTAGTTTCCCTGAATTTTGCCAGAATTTTGGCATCTCCGTACCTATGGAGATAAATAAAAAAAAAATTATATTTTTTTTATTGATATATTTATTTATTTATTTTTATTTTTTTCTCTATAAAGAGTGTTATTTGTGGGTTTTAGCTTTTTGGTACTTAAGAAACTTAAAAACACTCAATACACAATTTTCGTAATGTCCTTTCGTTTCATAAACATAGGGTTCTTTGCATGTATTTAAGCGTTTTAATAGGTAACATGATCAAAAACACTCAAAATTCATGTTTTTGCTAAAGTTATATTGTTTCTCCATAAAGGGTGTTTTGCATACGTTTTAGCGTTTTGGTATGTAAGGAGTTAAAAAAAACACTTAAAAGCAAGTTCTTGGTAAATGTTGGTTTTATTTCCATGTAATGTGATTATTCTGCTTTTTAGTGCTTTGTAGCATATCACGCTCAAAAAACACTCGAAAAACACTTTTCTGGTAATGTCATTTTTTTCCCACATAAATCTAATTTCGCATGTAATTTGGGATTTTCGTAACTAAGAATGTGAAAAACACTCAAAATACTTACATTTGGTAAGATAGTTCTGTTTCTTAATTAAAGGTGTTATTCATGAGTTTCAGCATTTTGGAATGTAAGAAACTTCTCTATGTAAACGAGTTTTTGCGTTTATTGCCTTGTGGTTCTTGTGAAACTATAAAACACTCATTATACACGTTTCTCTTAATGTCCTTTTGCTTCCCAGTAGAGAGTGCTTTCCATCCCTTTTCGCGTTTTTTGTAGGTAACAATTTCAAAAGCACTCAAAATATACCTTTTTGGTAATGTTATTCTATTTCTTCATATTGGTTGGTTTGCATCCGTTTTGGCATTTTTCTACGTAAAACACCGAAAAGACACGTTTTCAGTAATTTTGTTTTGATTCCCATATAGATTGACTTCCATGTGTTTTATCGTGTTGGTTCCTAACATGGTGAAAAACACTCACAAGACAGTTTTCTGGCAAAGATATTTAATTTCCTCATATAGGTGGCTTTGCATTCACTTTAGGGGTTTGGTACATAACAGTCCGAAAAAAAAGCTAAATTTAACTTTTTTCATAATATTCTTATTTCACATAATTTCCTGAACTTTGCCCGAATTTTGGCATCTCGTTACCTGTGAAGATGAATAAGAATAAAAAAAAAAAAACGTAATTTTATTTATTTTTTTAAATTTTTTTCTCAAAAAAGAGTGTTATATGTGGCTTTTAGCTATTTCGTACTTAATGAACTTAAAAACACTCATAATACACGTTTCTGGTAATGTCCTTTCGTTTCCCAAAAATTGGGTTCTTTGCAGGTATTTAAGCGTTTTTATTGGTAACATGATCAAAAACACTCAAAATACATATTTTTGGTAATGTTATTCTGTTTCACCATGAAGTGTATTTTGCATGCGTTTTAGTGTTTTCGTATATAAGGAGCTCAAAAACATTCAAAGGCAAGTTCTTGGTGAAAATTGGTTTTATTCCAATGTAATGTGATTGCCCTACTTTTTAGTGATTTATTGCCTATCACGCTCAAAAACACTCAAAAGACATTTTTCTGGTAATGTCATTTTTTTCCCACATAAAGCTGGTTTCGCATGCAATTTGGGGGTTTGGTAAATAAGAATGTGAAAAGCATTCAAAATACACGCATTTAGTTAGGATGTTCTGTTTCTCAATTAAGAGTGTTGTTCATGAGTTTCAGCATTTTGGTATCTAGGAAACTTCTTCATATACACTAGTTTTTGCATTTTTTTGCCTTGTTATTCTTTTGAACTATAAAACACTCATTATACACTTTTTTTTGCAATGTCCTTTCCTTTCCCATTATAGAGTGCTTTGCATCAATTTTTTCGTTTTTTATAGATAACAAGCTCAAAAACACTCAAAATACACCTTTTTGGTAATGTTTTTTCTATTTCTTTATATTGGTTGGTATGCATCCGGTTTAGCGTTTTTCTACGTAAAACTTTGAAAAGACACGTTTTCAGTAATTTTGTTTTGGATTTCCATATAGAGTGACTTTCATATTATTTATCATTTTCGTGCCTAACATTCGGAAAAACAATAAAAAAAACATGTTTCTTGTAAAGTTATTTAATTTCCCCATATAGATTGCTTTCCATTCACTTTAGGGTTTGGTACATAACTAAAATTAACTTTTTCGATAATAAACTTTTTTCCACATAATTTCCCTCAATTTTGGGAGAATTTTGGCATCTTGGCAGCTATGGACATCAACAACAAAAAATGCTATTTTATATTTTATTTATTTGTTTTATCTTTTCTCTATAAAGAGTGTTATTTGTGGGTTTTAACGTTTTGGGACTTAAGGACCTTAAAAACACATAATACACTTTTCTCGTTATGTCCTTTCGTTTCCCAAACATAGGGTTCTTTGCATTTATTTAAGCGTTTTTATAGGTAACATGATCAAAAACACTTAAAACAAATATTGTTGGTAATGTTATTCTGCTTCTCCATGAAGGTGTGTTTTGCATGCGTTTTAGCATTTTGGTATGTAAGGAGCTCAAAAACACTTAAAGGCAAGTTATAGATAAAAATTGGTTTTATTTATATGTAATGTGATTGCCCTGCTTTTTAGTGCATTATTGCCTATCACGCTCAAAAACACTCAAAAGAAATTTTTCTGGTAATGTCATTTTTTTCTCACATAAAGCTGGTTTTGCATGCAATTTGGAGTTTTGTTAAGTAAGAATGTGAAAAGCACTCAAAGAGTGTTATGAGTTTCAGCATTTTGGTATCAAGGAAACTTCTCCATATACAAGAGTTTTTGTGTTTTTTGCCTTGTGGTTCTTTTGAACTATAAAACACTCATTATCCGCTTCTCTTGCAATATCCTTTTTTTTTTCTTAATATAGAGTGCTTTGCATCAATTTTCGCGTTTTTTCTAGGTAACAAGCTCAAAAACACTCACAATATACCTTTTTGGTAATGTTTTTCTATTTCTTGATATTGGTTGGTTTGCATCCGTTTTAGCGTTTTTCTACGTAAAACACTAAGAAGACACGTTTTCAGTAATTTTGTTTTGGATTCCCATATAGAGTGAGTTCCTTATTATTGATCGTTTTGGTGCCTAACATGCTGAAAACACTCAAAAGACAGATTTCTGGTAAGGTCGTTTAATTTCCTCATATAGGAGGCTTTGCATGCACTTTAGGGTTTGGTTACATAACAGTCCGAAAAAAAAAGCTAAAATTAACTTTTGTAATAATTTTCTTTTATCATATAATAGCCCTGAATTTTCCCAGAATTTTGGCATCTCGGTACCTATGAAGATGAATAACAAAAAAAAAAAAAAATACTATTTTTATATATTTTTATTTATTTGTTTTTCTAAATAAAGAGTGTTATTTGTGGGTTTTAGCTTCTTGGTACTTAAGGATCTTAAAAACACTCATAATACACGTTTCTCGTAATGTCCTTTCGTTTCCCAAACATAAGGTTTTATGCATGTATTTATGCGTTTTTATAGATATGATCAAAAACACTCAAAATACATGTTTTTAGTAATGTTATTCTGTTTCTCAATAAAGTGTGTTTTTCATGCGTTTTAGCGGTTTGGTATATAAGGAGCTCAAAAAAACTTAAAGGCAAGTTTTTGGTAAAAATTGGTTTTATTCCAATGTAATGTGATTGCCCTGCTTTTTAGTGCTTTATTGCCTATCACGCTCAAAAACACTCAAAAGACATTTTTCTGGTAATGTCATTTTTTTCCCACATAAAGCTGGTTTTGCATGCAATTTGGGGTTTTGGTAATTAAGAATGTGAAAAGCACTCAAAATTCACGCATTTAGTAAGGCTGTTCTGTTTCTTAATTAAAAGTTTTATTCATGAGTTTCTGCATTTTGGTATGTAAGAAACTTCTGTAATACACACATTTGGTAAGGTATTTCTGTTTCTCAATTAAAAGTTATTCATGAATTTCAGCATTTTGGTATGTAAAAAACTTCTCTATGTACACGAGTTTTTGAGATTTTTGCCTTTCCATCCATTGGAGTGCTTTCCATTCATTTTCGCATTTATTGTAGGTAACAAGCTCAAAACCAAATAAAAATATATCTTTATGGCAATGTTATTCTGTTTCTTCATATTGGTTGGTTTGCATCCGTTTTAGCGTTTTTCTACGTAAATCACTAAAAAGACACTTTTCAGTAATATTGTTGAAATTGCTGAAAAACACTCAAAAGACAGGTTTCTGGTAAAGTTGTGTAATTTCCCCATATAGGTGGCTTTGCATGCACTTCACGGTTTGGTACATAAATACGGAAAAAAGCTAAAATTATTTTTTTTATAATGATTTTTTTTACAAAATTTCCCTAAATTTTGCCAGAATTTTGGGATCTCGGTACCTATGAAGGTGAATAATAAAAAAAAATATCGTTTTTTTTTCTCTATAAAAAGTGTTATTTGTGGGTTTTAGGTTTTTGGTTCTGAAAGAACTTAAAAACACTCATAATACACCTTTCTCGTAATGTCCTTTCGTTTCTCAAACATAAGGTTTTTTGCATGTTTTTAGGCGTTTTTATAGATAACATGATGAAAAACACTCAAAATACATGTTTTTGGTAATGGAAAAGGTGTTTTGCATGCGTTTTAGCGTTTTGGTATGTAAGGATATCAAAAACACTTAAAGGCAAGTTATTGGTAAAATTTAGTTTTATTTCCATGTAATGTAAAATGCCCTGCCTTTTAGTGTTTTATTGCCTAACACGCTCAAAAACACTCAAAAGACATGCAAAGCCTTCCTTATGAGGAAATGCAACGACCTTACCAGAAATGTATCTATTGAGTGTTTTTCAGCATGTTAGGCACCAAAACGATAAATAATAAGGAACTCACTCTATATGGGAATCCAAAACAAAATTACTGAAAACATGTCTTCTCATTGTTTTACGTAGAAAAACGCTAAAACAGATGCAAACCAACCAATATCAAGAAGTAGAAAAACATTACCAAAAATGTATATTTTGAGTTTTTTTGAGCTTGTTACCTACAAAAAAAACGCCAAAATTGATACAAAGCACTTTATACTGGGAAACAAAGGCACTTTGTGAGAAAAGTCTATAATAAATGTTTTATAGTTCAAAAGAACCACAAGGCAAAAAACGCAAAAACTCGTGTATATGGAGAAGTTTCCTAGATACCAAAAAGCTGATACTCTTGAATAACACACTTAATTGAGAAACACAACAACCTTACTAAATGCGTGTCAAAAACATTAAAGGCAAGTTCTTGGTAAAAGTTGATTTCATTCCCATATAATGTGATTGCCCTGGTTTTTAGTGCTTTATTGCCTAACACGCTCAAAAACACTCAAAAGACACATTTGGTAATGTCCCTTTTTTTTCCCACATAAAGCTAGTTTCGCATGCTATTTGGGGTTTTGCTAACAATGTGAAAAACTCTCAAAATACACGCATTTGGTAAGGATTTTCTGTTTCTCAATTAAGATTGTTATTCATGAGTTTCAGCATTTTGTTATCTAAGAAACTTCTTTATATACACGAGTTTTTGCGTATTTTGCCTTTTGGTTCTTGTGAACCACAAGTTCTTTTGCCCGAAAATAATAAGACACTCATTATACACATTTCTCGTAATGTCCTTTGGTGCTTTGCATCCATTTTTTGCGTTTTTTGTAGGTAACAAGCTCAAAACACTCAAAATATAGCTTTTTCGTAATGTTATTCTATTTCTTCATATTGGTTGGTTTGCAACCGTTTTAGCGTTTTTCTACGTAAAACACCGAAAAAACACGTTTTCAGTAATTTTGTTTGTGATTCCCAAAGAATTTTGCCAGAATTTTGCATCTAGGTACCTATGAAAGTGAATAACAAAAAAAAATTTTTTTTTTTTTTTCTCTATAAAGAGTGTTATTTGTGTGTTTTATCTTTTTGGTACAAAAGGAACTTAAAAACTCATAATACACGTTTCTCGTAATGTCCTTTCGTTTCCCAAACATCATGTTCTTTGCATGTATTTAAGCGTTTTTATAGATAACATGATCAAAAACACTCAAAATACATGTCTTTATTAATGTTATTCTGTTTTTCCATAAAGTGTGTTTTGCATGCGTTTTAGAGCTTTTGTATGTAAGGAGTTAAAAACACTTAAAGGCAAGTTCTTCGTAAAAGTTGGTTTTATTCCCATATAATGTGATTGTTCTGCTTTTTAGTGCTTTCTTGCATATCACGCTCAAAAACACTCAAAAGACACTTTTCTGATAATGTCATTTTTTTTTTCCACATAAAGCTAGTTTCGCATGTAATTTGGCGTTTTCGTAACTAAGAATGTGAAAAACACTCAAAATACACACATTTTGTAAGGTACTTCTGTTTCTCAATTAAAAGTGTTATTCATGCATTTCAGCATTTTGGTATGTAAGAAACTTCTCTCTATACACGATTTTTTGCGTTTTTTGCCTTGTGGTTCTTGTTAAACTATAAAACACTCATTATACACGTTTTTAGTAATGTCCTTTTGTTTTCCAATATGGAGTGTTTTCCATTCATTTTCGCATTTTTTGTAGATAACACGTTCAAAAACACTCAAAATATATCTTTTTGGTAATGTTTTTCTATTTCTACATATTGGTTGGTTCACATCCGTTTTAGCGTTTTTCTTAGTAAATCTCTGAGAAGACACGTTTTCAGTAATATTGTTGAAATTGATAAAAACACTCAAAAGACATGTTCCTGGTAAAGTCGTGTAATTTCCCCATCTAGGTGGCTTTCCATGCACTTTAGGGTTTGGTAGATAACTCCGAATAAAAGCTAAAATCATTGATTTTGATCATTTTTTTTTTTATCTAATTTCCCTGAATTTTGCCAGAATTTTGGCATCTCGGTACATATGAAAATGAATAAAAAAAAATTCTTATTTATATTTTTTTTATTTATTTATTACTTTTTTTTCACTATAAAGAGTGTTATTTGTGGGTTTTAGCTTTTTGGTACTTAAGGATTTTAAAAACACTCATAATATACAATTTTCGTAATGTCCTTTCGTTTTACAAACATAGAACTCTTTGCATGTATTTAAGCGTTTTTATAGGTAACATGATCAAAAACACTTAAAATTCATATTTTTGGTAATGTTATTTTGTTTCTCCATATAGGGTGTTTTGCATGCGTTTTAGCGTTTTGGTATGTAAGGAGTTAAAAAAAACACGTAAAGGCAAGTTCATGGTAAAAGTTGGTTTTATTCCCATGTAATGTGATTATTCTGCTTTTCAGTGCTTTGTTGCATATCACGCTCAAAAACACTCGAAAGACACTTTTCTGGTAATGTCATTTTTTTCACATATAAAACTGGTTTCGCATATAATTTGTGATTTTCGTAACTAAGAATGTAAAAAACACTCAAAATGCTCACATTTGTTAAGATAGTTCTGTTTCCCAATTAAAACTGTTATTCATGAGTTTCAGCATTTTGGAATGTAAGAATCTTCTCTATATACACGAGTTTTTGCGTTTTTTGCATTGTGGTTCTTGTGAAAGTATAAAACACTCATTATACACGTTTCTCGTAATGTCCTTTTGTTTCCCAATATAGAGTGCTTTCCATCCATTTTCGCGTTTTTTGTAGGTAACAATTTCAATAACACTCAAAATATACTTTATTGGTAATGTTATTCTATTTCTTCATATTGGTTGGTTTGCATCCGTTTTAGCGTTTTTCTACGTAAAACACCGAAAAGACACGTTTTCAGAAATTTGGTTTTGGATTCCCATATAGATTGGCTTCCATGGGTTTTATCATGTTGGTTCCTAACATGCTGAAAAACACTCATTAGACAGTTTTCTGGCAAAGACATTTAATTTCCCCATATAGGTTGGTTTGCAAGCGCTTTAGGGGTTTGGTACATAACAGTCCGAAAAAAAAAGCTAAATTTAACTTTTTTGATAATGTTCTTATTTCACATAATTTCTTAAACTTTGCCCGAATTTTGGCATCTCGTTACCTGTGAATATGAATAAGAATGAAAAAAAATATCGTTTTTTTCTTTTTTTATTTTTTTCTTAATAAAGACTGTTATTTGTGGGTTTTAGCTTTTTCGTACTTAATGAACTTTAAAACACTCATAATACACGTTTCTCGTAATGTCCTTTCGTTTCCCAAAAATAGGGTTGTTTGCTTGTATATAAGCGTTTTTATTGGTAACACGATAAAAAAAACACTCAAAATACATGTTTTTGGTAATGTTATTCTGTTTCAACATGATGTGTATTTTGCATGCGTTTTAGGGTTTTGGTATATAAAGAGCTCAAAACACTTAAAGTCAAGTTCTTGGTAAAAATTGGTTTTATTCCAATTTAATGTGATTGCCCTGCTTTTTAGTGCTTTATTGCCAATCACGCTCAAAAACACTCAAAAGACATTTTTCTGGTAATGTCATTTTTTTTCCCATAAAGCTGGTTTCGCGTGCAATTTGGGGTTTTGTTAACTAAGAATGTGAAAAGCACTCAAAATACACGCTTTTAGTAAGGATGTTCTGATTCTCAATTAAGAGTGTTGTTCATGAGTTTCAGCATTTTGGAATTTTGGAAACATCTTCATATACACTAGTTTTTGCATTTTTTGCCTTTTTGTTCTGTTGAACTATAAAACACTCATTATACACTTTTCTTGCAATGTCCTTTTCTTTCCCATTATAGAGTGCTTTGCATCAATTTTCGCGTTTTTTTATAGATAACAAGCTCAAAAACTTTCAAAATATACCTTTTTGGTAATGTTTTTCTATTTCTTTATATTGGTTGGTTTGCATCCGGTTTAGCGTTTTTTACGTAAAACACTGAGAAGACACGTTTTCAGTAATTTTGTTTTGAATTCCCATATAGAGTGAGTTCCTTATTATTTATCGTTTTTGTGCCTAACATGCTGAACAACACTCAAAAGACAGATTTCTCATTTCTCAGATTTCTCAGGTCGTTTTATTTTCTCATATAGGAGACTTTGCATGCACTCTAGGGTTTAGTACATATGTCCAAAAAAAAAAAGCTAAAATTAACTGTTTTGATAATATTCTTTTATCATATAATTGCCCTGAATTTTCCCAGAATTTTGGCTTCTCGGTACCTATGAAGATGAATAACAAAAAAAAAAAAATATCCTATTTTCTTATTTTTTATTTATTTATTTTTTCTCAATAAAGAGTGTTATTTGTGAGATTTAGCTTTTTGTTACTTAAAGAAATTAAAAACACTCATAATACACGTTTCTCGTAATGTTCTTTCGTTTCCTAAACATAAGGATCTCTGCATGTATTTAAGCGTTTTTATAGAAAACATGATCAAAAAACACTCTAAATACATGTTTTTGTTAATGTTATTCTGTTTCTCTATAAAAGGTGTTTTGCATGCGTTTTAGTGTTTTGGTATGTAAGGAGCTCAAAAACACTTAAAGGCAAATTCTTGGTAAAAGTTGGTTTTATTCCCATATAATGTGATTGCCCTGCTTTTTAGTGCTTTATTGCCTAACACGCTCAAAAATTCTCACACATAAAGCTAGTTGCGCATGGAATTTTCAGTTTTGGTAACTAAGAATGTGAAAAACACTCTTCTGTTTCTTAATTAAGAGTGTTATTCATGAGTTTCAGCATTTTGTTATTTTTAGAAACTTTTCCATATACACGAGTTTTTGCATTTTATACCCTGTGATTCTTGTGAAACTATGAAACACTTATTATACACGTTTCTCGTTATATCCTTTTTTTTTTTTCCTAATATAGAGTGCTTTGCATCCATTTTCGCATTTTTTTTATGTAACAAACTCAAAAATACTCAAAATATACCTTTTTGATAATGATATTATATTTCTTCATATTGGTTGGTTTGCATGTTTTAGCGTTTTTCTACGTAAAACTTTGAAAAGACACGTTTTTATTAATTTTGTTTTGGTTTTCCATATACAGTGACTCCTATTATTTTTGTCGTTTTGGTGCCTAACATGCGGAAAAACACTGAAAAAGACAGGTTTCTTGTAAAGTGGTTTAATTTCCCCATATAGATGGCTTTCCATACACTTTAGGGTTTGGTACATAACTCCGATAAAAAAGCTAAAATTAACTTTTTCGATAATGTTCTTTTTTTTCCATATAATTTCCCTGAATTTTGTCAGATTTTTGTCATCTTGGCAGCTATGAACATCAATAACAAAAAAAAATTGCTATTTATTTATTTATTTATTTATTTATTTATTTACTTATTTCTCTTTAAAGAGTGTTATTTGTGGGTTTAAACGTTTTGGTACTTAAGGACATTAAAAACACATTATACACGTTTCTCGTTATGTCCTTTCGTTTCCCAAACATAGGGTTCTTTGCATGTATTTAAGCGTTTTTATAGGTAACATGATCAAAAACACTTAAACACATGTTGTTGGTAATGTTATTCTGCTTCTCCATAAAGGAGTGTTTTGCATGCGTTTTAGCGTTTTGATATTTAAGGTCAAAAACACTTGAAGGCAAGTTATTGGTAAAAGTTGGTTTTATTCCCATGTAATGTGATTGCCCTGGTTTTTTGTGCTTTATTGCCTAAAACGCTCAAAAATACTCAAAAGACACTTCTGGTAATGTCATTTTTTTCTCACATAAAGCTAGTTTCGCATGCTATTTGGGATTTTGCTAAAAATGTGATAAACACTTAAAATACACGCATTTGGTAAGGTTGTTCTGTTTCTCAATTAAGATTGTTATTCATGTGTTTCAGCATTTGGTATCTAACAAACTTCTATATATATATATATATGAGTTTTTGCGTTTTTTGCCTTGTGGTTCTTGTGAACCACAAGTTCTTTTACCCGAAAATAATAAGACACTCATTATACACGTTTCTCGTAATGTCCTTTTGTTTTACCATTTTCGCGTTTTTTGTAGGTAACAAGCTCAAAAACACTCAAAATATACCTTCTTGGTAATGTTATTTTCTTTCTTCATATTAATTGGTATGCATCCGTTTTAGCGTTTTAATACATAAAACACCGAAAAGACACCTTTTTCAGTAAATTTTGTTTTGGATTCCCATATAGAGTGACTTCCATGTTATTTATCGTTTTGGTGCTTAACATGCTGAAAAACACTCATAAGACAGTTTTCTGGCAAAGACGTTTAATTTCCCCATATAGGTGGCTTTGCATGCACTTTAGGGTTTGGTACATAGGTGTCCGAAAAAAAAAGCTAAAATTAACTTTTTTTATAATGTTTTTATTTCCTATAATTTCCTGAATTTTGTCCGAATTTTGGCATCTCGGTACCTATGAAGATGATTAACAAAAAAAAAAAAAAATACTATTTTTTACTGGTATTTACTTACCAGATTTTTGGTGAGGTCGTTTAATTTCCTCATATAGGAGGCTTTGCATGCACTTTAGGGTTTGGTACATAACAGTCCGAAAAAAAAAGTAAAATTAACTTTTTTTTATAATTTTCTTTTATCATATAATAGCCCTGAATTTTCCCAGAATTTTGGCATCTCGGTACAATAAAAATAACAAAAAACTATTTTTTTTTTCTAAATAAAGAGTGTTATTTGTGGGTTTTAGCTTTTTGGTACTTAAGGATCTTAAAAACAATTATAATACACATTTCTCGTAATGTCCTTTTGTTTCCCAAACATAAGGTTCTTTGCATGTATTTAAGCCTTTTTATAGATAACATGATAAAAAAACACTCAAAATATATGTTTTTGGTAATTTTATTGTTTCTCCATAAAAGGTGTTTTGCATGCGTTTTAGCGTTTTGGTATGTAATGAGCTCAAAAACACTTAAAGGCAAGTTCTTGGTAAAAGTAGTTTTTATTCCCATGTAATGTGATTCCCCTGCTTTTTAGTGCTTTATTGCCTAACACGTTCAAAAACACTCAAAAGACACTTTTCTTTTCCAACATAAAGCTAGTTTTGCATGGAATTTGGGTTTTGGTAACTAAGAATGTGAAAAACACTCAAAATACACACGTTTAGTAAGGTAGTTCTGTTTCTCAATTAAAAGTGTTATTCATGAGTTTCAGCATTTTGGTATGTAAGAAACTTCTCTATGTACACGAGTTTTTGAGTTTTTTGCCTTGTGGTTAATGTGAAACTATAAAACACTCATTATACACGTTTCACGTAATGTCCTTTTCTTTCCCAATAAAAAGTGCTTTCCATCCATTTTCGCATTTTTTGTAGGTAACAAGATCAAAAACACATCAAAATATATCTTTTTGATAATGTTATTCTATTTTTTTCATATTGGTTGGTTTACATCCGTTTTAGCGTTTTTCTACCAAAATCACTGAAAAGACACGTTTTCAGTAATATTGTTGAAATTGCTAAAAAAAAACACTCAAAAGACAGGTTTCTCGTTAAGTCGTGTAATTTTCCCATATAGGTGGCTTTGCAAGCACTTCAGGGTTTGGTACATAACTCCGGAAAAAAGCAAAAATTTTTTTTTTTTATTAATGATTTATTTTTACAATATTTCCCTGAATTTTGCAAGAATTTTGGCATCTCGGTATATATAAAGATGAATAATAAATTTTTTTTTTCTCTATAAAGAGTGTTATTTGTGGTACTTAAGGAACTTAAAAACAGTCATAATACACGATTTTCGTAATGTCCTTTTGTTATACAAGCATAGTGTTCTTTACATGTATTTAAGCGTTTTTATAGGTAACATGATCAAAAACACTCCAAATACATGCTTTTGGTAGTTATTCTGTTTCTCCATAAAGGGTGTTTTGCATGCGTTTTAGCGTTTTGGTATGTAAGGAGTTAAAAAAACACTTAAAGGCATGTTCTTCGTAAAAGTTGGTTTTATTCACATGTAATGTGATTGTTCTGCTTTTTATTGCTTTGTTGCATATCATGCTCGAAAACACTCAAAATACACTTTTCTGGTAATGTCAATTTTTTTCCCACATGAAGCTAGTTTCGCATGTATTTTGGCATTTTCGTAACTAAGAATGTGAAAAACACTCAAAATACACAATTTGGTAAGGTAGTTCTATTTATTGATTAAAAGTGTTATTCATGCATTTCATCATTTTGATATGTAAGAAACTTCTCTATATACACGAGTTTTTGCGTTTATTGCCTTGTGGTTCTTTTAAGACTATAAAACACTCGTTATACACGTTTCTCGTAATGTCCTTTTCTTTCCTAATATAGAGTGCTTTACATCCATTTTTGCATTTTTTGTAGGTAACAGGCTCAAAAACACTCAAAATATATCTTTTTGGTAATGTTATTCTTTTTTTTTCTTATGGGTTGGTTTGCATCCGCTTTAGCGTTTTTCTACGTAAAACACTGAAAAGACATGTTTTCAGTAATTTTGTTTTGGATTCAGATATTGGCTGACTTCCATATTATTTATCGTTTGGTGCCTAACATGCTGAAATACACTGAAAAGACAGGTTTCTGGTATGTTTTTTTTTTTTCGAAAGATGTCTTTTCGGTGTTTTTGAGCGTGTTAGACACCAAAGTGCTAAAAAAAGAAAAAAAAAAAGGGGGAAACCGCTTTATATGAGGAATAAAAACATTATGAAAAAATTTGTTTTCTCACTGTTTTTTTTATATAATATACCATAAAGCAAAAGACGCATACAAAACACTTTTTATAGAAAAACAGAATAACATTACCATGTTAGACACCTAAACACTAAAAACCATGGAAAGCTCCCTATAAGGGAATTAAAAACATTACCAAAAACGTGACAAATATATTTGAATTATTTATGTACCAAAAAACTAAATCTTATGCAAAACACCCTCTATGGAGAGAGAGAGAAAAAAAAAAACATTACGAAAAATGAATATTTTGAGTGTTTTTGTGCTTGTTACGCTCAAAAAAAAAAAAAAAAAAATTCAAATGCATGTAAATTACCCTATATGGGGAAACGGAAGGACACAACGAAAAACGTGTATTATGAATGTTTTTGTTTTTTTATTGAGATTCATAGTTATGAAAATACTAAAATGCTTGAAGAGCACGCTATATGGAGAAACAGAACAATATTAACAAAAACATGCATTTTAAATGTACGTATTTAACATTGTTAGGTACAGAAATTCATTGCAAAATGAAATTCATGCAAAGCACCATCTATGGGAAAACAAAACGACATTTCTAGAAACATGGATTTTGAGTGTTTATACACATGTTATGCAACAAAACACTAGAATAAAAAAAAGGAAAGAACCCTATATGGGTAAAACAAATAAACATTATCAAAAACATGTCTTTTGAGTGTTTTTAACTAACATACCAATACGGTAAAACGCTTGCACAACACCCTTTATGTAGAAATAGAACATGCAGACCAAAACTGTGCAATTTGAGTGTTTTTTTTTTTTTTTTTTATATATGTAAAAACGCCAAAATACATATAAAGTACCCTATATGGGGGAATTTTAAAATATTACGAGAAACGTGTATTATGACTATCTTTTTAGCTTCTCAGATAGCAAAACGGCAAAATTCATCAATAACACTCTATATGGAGAAACAGAACAAGATTTCCAAAAACGTGTATTTTGAGTAGGTACCAAAACGCCAAAATGCATAAATAACACATTATATGGAGAAAGGAAACATTTCCAAGTGTGTCTTTTGGGTGTTTATGAGCGTGTTAGGGAATAAATACGCAAAAAGCATGGAAAGCCCCTTACAAAGAGAAAAGAAAAAAAAAACATTACGAAAAAAGTGTCATTAACTGGTTTTTTTTCTTCAGAAAGTTACGTACCAAAATGCTAAAAAGAATGCAAAACACCCTTCATGTAGAAACAAAATAACATTACAAAGTAGAAAAACGTCAAAATGCAAGCAAATTACCCTGTAAATGGAAACGAAAACGTATTACTAGAAACGTGTGTTAGGAGTCTTTTTTGAGTTCTTTGGTTTGAAAACGAAAAAAAAAATGAAAGAAAGTAATATTACCAAAAACGTCTGTTTTGAGTGTTTTCCACATTGTTAAGTAAGAAAACATACAAAATGCATGCAAGTTTTCCTTAGTGGGTGAACGAAACAAAATTACAAGAAACGTATCTTGATTATTTTTTTGTGTATGTGAATCACCAAAACACCAAGAAACATGAAAAGCACCCTGTATGGGAATAACAAACGACAAAACCAAAAACGTGACTTCTGAGTTTTTTTCATTTTCTTACGTACCAAAACGCTAAAACGCAAGCAAAACACCGTTTATGGAGAAACAACAAATATTACGAAAAACATGTATTTTGAAAATTTTCGAGCTTGTTATGTACAATATCAACAAAATGCATGGAAAGTACCCCTTATAGGGAAAAGAAAAGACTACGAGAAACGTGTTTTATGAGAGTTTTTCTTTTTTTTATACCAAAACGCTAAAAAGCATGAATTGAGGACTATATAGAGAAATAAAACATTTATTTATTTCACTTTATTAAGTAAGAAAACACCAAAATTCATGCAAAGCACTATCTGTGGAGAAAGGAAACGACTGTTTGAAAAACATGCCTTTTGAGTGTTTATGAGCTTGTTAGACACTAAAACGTAAAAAATAATGGAAAGCTCTATATATGGGAAAACAAAAATAAAATGTCTCCATTGTATTTTGAGATACTAAGAAAAAAAATAAACACTGTAATATTTTCAAAACACCGTTTAAAGACAAATAGAATAACATGATCAGAATAATTTATTTTCGTTTTCGTTTTCGTGCATGTTAAGCATCAAAACACTGAAAAGCATGGAAGGCTCACTATTTGGGAAAAGAAAACAGCTTTATCAAAAACGTGTCTTTTGAGTGTTTTACAGTTCATTTCGTAAGAAAACCCTAACATATATGCAAAATACCTTGGAGAAAAACAAAAGCATTCCCCGAAAAAAAAAAAAGCGTCTTCATTGTTTTGAGCTTGTTACGTACAAAAAGATCAAAATGCACGTAACGTACCCTATATTGGGGGAAAAAAACTACATTACAAGAAACGTGTAAGAATGTTTATTTTATTTTTATTTTTTTAGCTTTTCAAATACAAAAACGTTGAAACTTAATAGTAGCACTCTCTATGAAGAAACAGGACAACAACACGAAAAACGTTTATTTTCACATTGTTAAGTACCAAGACGCTAAAATGTGTGTGTGTGTGTGTGTGTGTGTGTGTATGTGTGTGTGTGTGTGTGTGTGTGTATGTGTGTGTGTGTGTACACACACACACACACACACACACACACACACACACAAAAAAAAAAAAAAAAAAATATTTGGAAAAGAAGTTACATTTCCAGAAACATGTCTTTTGAGGGTTTATATG
Organism: Scylla paramamosain; assembly: GCF_035594125.1. Lineage (NCBI taxonomy): Eukaryota > Metazoa > Arthropoda > Malacostraca > Decapoda > Portunidae > Scylla > Scylla paramamosain. The sequence goes on along the minus strand of NC_087159.1, from coordinate 22,327,924 downwards.
CGTGTTATGCACCAAAACACTTAAAATCTTGGGGAAAAACCCTGTATAAAAAATATTACCAAAAACATGTTTCGAGTGTTTTTCAGACTGTTACGTAGAAAATGCCAAAATGCATGCAATATACCCAATATAGGGAAATGAAAAGATGTTAACGTGTATTATGAGTGTTTTTGAGTTTCAATGGAACCAAAACACTAAAACGCATGGATAGCACTCTCTGTGGAGAAAGAAAACAAGACTACCACAAACGTGTATTTTGAGTGATTTTCACAGTTAGGTAGCAAAACCCCAAAATGAATGCATATCACCCCATATGAAGAAACGCAAAATTACAATCAATGTGTTCTCCAATACGCTATAAAGCATGGAAAGCAACATTACCAAAAACGTGTCTGTTGTGTATTTTGAGTGTTTGGTAGTTACGTACCAAAACGCTAAAACGCGTTTTTGGAGAAACAAGACAAATTTACGAAAAACTTATATTTTGAGTGATTTTGGGCTTCTTACGTAGAAAACGCCAAAGTGCATGCTAATTACCCTGTATGGTGAAATTAAATGACATTTCGAGAAACGTGTACTTTGAGTGTTTTTTGAGTTTCTTCGATAGCAGAGCGCTAGAATGCATGAATAGCACTGTATATAGAGAAATAAAACAAGATTACCACAAACGTGTATTTTGAGCTTTTTTTTTTTTAACATTCTTAAGTACCAAAAAGCCAAAATGTTTGGAAGTCACCTCATATGGATAAACGAAATGAGATTACCATGTATCCTACAATTTATCCATGTATCCAACCTTGTATCAACCGTGTATTCTTTGTTTATTACTGTGTTAGCCATCAATACGCTAAAAAAAAAAAGATATAAAGTACCCTATATGGAAAAACAACAAAACATTATCGAAAAAGTGTATTTTCAGTATTTTTCAGCTACTTATGTACCAAAATTCTTAAACGCATGGAAAACACATTTTATGAAGAAACAGAATAACGTTAACAGTGTTTTTGAGCTTGTTACGGAGAAAAAACGCTAAATGTACGCAAAGTACCCTATATGAGGAAAAGAAAAGACATTACGAGAAACCTTTATTATAATTGTTTTAAAACTTCTTAGATATCTAAGCGCGAAAACGCACGAATAACATTTATATAAAGGGAAAGAACAACATTACCATAAACATGTATTTTGATTGGTTTTCATATTTTCATGTACAAATATGCAAAACTGCATGCAAAACATAATCTATGAAAACGAAACGTTATTTCTAGAAAAAAAAAAAAATTCAGTATTTATAAGGGTATTAGGCACCAAAAAAAAGCTAAAGAGCATGGAAAGCTATGTGGGGAAACAAAATAATATTCACCAAAAAACGTGTCTTTTGAGTGTTTTTCCGTTACTTACATACCAAAACACCCTTGATGAACAAAGAGAATAAAATAACAAGAAACATGTATTTTCATTTTTTTTTTTCGTGCTTGTTTATCACAAAAAAAAAAGGAAGCCAAAATGCATGGAAGAACCCTATATAGGGATATGTCTCTTGAATGTTTTTAAGCTTTTTCAATAACAAAACATTAATACGCATCCAAAACTCTCCTTATAAACAAAAAGAAAACATTACCAAAACCATAGAAGTTGAGAGTTATATATAAACTTTCTTCCGTAGAAAAAACGCCAAAATGCATTAAACGTATATCATATATTGTGAAAGGAAAATATATTACAAGAAACGTGTATAGTGGGTGATTATGAACTTCGTAGCTACACTAAAAAAAAAAATAAATAAATAAATAAGACACTAAAACACTAAAACGCGTGAAACTCATTGTGTATGGAAAAATATAACATTATCAAAAAGGTGTTTGTTTTTTTTAGTGGTGTTTAACTTTGTTCGTTACCAACACGACAAAATGCATGAGAACAACGTGATTTGAAAAAAAGAAAAAAAAAAAAGAAATTTACAAAAAAATATGTATTGTAAGCGTATTTGAGGTCATTAGGTACCAAATGGAAAAAAAATGCATGCAAACCACATTATATAAGGAAACGAAAGGACATCATGAGAAACGTGTACAATAAGTGTTTTTGAGCTTCTTAGGTACAAAAAACGCAAAAGCGGTTGAATAGCACTCTATATGAAAAAGCAGAATACCATTACCAAATTTTTTTAATTTTTTTTTTATTGGTACCAAAATGCCAAAATGCATTCAAAGCACCTTATATGAGGAAAAGAAACATTTCCTGAAACGTGTCTTTTGAGTGTTTATGAGCGTTTCAGGGTCCAAAATGAGAATCACCATATATGGGAATATAAAACAGTTTTATGAAAAACATGTCTTTCGAGTGATTTTGAGCTTTTATACTAACACACGAAAACGTATTCAAAAAAAAAAAAGGAAAAAGAATAACATTCATAAAACAACTATATTAAGTGTTTTTGAGCTTGTTAGGTACAAATTTCGCAAAATGCATGGAAAGTACACTATATGAGGTAACAAAAGAACATTATTAGAAATGCGTATTATGAGTGCAATTGAGCTTTTTAAGTATCAAAACATTAAGACACATGAATCACACTCTATATGGAAAACAGAATTACATTACCAAAAAACAGTATTTTGAGTATTTTTTCACAGCCTAAATTCTGAAGTGTAGGCATATCTCTATATATGATGAATTAAAACCTCATTTTCAGAAACATGTCTTTTAAATGTCTTTTGGAGTGTGTTAGGCACCAAAACTCTAAGAAGCATGATAGCACCCTGTATGTAAAAAAAAAAAGAAAAAAAAACGTGTCTTTACAGTGTTTCTTCGGTATTTACGTACAAAACGCTAAAACGCATGTAAAACATCCTTTATAAAAAAAAAAACATGATAATATATCAAAAAAGTGTTTCAAATGGTTTTGAGCTTGTTACGTACAAAACAACCAAAATGTACGGAAAGTATATCATATGGGGAAATAAAGGAATATTACCATGGAGGTGTATTTTGAGTGTTATTGAGCTTCTTAGATAACAAAACACTAAAAATCATGAATAGCACTCTATATGGAGAAACAGAACAATATTACCAAAAATGTGTATTTTGAGTGTTAGATACCAAAATACCAAAATCCATGCAATGCACCCACTATGGTGAAGGAAACGATATTTCCAGAAATATTTCTTTTTGAATGTTTATGGGCGCGTTAGGCACCAAAACGCCAAAAAAAAAAAAAAGTAAAAGAAAACAAAGCAACATTCCGAAGATCGTGTCTTTTGAGACATTTGAGCTAGTTAAGTACCAAAATCTAAAAAGCTTGCAAAACACATTATTGAGAAACACAATAACATTACCAAAAATATGTATTTCCAGTGTTTTTCAGTTTGTTGCGTGGAAAACGCCAAAATCCATGCAAAGTAACCTATATGTGAAAATGAAAGGATATTACGTAAAATATATTTTAGGGTGTTTTTTTTTTTTTTAGCTTATTAGGCACTAGATGTAAAAACGCGTTCTCTGTATAGAGAAACAGAACAACATCTTCAAATATGTCTACTTTCAGTGTATTTTATAATGTTAGGTACCAAAATGCAAAAATGCATGCAAAGTCCTCTATATGAAAAATCGAAACGACATTACGGTAAACGTGTATTATGAATGTTTTTTGAGCTTTTTAAGTACGAAAAACGCTATATGGGGAAATAAAGGAACATTACGATAGAGGTGTATTTTGAGTGTTATTGAGCTTCTTAGATAACAAAAAGCTAAAAGGCATGAATAGTACTCTAAATGGAGAAACATAACGTTACAAAGAATGTGTATTCTGAGTGTTTTTTTTCACTTTGTTAGACGCCAAAACGCCAAAAAAAAAAAAAAACATGCAAAGCACCGTTTATGGTGAATCGAAACGATATTTCCAGAAATGTCTTTTGAATATTTTTCTGTGTTTGACAATAAAATGCTAAAAAGCATGGAAAGCATGTGTATTTCACATTGTGAAGTACGAAAAAGTTTTTTTTTTTTTTTTTACGTAAAAAAAAATCTAAAAACGACTTTACGAAAAACGTGTATTTATGAATGTTTTTGAGCTTCTTAAGTACAAAAAAAAGCTAATAAACATTGATAACACTCCATAAGGAAAACATTTAAAAAAAAAATCATGTACCTTGCATAGATTTTGGTACGTAACTATATGATGTATACTCAAAATATTCGTTTTTGATAATGTTATCTGTTTCTTCATATAGAGTAAAATTCGTTCTTTTTTTTAGCGTTTTGGTACCGAAGAAACTCAAAAACACTCATAATACACGTTTCTCGAAATGTCTTTTTGTTTTCTCATATAGGGTATCTTACATGCATTTTGGCATTTTTGTACGTAACGAGATGAAAAACTCTCAAAATATTTGTTTTTGGTATTGTTATTCTATTTCTCCATAAAGGTGGTTTTTTATGCTTTCTAGGATTTTGGTATGTAAATAGCTCAAGAACACTTAAAATATATATTTTTTCATAATATTGTTTTGCATTACATTATAGGGTGATTTCCATGGTTTATAGCGTTTTTGTGCCTAAAACGCCCATAAATACTCAAAATACACCTTTCTGGAACTATCGTTTCGTTTCCCTGTGGCTTTAAGCTTTTCATGTCTCTGTACCTAACAATAACCTAATAACTTAATAACAATATCTAACACTTAAAATTCATGATTTTGGTAATGTTGTTCTCTTTCAACATATACAGTTATATCACCGTGTTTTCGTGTTTTGGTGCCTAAGAAACACAAAAACACTCATAATAAACGTTTCTCATAATATCTTATCTTTTCCCTTTATATGGGACTTTGCTTGCATTTTCGAGTTTTTCTACGAAACAAGCCCAGAAACTCAAAATCCATGTTTTTTTTTTTATGTTATTCTGTTTCATAATGCCTTTCATCGTTTTGGCACCTAGGAAACTCAAAAACAGTTCAAAAAACACGTTTTTTGTAATGCTTTGTATTCCCATATAGGGTGATTTTCATGCATTTTATCACCCAAAAGACACACTTGGAAATGTTTCCTTTCTCCATATAATGTGTTATTTATGCATTTTGGCGTTTTGGTACCTACTCAAAATACACGTTTTTAGAAATCTTGTTCTGTTTCTCCATACAGAGTATTATTCATGAATTTTGCCGTTTTGCTATCTGAGAAGCTAAAAAGATAGTTATAATACACGTTTCTCGTAATATTTTAAAATTTCCCCATATAGGGTACTTTATATGCATTTTGTAATTTTTACATATAAATAAAATAAAATAAAAAAAAACACTCAAATTGCACGGTTTTGGTCTGCATGTTCTATTTCTACATAAAGGGTGTTGTGCAAGCGTTTTACCGTATTGGTATGTTAGTTAAAAACACAAAAAAAAAATGTTTTTGATAATGTTGATTTGTTTTACCCATATAGGGTTCTTTGCTTTTTTTTTCTAGTGTTTTGTTGCATAACATGTGTATAAACACTCAAAATCCATATTTCTAGAAATGTTTCGTTTTTCCATAGATGGTGCTTTGCATGAATTTCATTTTGCAATGAATTTCTGTACCTAACAATGTTAAATACGTACATTTAAAATGCATGTTTTTGTTAATATTGTTCTGTTTCTCCATATAGAGTGCTCTTCAAGCATTTTAGTATTTTCATAACTATGAATCTCAATAAAAAAAAAAAAAAACATTCATAATACACGTTTTTCGTAGTGTCCTTCCATTTCCCCATATAGGGTAATTTACATGCATTTGGATTTTTTTTTTTTGTGCGTAGCAAGCACAAAACACTCAAAATATTCATTTTTCGTAATGTTTTTTTTTTTCTCTCTCCATAGAGGGTGTTTTGCATAAGATTTAGTTTTTTGGTACATAAATAATTCAAATATATTTGTCACGTTTTTGGTAATGTTTTTTATTCCCTTATAGGGAGCTTTCCATGGTTTTTAGTATTTAGGTGTCTAACATGGTAATGTTATTCTGTTTTTCTATAAAAAGTGTTTTGTATGCGTCTTTTGCTTTATGGTATATTACATAAAAAAACAGTGAGAAGACAAATTTTTTCATAATGTTTTTATTCCTCATATAAAGCGGTTTCCCCCTTTCTTTTTTTCTTTTTTTAGCACTTTGGTGTCTAACACGCTCAAAAACACCGAAAAGACATCTTTCGAAAAAAGAAAAAAAAAGGATACCAGAAACCTGTCTTTTCAGTGCATTTCAGCATGTTAGGCACCAAACGATAAATAATATGGAAGTCAGCCAATATGTGAATCCAAAACAAAATTACTGAAAACATGTCTTTTCAGTGTTTTACGTAGAAAAACGTTAAAGCGGATGCAAACCAACCCATATAAAAAACAATAGAATAACATTACCAAAAAGATATATTTTGAGTGTTTTTGAGCCTGTTACCTACAAAAAATGCAAAAATGGATGTAAAGCACTCTATATTAGGAAACAAAAGGACATTACGAGAAATGTGTATAACAAGTGTTTTATAGTTTTAAAAGAACCACAAGGCAATAAACGCAAAAACTCGTGTATATAGAGAAGTTTCTTACATATCAAAATGATAAAATGCATGAATAACACTTTTAATCGATAAACAGAACTACCTTACCAAATTGTGTATTTTGAGTGTTTTTCACATTCTTAGTTACGAAAATGCCAAATTACATGCGAAACTAGCTTCATGTGGGAAAAAAATGACATTACCAGAAAAATGTCTTATGAGTGTTTTTGAGCGTGATATGCAACAAAGCAATAAAAAGCAGAATAATCACATTACATGTGAATAAAACCAACTTTTACAAAGAACATGCCTTTAAGTGTTTTTTAACTCCTTACATACCAAAACGCTAAAGCGCATGGAAAACACTCTTTATGGAGAAACAGAATAACATTACCAAAAACATGTATTTTGAGTGTTTTTGATCATGTTACCTATAAAAACGCTTAAATACATGTAAAGAACACTATGATTGTATAACAAAAGGACATTACGAAAATCGTGTATTATGACTGTTTTTAACTTCCTTAAGTACCACAAATAACACTCTTTATAGAGAGAAAAAAAAAAATTTGTTATTTATCTTTACATGTACCGAGATGCCAAAATTCTTGCAAAATTCAGGGAAATTTTGTAAAAAAAAAATCATTATAAAAAAAAAATAATTTTAGCATTTTCCGGAGTTATGTACCAAACCCTGAAGTGCTTACAAAGCCACCTATATGGGGAAATTACAAGACTTTACCAGAAACCTGTCTTTTGAGTGTTTTTTTTTTAGCAATTTCAACAATATTACTGAAAACGTGTCTTTTCAGTGATTTAGGTAGAAAAACGTTAGGAAAAAAAAGTAAATACCAGTAAAAAATAGTATTTTTTTTTTTTGTTAATCATCTTCATAGGTACCGAGATGCCAAAATTCGGACAAAATTCAGGAAATTATAGGAAATAAAAACATTATCAAAAAAGTTAATTTTACCTTTTTTTTCGGACTCCTATGTACCAAAACCTAAACTGCAGGCAAAGCCACCTATATGGGGAAATTAAACGTCTTTGCCAGAAAACTGTCTTATGAGTGTTTTTCAGCATGTTAAGCACCAAAACGATAAATAATATAGAAGTCACTCTATATGGGAATCCAAAACAAAATTTACTGAGAAAGGTGTCTTTTCGGTGTTTTATGTATAAAAACGCTAAAACGGATGGATACCAATCAATATGAAGAAAGAAAATAACATTACCAAGAAGGTATATTTTGAGTGTTTTTGAGCTTGTTACCTACAAAAAACGCGAAAATAGAAGCAAAGCACTCGCAGTTGGGAAACAAAAGGACATTACGAGAAACGTGTATAATGAGTGTCTTATTATTTTCGGGGAAAAGAACTTGTGGTTCACAAGAACCACAAGGCAGAAAACGCAAAAACTCATATATATAAAGAAGTTTGTTAGATACCAAATGCTGAAACACATGAATAACAATGCTAATTGAGAAACAGAACAACCTTATCAAATACGTGTATTTTAAGTGTTTTTCACATTTTTAGCAAAATCCCAAATAGCATGCGAAACTGGCTTAATGTGAGAAAAAAATGACATTACCAGAAGTGTCTTTTGAGTGTTTTTGAGCGTGTTAGGCAATAAAGCACATAAAACCAGGGCAATCACATTACATGGGAATAAAACCAACTTTTACCAATAACTTGCCTTCAAGTGTTTTTGACCTTACATACCAAAACGCTAAAACGCATGCAAAACACTCCTTTATGGAGAAGCAGTATAACATTACCAACAACATGTGTTTAAGTGTTTCTGATCATGTTACCTATAAAAACGCTTAAATACATGCAAAGAACCCTATGTTTGGGAAACGAAATGACATAACGAGAAACGTGTATAATGTGTTTTTAAGGTCCTTAAGTACCAAAACGTTAAAACCCACAAATAACACTCTTTATAGAGAAATAAATAAATAGATAAATAAATAAATAACAAAAAAAAAAATTTTTTTTGTTATTGATATTCATAGCTGCCAAGATGACAAAATTCTGACAAAATTCAGGGAAATTATATGGAAAAAAAAGAACATTATCGAAAAAGTTAATTTTAGCTTTTTTTATCGGAGTTATGTACCAAACCCTAAAGTGTATGGAAAGCCATCTATATGGGGAAATTAAACCACTTTACAAGAAACCTGTCTTTTTCAGTGTTTTTCCGCATGTTAGGCACCAAAACGACAAAAATAATAGGAGTCACTGTATATGGAAAACCAAAACAAAATTAATAAAAACGTGTCTTTTCAAAGTTTTACGTAGAAAAACGCTAAAACATGCAAACCAACCAATAGGAAGAAATATAATATCATTACCAAAAAGGTATATTTTGAGTATTTTTGAGTTTGTTACATAAAAAAAATGCGAAAATGGATGCAAAGCACTCTATATTAGGAAAAAATAAAGGATATAACGAGAAACGTGTATAATAAGTGTTTCATAGTTTCACAAGAATCACAGGGCATAAAATGCAAAAACTCGTGTATATGGAAAAGTTTCTAAAAAATAACAAAATGCTGAAACTCATGAATAACACTCTTAATTAAGAAACAGAAGAGTGTTTTTCACATTCTTAGTTACCAAAAATGAAAATTCCATGCGCAACTAACTTTATGTGTGAGGGTTTTTGAACGTGTAAGGCAATAAAGCACTAAAAAGCAGGGCAATCACATTATATGGGAATAAAACCAACTTTTACCAAGAATTTGCCTTTAAGTGTTTTTGAGCTCTTTACATACCAAAACACTAAAACGCATGCAAAACACCTTTTATAGAGAAACAGAATAACATTAACAAAAACATGTATTTAGAGTGTTTTTTGATCATGTTTTCTATAAAAAACGCTTAAATACATGCAGAGATCCTTATGTTAAGGAAACGAAAGAACATTACGAGAAACGTGTATTATGAGTGTTTTTAATTTCCTTAAGTAACAAAAAGCTAAATCTCACAAATAACACTCTTTATTGAGAAAAAATAAATAAATAAAAAATAAGAAAATAGGATTTTTTTTTTTTTTTTGTTATTCATCTTCATAGGTACCGAGATGCCAAAATTCTGGGAAAATTCAGGGCAATTATATAATAAAAGAATATTATCAAAACAGTTAATTTTAGCTTTTTTTTTTGGACATATGTACTAAACCCTAGAGTGCATGCAGAGTCTCCTATATGAGAAAATATAACGACCTGAGAAATCTGAGAAATGAGAAATCTGTCTTTTGAGTGTTGTTCAGCATGTTAGGCACAAAAACGATAAATAATAAGGAACTCACTCTATATGGGAATTCAAAACAAAATTACTGAAAACGTGTCTTCTCAGTGTTTTACGTAAAAAACGCTAAACCGGATGCAAATTAACCAATATAAAGAAATAGAAAAACATTACCAAAAAGGTATATTTTGAGCGTTTTTGAGCTTGTTATCTATAAAAAAACGCGAAAATTGATGCAAAGCACTCTATAATGGGAAAGAAAAGGACATTGCAAGAAAAGTGTATAATGAGTGTTTTATAGTTCAACAGAACAAAAAGGCAAAAAATGCAAAAACTAGTGTATATGAAGATGTTTCCAAAATTCCAAAATGCTGAAACTCATGAACAACACTCTTAATTGAGAATCAGAACATCCTTACTAAAAGCGTGTATTTTGAGTGCTTTTCACATTCTTAGTTACCAAAACCCCAAATTGCACGCGAAACCAGCTTTATGGGAAAAAAAATGACATTACCAGAAAAATGTCTTTTGAGTGTTTTTGAGCGTGATAGGCGATAAAGCACTAAAAAGCAGGGCAATCACATTACATTGGAATAAAACCAATTTTTACCAAGAACTTGACTTTAAGTGTTTTGAGCTCTTTATATACCAAAACCCTAAAACGCATGCAAAATACACATCATGTTGAAACAGAATAACATTACCAAAAACATGTATTTTGAGTGTTTTTTTTATCGTGTTACCAATAAAAACGCTTATATACATGCAAACAACCCTATTTTTGGGAAACGAAAGGACATTACGAGAAACGTGTATTATGAGTGTTTTAAAGTTCATTAAGTACGAAAAAGCTAAAACCCACAAATAACAGTCTTTATTAAGAAAAAAATAAAAAAAGAAAAAAACGATATTTTTTTTTCATTCTTATTCATATTCACAGGTAACGAGATGCCAAAATTCGGGCAAAGTTCAAGAAATTATGTGAAATAAGAACATTATCAAAAAAGTTAAATTTAGCTTTTTTTTCAAACTGTTATGTACCAAACCCCTAAAGCGCTTGCAAACCAACCTATATGGGGAAATTAAATGTCTTTGCCAGAAAACTGTCTAATGAGTGTTTTTCAGCATGTTAGGAACCAACATGATAAAACCCATGGAAGCCAATCTATATGGGAAACCAAAACCAAATTTCTGAAAACGTGTCTTTTCGGTGTTTTACGTAGAAAAACGCTAAAACAGATGCAAACCAACCAATATGAAGAAATAGAATAACATTACCAAAAAGGTATATTTTGAGTGTTATTGAAATTGTTACCTACAAAAAACGCGGAAATGGATGGAAAGCACTCTATATTGGGAAACAAAAGGACATTACGAGAAACGTGTATAATGAGTGTTTTATACTTTCACAAGAACCACAATGCAAAAAACGCAAAAACTCGTGTATATAGAGAAGATTCTTACATTCCAAAATGCTGAAACTCATGAATAACAGTTTTAATTGAGAAACAGAACTATCTTAACAAATGTGAGCATTTTGAGTGTTTTTTACATTCTTAGTTACGAAAATCCCAAATTACATGCGAAACCAGCTTTATATGTGAAAAAAAATGACATTACCAGAAAAGTGTCTTTCGAGTGTTTTTGAGCGTGATATGCAACAAAGCACTGAAAAGCAGAATAATCACATTACATGGGAATAAAACCAACTTTTACCAAGAACTTGCCTTTACGTGTTTTTTTTAACTCCTTACATACCAAAACGCTAAAACGGATGCAAAACACCCTATATGGAGAAACAAAATAACATTACCAAAAATATGAATTTTGAGTGTTTTTGATCATGTTACCTATAAAAACGCTTAAATACATGCAAAGAGTTCTATGTTTGTAAAACGAAAGGACATTACGAAAATTGTATATTATGAGTGTTTTTAAAATCCTTAAGTACCAAAAAGCTAAAACCCAAAAAAAATAAAAAATAAATAAAAAATATATAAATAAGAATTTTTTTTTATTCAGTTTCATATGTACCGAGATGCCAAAATTCTGGCAAAATTCAGGGAAATTAGATAAAAAAAAAAAAATCAAAATCAAAGATTTTAGCTTTTATTCGGAGTTATCTACCAAACCCTAAAGTGCATGGAAAACCACCTACATGGGGAAATTACACGACTTTTCCAGGAACATGTCTTTTGAGTGTTTTTATCAATTTCAACAATATTACTGAAAACGTGTCTTTTCAGAGATTTACTAAGAAAAACGCTAAAACAGATGTGAACCAACCAATATGTAGAAATAGAAAAACATTACCAAAAAGATATATTTTGAGTGTTTTTGAACGTGTTATCTACAAAAAATGCGAAAATGAATGGAAAACACTCTATAATGGAAAACAAAAGGACATTACTAAAAACGTGTATAATGAGTGTTTTATAGTTTAACAAGAACCACAAGGCAAAAAACGCAAAAAATCGTGTATAGAGAGAAGTTTCTTACATACCAAAATGCTGAAATGCATGAATAACACTTTTAATTGAGAAACAAAAGTACCTTACAAAATGTGTGTATTTTGAGTGTTTTTCACATTCTTAGTTACGAAAACGCCAAATTACATGCGAAACTAGCTTTATGTGGAAAAAAAAATGACATTATCAGAAAAGTGTCTTTTGAGTGTTTTTGAGCGTGATATGCAAGAAAGCACTAAAAAGCAGAACAATCACATTATATGGGAATAAAACCAACTTTTACGAAGAACTTGCCTTTAAGTGTTTTTAACTCCTTACATACAAAAGCTCTAAAACGCATGCAAAACACACTTTATGGAGAAACAGAATAACATTAATAAAGACATGTATTTTGAGTGTTTTTGATCATGTTATCTATAAAAACGCTTAAATACATGCAAAGAACATGATGTTTGGGAAACGAAAGGACATTACGAGAAACGTGTATTATGAGTGTTTTTAAGTTCCTTTTGTACCAAAAGATAAAACACACAAATAACACTCTTTATAGAGAAAAAAAATAAAAAAATAGATTTTTTTTTGTTATTCACTTTCATAGGTACCTAGATGCAAAATTCTGGCAAAATTCTTTTAGAATCACACACAAAATTACTGAAAACGTGTTTTTTCGGTGTTTTACGTAGAAAAACACTGAAACGGTTGCAAACCAACCAATATGAAGAAATAGAATAACATTACGAAAAAGCTATATTTTGAGTGTTTTGAGCTTGTTACCTACAAAAAACGCAAAAAATGGATGCAAAGCACTCCCTATTAGGAAACAAAAGGACATTACGAGAAATGTGTATAATGAGTGTCTTATTATTTTCGGGCAAAAGAACTTGTGGTTCACAAGAACCAAAAGGCAAAAAACGCAAAAACTCGTGTATATAAAGAAGTTTCTTAGATAACAAAATGCTGAAACTCATGAATAACAATCTTAATTGAGAAACAGAAAATCCTTACCAAATGCGTGTATTTTGAGAGTTTTTCACATTGTTAGCAAAACCCCAAATAGCATGCGAAACTAGCTTTATGTGGGAAAAAAAAGGGACATTACCAAATGTGTCTTTTGAGTGTTTTTGAGCGTGTTAGGCAATAAAGCACTAAAAACCAGGGCAATCACATTATATGGGAATGAAATCAACTTTTACCAAGAACTTGCCTTTAATGTTTTTGACACGCATTTAGTAAGGTTGTTGTGTTTCTCAATTAAGTGTGTTATTCAAGAGTATCAGCTTTTTGGTATCTAGGAAACTTCTCCATATACACGAGTTTTTGCGTTTTTTGCCTTGTGGTTCTTTTGAACTATAAAACATTCATTATACACTTCTCGCAAAGTGCCTTTGTTTCCCAATATAGTGCTTTGTATCAATTTTTGTCGTTTTTTTTTTGTAGGTAACAAGCTCAAAAAACTCAAAATATACCTTTTTGGTAATGTTTTTCTACTTCTTGATATTGATTGGTTTGCATCCGTTTTAGCGTTTTTCTACGTAAAACACTGAGAAGACATATTTTCAGTAATTTTGTTTTGGATTCCCATATAGAGTGAGTTCCTTATTATTTATCGTTTTGGTGCCTAACATGCTGAAAAACACTCAAAAGACAGATTTCTGGTAAGGTCGTTGCATTTCCTCATAAGGGAGGCTTTGCATGTCTTTTGAGTGTTTTTGAGCGTGTTAGGCAATAAAGGACTAAAAGGCAGGGCAATCACATTACATGGAAATAAAACCAAATTTTATCAAGAACTTGCCTATAAGTGTTTTTGGCATCCTTACATACCAAAACGCTAAAACGTATGCAAAACACCTTTTCCATTACCAAAAACATGTATTTTGAGTGTTTTTCATTATGTTATCTATAAAAACGCTTAAAAATATGCAAAAAACCTTATGTTTGAGAAACGAAAGGACATTACGAGAAAGGAGTATTATGAGTGTTTTTAAGTTCCTTCAGAACCAAAAAGCTAAAACCCACAAATAAAACTTTATTTAGAAAAAAAAAATAAATTAAAAAATTAAAAAAATTAAGAATTGGAATTTTTTTTCATTCATCTTTATAAGTACCGAGAAGCCAAAATTCTGCCGAAATTCAGGGAATTTATGTGGAAAAAAGAACATTATCAAAAAAGTTAATTATAGTTTTTTTTCGGATTGTTATGTACCAAACACAAAGAAAAGTTAAAAGACTTTACCAGAAACCTGTCTTTTCAGTGTTTTTCATCATGTTAGGCACGAAAGGATAAATAATATGGAAGTCAGTCAATGTGAATCCAAAACAAAATTACTGAACACGTGTCTTTTCAGTGTTTTACGCAGAAAAACGCTAAAACAGATGCAAACCAACCAATATGAAGAAATAGAATAACATTACCAAAAACATATTTTTTCAGTGTTTTTGAGCTTGTTTCCTACAAAAAATGCAAAAATGGATGGAAAGCACACTATATTAGGAAACAAAAGGACATTACGAGAAACGTGTATAATGAGTGTTTTATAGTTTCACAAGAACCAAAAGGCAATAAACGCAAAAACTCGGGTATATAGAGAAGTTTCTTAGATACCAAAATGATGAAATGCATAAATAACACGTTTTATCGAGAAATAGAACTACCTTACCAAATTGTGTACTTTGAATGTTTTTCACATTCATTTTTACGAAAATGCCAAATTTCATGCAAAAATAACTTTATCTGGGAAAAAAATGACATTACCAGAAAAGAGTCTATTGAGTGTTTTTGAGCGTGATATGCAACAAAGCAATAAAAAGCAGAACAATCACATTACATGGAAATAAAAACAACTTTTACGAAGAACTTGCCTTTAAGTGTTTTTTTAACTTCTTACATACCAAAACGCTAAAATCATGCAAAACACCTTTTATGGAGAAACAGAATAACATTACCAAAAACATATATTTTGGGCGTTTTTGATCATGTTACCTATAAAAACGCTTAAATACATGTAAAGAACACATTGTTTATATAACAAAAGGACATTACGAAAATCGTGTATTATGTGTGTTATTAAGTTCCAAAAACCTAAAACCCACAAATAACACTCTATATAGAGAAAAAAAAACGATTTTTTTTTGTTATTCATGTTCATAGGTACCGAGGTGCCAAAATTCTGGTAAAATTCAAAGAAATTTTGTAAAAAAAAAATCATTATAAAAATTTTTTTTTAGCTTTTTTCCGTATTTATGTACCAAACCCTGAACTGCATACAAAGCCACCTATATGGGGAAATTACACGAATTTACCAGAAACTTATCTTTTGAGTTTTTTTCAGCAATTTCAACAATATTACTAAAAAGTGTCTTTTTAGTGATTTACGTAGAAAAACGCTAAAACGGATGCAAACCAACCAATATGAAGAAACAGAATAACATTGCCAAAAAGATATATTTTTATTTGTTTTTCAGCTTGTTACCTACAATAAATGCGAAAATGGATGGGAAGCACTCCATATTAAGAAAGAAAAGGACATTACGAGAAAAGTGTATAATGAATGTTTTATAGTTTCACAATAACCACAAGGCAAAAATCTCAAAAACTCGTGTACATAGAGAAGTTTTTACATATCAAAATGCTGAAATTCATGAATAACTTTTAATTGAGAAACAGAAATACCTTACCAAATGTGTGTATTAGAGAAGTTTCTTACATACCAAAATTTTGAAACTCATGAATAAAACTTTTAATTAAGAAAAAGAACAACCTTACTAAATGCGTGAATTTTGAGTGCTTTTCACATTCTTAGTTACCAAAATCCCAAATTGCATGCAAAACCAGCTTTGTGGAAAAAAAATAAAATTGACATTACCAGAAAAGTATATTTTGAGTGTTTTTGAGCGTGATAGGCAATAAAACACTAAAAAGCAGGGCAATCACATTACATTGGAATAAAATCAATTTTTACCAAGAACTTGCCTTTAAGGTTTTTTGAGCTCCTTATATACCAAACCGCTAAAACGCATGCAAAACACACTCTATGAAGAAACAGATTAACATTACCAAAAACATGTATTTTGAGTGTTTTTGATCATGTCTATAAACACGCCTAAATACATGCAAAAAACCTTATGTTTGGGAAACGAAAGGACATTACGAGAAACGTGTATTATGAGTGTTTTTAAGTTCCTTAAGTACCAAGAAGCTAAAACCCACAAATAACACTTTATTTAGAAAAACAAATAAATAAAAATATATAAAAATAGTATTTTTTTTTTTTTTTGTTATTCATCTTCATAGGTACCGAGATGCCAAAATTCTGGGAAAATTCAGGGCTATTATATGATGAAAGAAAATTATTAAAATAGTTAATTTTAGCTTTTTTTCGGACTGTTATGTACCAAACCCTAAAGTACATGCAAAGCCTCCTATATGAGGAAATTAAACGACCTTACCAGAAATCTGTCTTTTGAGTGTTTTTCAGCATGTTAGGCACGAAAACGATCAATAATAAGGAACTCACTCTATATGGGAATCCAAAACAAAATTACTGAAAACGTGTCTTCTCAGTGTATTACGTAGAAAAACGCTAAAACGGATGCAAACCAACCAATATCAAGAAATAGAAAAACATTTCCAAAAAGGTATATTTTGAGTGTTTTTGAGCTTGTTACCTAGAAAAAACGCGAAAATTGATGCAAAGCACTCTATATTAAGAAAAAAAAAGGACATTGCAAGAGAAGTGGATAATGAGTGTTTTATAGTTCAAAAGAACCACAAGGCAAAAAACACAAAAACTCTTGTATATGGAGAAGTTTTCTAGATACCAAAATGCTGAAACTCATGAATAACACTCTTAATTGAGAAACAGAACATCCTTACTAAATGCGTGTATTTTGAGTGCTTTTCACATTCTTACTTACCAAAACCCCAAATTGCATACAAAACCAGCTTTATGTGAGAAAAAAATGACATTAACAGAAAAATTTCTTCCGAGTGTTTTTGAGCGTGATAGGCAATAAAGCACTAAAAAGCAAGGCAATCACATTACATATGAATAAAACCATTTTTTATCTATAACTTGCCTTTAAGTGTTTTTGAGCTCCTTACATAACAAAATGCTAAAACGCATGCAAAACACACCTTTATGGAGAAGCAGAATAACATTACCAACAACATATGTTTTAAGTGTTTTTGATCATGTTACCTATAACAACGCTTAATAAAATGCAAAGAACCCTATGTTTGGGAAACGAAAGGACATAACGAGAAACGTGTATTTTGTGTTTTTAAGGTCCTTAAGTCCCAAAACGTTAAAACCCACAAATAACACTCTTTATAGAGAAAAAAAAAAAAATAAATAAATAAATAAAAAAAATAGCATTTTTTTTTATTGATGTCCATAGCTGTCAAGATGCCAAAATTCTCCCAAAATTGAGGGAAATTATGTGGAAAAAAAAGTTTTATAATCGAAAAAGTTAATTTTAGCTTTTTTTTGGAGTTATGTACCAAACCCTAAAGTGTATGGAAAGCAATCTATATGGGGAAATTAAATGACTTTACAAGAAACATGTTTTTTGATTGTTTTTTCCGCATGTCAGGCACGAAAACGATAAATAATATGAAAGTCACTCTATATGGAAATCCAAAACAAAATTACTGAAAACGTGTCTTTTCAAAGTTTTACGTAGAAAAAATGCTAAAACGGATGCAAACCAACAAATATTAAGAAACAGAATAACATTACCGAAAAGGTATATTTTGAGTGTTTTTGAGCTTGTTACATAAAAAAAAATGCGAAAATGGATGCAAAGCACTCTATATTAGGAAAAAAAAAGACATAACGAGAAACGTCTATAATGAGTGTTTCAAAGTTTCACAAGAATCTCAAGGCCAAAAACGCAAAAACTCGTGTGTATGGAGAATTTTCTAACATACCAAAATCCTGAAACTCATGAATAACAACCTTAATTAAAAAACAGACCATTCTTACTAAATGTGTGTATTTTGAGTGTTTTTTACATTCTTAGTTACCAAAACCCCAAATTCCATGCGAAAGTAGCTTTATATGGGAAAAAAATGATATTACCAGAAAAGTGTCTTTTGAGGGTTCTTGAGCGTATTAGTCAATAAAGCACTAAAAAGTAAGGGAATCACATTACATGGGAATAAAACCAACTTTTACCAAGAATTTGCCTTTAAGTGTTTTTGAGCTCCTTACATACCAAAACGCTAAAACGCATGCAAAACACCTTTTATAGAGAAACAAAATAACATTACCAAAAACATGTATTTTGACTGTTTTTGATCATGTTTTCTATAAAAACGCTTAAATACATGCAAACATCTTTATGTTTGGGAAACGAAAGAAGATTACGAGAAACGTGTATTATGAGTGTTTTTAAGTTCCTTAAGTACCAAAGAGCTAAATCCCACAAATAACACCCTTTATTGAGAAAAATAAATAAATAAATAAAAAATAAAAAAAATGGAATTTTTTTTTTTTTTTTTTTTTTTGTTATTAATCTTCATAGGAACCAAGATGCCAAAATTGTGGGAAAATTCAGGGCAATTATATGATAAAAGAATATTATCAAAAAAGTTAATTTTAGCTTTTTTTTCGGACTTATGTACCAAACCCTAAAGTGCATTCAAAGCCTCTTATATGAGGAAATTAAACGACCATATCAGAAATCTGTCTTTTGAGTGTTGTTCAACATGTTAGGCACCAAAACGATAAATAATAAAGGAACTCAGTCTATATGGGAATTCAAAATAAAATTACTGAAAACGTGTCTTCTAAGTGTTTTACGTAGAAAAAACGCTAAACCGGATGCATACCAACCAATATAAAGAAATAGAAAAACATTACCAAAAAGGTGTATTTTGAGTGTTTTTGAGTTTATCTATAAAAAACGAAAAAAAATGATACAATTCATTCTATAATGGGAAAGGAAAGGACATTGCAAGAAAAGTGTATAATGAGTGTTTTATAGTTCAAAAGAACAAGGCAAAAAATGCAAAAACTAGTGTATATGAAGGAGTTTCCTAGATACCAAAATGCTGAAAATCATAAACAACACTCTTAATTGGGAAACAGAATATCCTAACTAAATGCGTGTATTTTGAATGCTTTTCACATTCTTATTTACCAAAACCCCAAATTGCATGCGAAACCAGCTTTATGTGGGAAAAAAATGACATTACCAGAAAAATGTCTTTTGAGTGTTTTTGAGCGTGATAGGCAATAAAGCACTAAAAAGCAGGGCAATCACATTACATTGAAATAAAACCAATTTTCACCAAGAACTTGCTTTTGAATGTTTTTGAGCTCCTTATATACGAAAACACTAAAACGCATGCAAAATACACTTCATGGTGAAACAGAATAACATTACCAAAAACATGTATTTTGAGTGTTTTTGATCATGTTACCAATAAAAACGCTTAAATACATGTAAAGATCCCAATTTTTTAGAAACAAAAGGACATTACGAGAAACGTGTATTATGAGTGTTTTTAAGTTCATTAAGTACGAAAAAGCTAAAAGCCACATATAACACCCTTTATTGAGAAAAAAATAAAAAATAAATAAATAAAAAATACGTTTTTTTTTCATTCTTATTCATTTTCACAGGTAACGAGATGCCAAAATTCGGGCAAAGTTCAGGAAATTATGTGAAATAAAAGAACATTATGAAAAAAGTTAACTTTTTTCATAATGTTCTTTTAGCTTTTTAATTTAGCTTTTTTTTTGACTTATGTAACAAACCCCTAAAGTGAATGCAAAGCTACCTATATGGAAAAATTAAATGTTTTTGCCAGAAAACTGTCTTATGAGTGTTTTTCAGCATGTTAGGAACCACCACGATAAAACACAAGGAAGTCAATCTATATGGGAATCAAAACAAAATTACTGAAAACGTGTCCTTTCTGTGTTTTACGTAGAAAAACGCCAAAACGGATGCAAACCAACCAATATGAAGAAATAGAATAACATTACCAAAAAGGTATATTTTGCGTGCTTTTGAAATTGTTACCTACAAAAAACGCGAAAAGGGATGGAAAGCACTCTCTATTGGGAAGCAAAAGGACATTAAGAGAAACGTGCATAATGAGTGTTTTATAGTTTCACAAGAACCACAAGGCAAAAAACGCAAAAACTCCTTTATAGAGAAGTTTCTTACATTCCAAAATGCTGAAACTCATGAATAACACTTTTGATTAGGAAACAGAACTATCTTACCAAATGTAAGTATTTTGAGTGTTTTTCACATTCTTAGTTACGAAAATCCCAAATTACATTCGAAATTAGATTTATGTGGGAAAAAAATGACATTACCAGAAAAGTGTTTTTCGAGTGTTTTTGAGCGTGATATGCAACAAAGCACTAAAAAGCAGAATAATCACATTACATGGAAATAAAACGAACTTTTACCAAGAACTTGCCTTTAAGTGTTTTTGACATCCTTACATACCAAAACGCTAAAATGCATGCAAAACACCCTTTATGGAGGAACAAAATAACTTTAGCAAAAACATGAATTTTGAGTGTTTTTGATCATGTTACCTATGAAAACGCAAAAATACATGCAAAGAACCCTATGTTTGTGAAACGAAAGGACATTACGAAAATTGTGTATTGAGTGTTTTTAAGTTTCTTAAGTACCAAAAAGCTAAAACCCACAAATAACACTATTTATAGAGAGAAATAAATAAATAAATAAATAAATATATCAATAAAAAAATATAATTTTTTTTATTTATCTCCATAGGTACGGAGATGCCAAAATTCTGGTAACATTCAGGGAAATTAGATAAAAAAAAAAACATTATCAAAATCAATAATTTTAGCTTTTATCCGGAGTTATATACCAAACCCTAAAGTGCATGCAAAGCTACCTAAATGGGGAAATTACACGACTTGACCCCAAATCTGTCTTTTGAGAATTTTTCGGTAATTTCAACAATATTACTGAAAACGTGTCTTTTCAGAGATTTACTAAGAAACACGCTAAAACGGATGTAAACCAACCAATATGAAGAAATAGAATAACATTAACAAAAACATATATTTTGAGTGTTTTTGAGCGTGTTACCTACAAATAATGTGAAAATGAATGGAAAGTACTCTATATTGGGAAACAAAAGGACATTAAGAGAAACTTGCATAATGAGTGTTTTATAGTTTAACAAGAACAACAAGGCAAAAAAAAACTCAAAAACTCTTGTATAGAGAGAATTTTCTTACAGACCAAAATCCTGAATTTCATGAATAACACTTTTAATTGAGAAACAGAACTACCTTACCAAATGTGTGTATTTTGAGTGTTTTTCACATTCTTAGTTACGAAAATTACAAATTACATGCGAAACTAGCTTTATGTGAAAAAAAAAATGACATTATCAGAAAAGTGTCTTTTGAGTATTTTTCAGCGTGATATGCAAGAAAGCACTGAAAAGCAGAACAATCACATTATATGAGAATAAAACAAACTTTTACGAAAAACTTGCCTTTAAGTGTTTTTAACTCCTTACATACCAAAACGCTAAAACGCATGCAAAACACACTTTATGGAGAAACACAATAACATTACCTAAGACGTGTATTTTGAGTGTTTTTGAAAATGTTATCTATAAAAACGCTTAAATACATGCAAAGAACATTATGTTTGGGAAACGAAAAGACATTATGAGAAACGTGTATTATGAGTGTTTTTAAGTTCCTTTTGTACCAAAAAGCTAAAGCACACAAATAACACTCTTTATAGAGAAAAATAAATAAATAAATAGATTTTTTTGTTGATATTCATCTTCATAGGTACCGAGATGCCAATATTCTAGGAAAATTCTTTGGGAATCCAAAACAAAATTACTGAAAACGTGTTTTATCAGTGGTTTACGTAGAAAAACGCTAAAACGGATGCAAACCAACCAATATGAAGAAATAGAATAACATTACGAAAAAGCTATATTTTGAGTGTTTTTGAGCTTGTTACCTAGAAAAAACTCGAAAATGAATGCAAAGTACTCCCTATTGGGAAACAAAAGGACATTACGAGAAATGTATATAATGAGCGTCTTATTATTTTCGTGCAAAAGAACTTGTGGTTCACTAGAACCAAAAGGCAAAAAACGCAAAAAGTCGTGTATATAAAGAAGTTTTTTAGATACCAAAATGCTGAAATTGATGAATAACAATCTTAATTGAGAAACAAAAGAACCTTACCAAATGCGTGTATTTTTTGTGTTTTCACATTCTTAGCAAAACCCCAAATAGCAGGCGAAACTAGCTTTATGTGGGAAAAAAATGACATTCCAAAAAGTGTCTTTTGAGTGTTTTTTGAGCGTGTTAGGCAATAAAGCACTAAAAAGCAGGGTAATCACATTACATAGGAATAAAAGCAACTTATACCAAGAACTTGCCTTTAATGTTTTTAACACGCATTTAGAAAGGTTGTTCTGTTTCTCAATTAAGAGTGTTATTCATGAGTTTCAGCATTTTGGTATCTAGGAAACTTCTCCATATACACGAGTTTTTGCGTTTTTCGCCTTGTGGTTCTTTTAAACTATAAAACATTCATTATACACTGTTCTCGCAATGTCCCTTTGTTTCCCAATATAGAGTGCATTGTATCAATTTTCGCGTTTTTTTTTTGTAGGTAACAAGCTCAAAAAAAACTCAAAATATACATTTTTGGTAATGTTTTTCTACTTCTTGATATTGGTTGCTTTTCATCCTTTTTAGCGTTTTTCTATGTAAAACACTGAGAAGATACGTTTTTAGTAATTTTGTTTTGGATTCCCATATAGACTGAGTTCCTTATTATTTACCGTTTTGGTGCCTAACATGCTGAAAAACACTCAAAAGACAGATTTCTGGTAAGATCGTTTAATTTCCTCATATGGGAGGCTTTGCATGTGTTTTGAGTGTTTTTCAGCGTGTTAGGCAATAAAGCACTAAAAGGCAGGGCAATCACATTACATGGAAATAAAACCAAATTTTACCAAGAACTTGCCTTTAAGTGTTTTTGACATCCTTACATACCAAAACGCTGAAACGCATGCAAAACAGCATTTGCATTATTAAAAACATGTATTTTGAGTGTTTTTTGATCATGTTATCTAGAAAAACGTTAAAAAACATGCAATTACCTTATGTTTGGGAAACGAAAGGACATTACGAGGAAGTGTTTTTAAGTTCTTTCAGTATCAAAAAGATAAAACCCACAAATAACACTGTTTCATTTTAAAAAATAAATAAATAAAAAAAAATAAATAAAAAAATAGGGTTTTTTTTATTCATCTTCATAGGTACCAAGATCCCAAAATTCTGCCCAAATTCAGGGAATTTATGTGGAAAAAACAACATTATTAAAAAAGTTAATAAGAGTTTTATTTTCGGATTGTTATGTACCAAACTCTAAAGTGCATGCAAAACCACCTATATAGAGAAGTTAAACGACTTTACCAGAAACCTGTCTTTTTAGTGTTTTTCAGCATGTTAGGCACCAAATGATAAATAATATGGAATAAATAATATGTGAATCCAAAACAAAATTACTGAAAACGTCTCTTTTTTTTTTTTTTTTTTTTGTTTTACGTAGAAAAACGCTAAACCAGATGGAAACCAACCAATATGAAGAAATAGAATCACATTACCAAAAAGATATATTTTCAGTGTTTTTGAGCTTGTTACCTACAAAAAATGCAAAAATGGATTGAAAGCACACTATATTAGGAAACAAAAAGACATTACGAGAAACGTGTATAATGAGTGTTTTATACTTTCAGAAGAACCACAAGGCAATAAACGCAAAAAACTCGGGTATATAGAGAAGTTTCTTATATACCAAAATGATGAAATGCATAAATAACACTTTTTATCGAGAAATAGAACTACCTTACCAAATTGTAAACTTTGAACGTTTTTCACATTCTTAGTTACGAAAATGCCAAATTACATGCAAAACTAGCTTTATCTGGGAAAAAAAATGATATTACCAGAAAAGTGTCTTCTGAGTGTTTTTGAGCTTGATATGCAAAAAAGCACTAAAAACCAGAACAATCACATTACATGGAACAAAAAACCAAGTTACGAAGAATTTGCCTTTAAGTGTTTTTTAACTCCTTACATACCAAAACGCTAAAACTCATGCAAAACATCGTTTATGGAGAAACAGAATAACTACCAAAAAACATGTATTTTGAGTGTTTTTGATCATGTTACAAGTAAAAATGCTTAAATACACGTAAAGAACGCTATGTTTCCATAACAAAAGGACATTACGAAAATCGTGTATTATGAGTGTTTTTAAGTTCCTTAAGTACCAAAAAGCTAAAACCCACAAATAGCACTCTTTAAAGAGAAAAAAAAATTTTTTTGTTATTCATCTTTATAGGTACCGAGATGCCAAAATTATAGCATAATTCAAAGAAATTTTGTAAAAAAAATTATTATAAAAAAAATGATTTTAGCATTTTTCCGTACTTATGTACCAAAGCCTAAAGTGCATGCAAAGCCACCTATATTGAAAAATTACACGACTTTACCAGAAACTTGTCTTTTGAGTGTTTTTCAGCAATTTCAACAATATTACTGAAAAAGTGTCTTTTTAGTGATTTACGTAAAAAAAAAAAACGCTAAAACGGATGCAAACCAACCAATTTCAAGAAACATTACCAAAAAGATATATTTTTTATGTGTTTTTGAGCTTGTTACCTACAAGAAATGCGAAAATGGATGGAAAGCACTCTATATTGAGGAAGAAAAGGACATTACAAGAAACGTGTATAATGAGTGTTTTCTAGTTTCACAAGAACCACAAGGCAAAAATCTCAAAAACTCATGTACATAGAGAAGTTTCTTACATACATAAATGCTGAAAATCATAAAAAACTTTTTATTGAGAAACAAAAATACCTTGCCAAATGTGTGTATTAGAGAAGTTTCTTACATAACAAAATGCTGAAACTCATGAATAACACTTTTAGTTAAGAAACAGAACAACCTTACTAAATGCGTGAATTTTGAGTGCTTTTCACATTCTTAGTTACCAAAACCCCAAATTGCATGCGAAACCAGCTTTGTGAGAAAAAAAAATGACATTACCAGAAAAGTGTATTTTGAGTGTTTTTGAGCTTGATAGGCAATAAAGCACTAAAAAGCAGGGCAATCACATTACATTGGAATAAAACCAATTTCTACCAAGAATTTGCCTTTAAGGTTTTTTGAGCTCCTTATATACCAAACCGCAAAAACGCATGTAAAACACACTTTATGGAGAAACCATTACCAAAAACATGTATTTAGAGTGTTTTTTATCATATTATCTATAAAAACGCTTAAATACATGCAAACAACTTTATGTTTAGGAAACAAAAGGACATTACGAGAAACGTGTATTATGAGTGTTTTTAAGTTCCTTGACACCCAGAAAGGTAAAACCCACAAATAACACTCTTTATTTAGAAAAATAAATAAATAAAAATATATAAAAATAATGTTTTTTTTTTTTTATTGATCTTCATAGGTACTGAGATGCCAAAATTCTGGGAAATTTCAGGGCTATTATATGATAATAGAAAATTATAAAAAAAGTTAATTTTAGCTTTTTTTAAGGACTGTTATGTACCAAACCCTAAAGTGCATGCAAAGGCTTCTATATGAGGAAATTAAACGACCTTACCAGAAATCTCTCTTTTGAGTGTTTTTTTCTGCATGTTAGGCACAAAAACGATAAATAATAAGGAACTCATTCTATGGGAATCGAAAACAAAATTACTGAAAACGTGTCTTCTCAGTGTTTTACTTAGAAAAAAAACGCTAAAAGGGATGCAAACCAACCAATATGAAGAAATAGAATAACATTACCAAAAAGGTATATTTTGAGTGTTTTTGAGCTTATTATCTACAAAAAAACGCGAAAATTGATGCAAAGCACTCTATATTAAGAAAAAAAGGACATTGCAATAAAAGTGGATAATGAGTGTTTTATAGTTCAAAAGAACCAAAAGGCAAAAAGTGCAAAAACTCTTGTATACGAGTATGGAGAAATTTCTTAGATACCAAAATGCTGAAACTCATGAATAACACTCTTAATTTAGAAACAGAACAACCTTACTAAATGCGTGTGTTCTTGGTGCTTTTCACATTCTTATTTACCAAAACCCAAAATTGCAAGCAAATCCAGCTTTGGAGTGTTTTTCAGCGTGATAGGGAATAAAGCACTAAAAACCAGGGCAATCACATTACATTGGAATAAAACCAATTTATACCAAGAACTTGCCTTTAAGTGTTTTTGAGCTCCTTATAAACCAAAACACTAAAACGCATGTGAAATACACTTCATGGTGAAACAGAATAACATTACCAAAAACATGTATTTTGAGTGTTTTTGATCGTGTAACCAATAAAAACGCTTAAATACATGCAAAGAACCCAATTTTTGGGAAACAAAAGGGCATTACTAAAAACGTCTATAATGAGTGTTTTATAGTTTAACAAGTGCCACAAGGCAAAAAACGCATAAAATCGTGTATAGAGAGAAGTTTCTTACATACCAAAATGCTGAAATGCATGAATAACACTTTTCATTGAGAAACAGAACTACCTTACAAAATGTGTATATTTTGAGTGTTTTTCACATTCTTAGTTACGAAAATCCCAAATTACATGCGAAACTAGCTTTATGTGGAAAAAAATGACATTATCAGAAAAGTGTCTTTTGAGTGTTTTTGAGCATTATATGCAAGAAAACACTAAAAAGCAGAACAATCACTTTATATGGGAATAAAACCAACTTTTACGAAGAACTTGCCTTTAAGTGTTTTTAACTCCTTACATGCAAAAGCGCTAAAACGCATGCAAAACACACTTTATGGAGAAACAGAATAACATTAATAAAGACATGTATTTTGAGTGTTTTTGATCATGTTATCTATAAAAACGCTTAAATACATGCAAAGAACATTATGTTTGGGAAACGAAAGGACATTACGAGAAACGTGTATTATGAGTGTTTTTAAGTTCCTTTTGTACCAAAAAGATAAAACACACAAATAACACTCTTTATAGAGAAAAAATAAAAAAAATAGATTCATAGGTACCTAGATGCCAAAATTCTGGCAAAATTCTTTGGGAATCCCAAACAAAATTACTGAAAACGTGTTTTTTCGGTGTTTTACGTAGAAAAAAACGCTAAAACGGATGCAAACTAACCAATATGAAGAAATAAAATAACATTACGAAAAAGCTATATTTTGAGTGTTTACAGCTTATTATCTACAAAAAACGCAAAAATGGATGCAAAGCACTCCTTATTAGGAAACAAAAGGACATTACGAGAAATGTGTATAATGAGTGTCTTATTATTTTCGGGCAAAAGAACTTGTGGTTCACAAGAACCAAAAGGCAAAAAACGCAAAACCTCGTGTATATAAAGAAGTTTCTTAGATAACAAAATTCTGAAACTCATGAATAAAAATCTTAATTGAGAAACAGAAAAGCCTTACCAAATGCGTGTATTTTGAGAGTTTTTCACATTCTTTATTAGCAAAACCCCAAATAGCATGCAAAACTAGCTTTATGTGGGAAAAAAAAGTGACATTACCAAATGTGTCTTTTGAGTGTTTTTGAGCGTGTTAGGCAACAAAGCACTAAAAACCAGGACAATCACATTATATGGGAATAAAACCAACTTTTACCAAGAACTTGCCATTAATGTTTTTGACACGCATTTAGTAGGGTTGTTGTGTTTCTCAATTAAGTGTGTTATTCAGGAGTCTCAGCGTTTTGGTATCTAGGAAACTTCTCCATATAAACGAGTTTTTGCGTTTTTTCCCTTGTGGTTCTTTTGAACTATAAAACACTCATTATACACTTTTCTCGCAAAGTGCCTTTGTTTCCCAATATAGAGTGCTTTGTATCAATTTTGGCGTTTTTTTTTGTAGGTCACAAGCTCAAAAAAACTCAAAATATACATTTTTGGTAATGTTTTTCTACTTCTTGATATTGGTTGGTTTGCATCCGTTTTAACGTTTTTCTACATAAAACACTGAGAAGACACGTTTTCAGTAATTATGTTTTGGATTCCCATATAGAGTTAATTCCTTATTATTTATCGTTTTGGTGCCTAACATGCTGAAAAACAGTCAAAAGACAGATTTCTGGTAAGGTCGTTGCATTTCCTCATAAGGGAGGCTTTGCATGTCTTTTGAGTGTTTTTGAGAGTGTTAGGCAATAAAGCACTAAAAGGCAGGCCAATCACATTACATGGAAATAAAACCAAATTTTACCAAGAACTTGCCTTTAAATGTTTTTGACATCCTTACATACCAATACGCTAAAATGCATGCAAAACACCTTTTCCATTACCAAAAACATGTATTTTGAGTGTTTTTCGTCATGTTATCTATAACAACGCATAAAAACATGCAAAAACCCTTATGTTTGAGAAACGAAAGGACATTACCAGAAAGATGTATTATGAGTGTTTTTAAGTTCCTTCAGAACCAAAAAGCTAAAACCCACAAATAACAGTTTATTTAGAAAAAAAATAAATTAAAAATTTAAAAAAATAAAGAATAGGAATTTTTTTTCATTCATCTTCGTAAGTACCGAGATGACAAAATTCTGCCAAAATTCAGGGAATTTATGTGGAAAAGAGAACATTATCAAATAAGTTAATTATAGTTTTTTTTTCGGATTGTTATGTACCAAACCCAAACAAAAGTTAAAAGACTTTACCAGAAACCTGTCTTTTCAGTGTTTTTCATCATGTTAGGCCCGAAAGGATAAATAATATAGAAGTTAGTGAATGTGAATCCAAAACAAAATTACTGAACACGTGTCTTTTCAGTGTTTTACGTAGAAAAACGCTAAAACGGATGCAAACCAACCAATAAGAAGATATAGAATAACATTACCAAAAAAGATATATTTTCAGTGTTTTTGAGCTTGTTTCCTACAAAAAATGCAAAAATGGATGAAAAGCACATTATATTAGGAAACAAAAGGACATTACGAGAAACGTGTATAATGAGTGTTTTATATTTTCACAAGAACCAAAAGGCAATAAACGCAAAAACTCGGGTATATAAAGAAGTTTCTTACATACCAAAATTATAAATAACACTTTTTATCGAGAAACAGAACTGCCTTACCAAATTGTGTACTTTGAATGTTTTTCAAATTCTTTGTTACGAAAATGCCAAATTACATGCGAAACTAGCTTTATCTGGGAAAAAAATGACATTACCAGAAAAGAGTCTATTGAGTGTTTTTGAGCGTGATATGCAACAAAGCAATAAAAAGCAGAACAATCACATTACATGGGAATAAAACTAACTTTTACGAAGAACTTGCCTTTAAGTGTTTTTTAACTTCTTATATACCAAAACGCTAAAAATCATGCAAAACACCGTTTATGGAGAAACAGAATAACATTACCAAAAACATGTATTTTGAGTGTATTTGATCATGTTACCTATAAAAACGCTTAAATACATGTAAAGAACACATTGTTTATATAACAAAAGGACATTACGAAAATCGTGTATTATGTGTGTTATTAAAAAAAAACTCATAATACACGTTTCTCGTAACATCTTTTCATTTTCCAAACATAGGGTTCTTTCCATGTATTTTAGCTTTTTTATAGGTAACATGATCAAAACACTCAAAATACATGTTTTTTGGTAATGTTATTCTGTTTCTCCATAAAGGGTGTTTTGCATGCGTTTTAGCGTTTTGGTATGTAAAGAGCTCAAAAACACTTAAAAGCAAGTTCTTGGTTAAAGTTCGTTTTATTCCCATGTAATGTGATTGCCCTGCTTTTTAGTGCTTTATTGCCTATCACACTCAAAAACACTCAAAAAACTCTTTTCTGGTAATGTCTATTTTTTCCTACATAAAGCTAGTTTCGCATGCAATTTGGGGTTTTGGTAACTAAGAATGTAAAAAGCACTCAAAATACACGCATTTAATAAAGTTGTTCTGTATTCTTAATTAAGAGTGTTATTCCTGAGTTTCAGCATTTTGGTATCTAAGAAACTTATCCATATACACGAGTTTTTTTTGCTTTTTTTGCCTTGTGGTTTTTGTGAAACTATAAAACACTCATTATATACGTTTCTCGTAATGTCCTTTTGTATCCCAATATAGAGTGCTTTCCATCCATTTTCGCGTTTTTTTGGAGGTAAGAAGCTAAAAAATATTAAAAATATACATTTTTGGAAATGTTATTTTATTTCTTCATATTCGTTGGTTTGCATCCGTTTTAGCGTTTTTCTACGTAAAACACTTTTTTCAGTAATTTTGTGATGGATTCCCATTTTGAGTGACTTCCATATTATTTATCGTTTTGGTGCCTAACATGCTGAAAAACACTCAAAAGACAGGTTTCTGGTAAAGTCGTTTAATTTCGCCATATAGGTGGCTCTCCATGCACTTTAGGGTTTGGTACATAACACTCTTGTAGTTCCACGACAAGGCAAAAAATGCAAAAACTCGTGTATATGGAGAAGTTCCTTAGATACCAAAATGCTGGAAATCCTCAATAACACTCTTAATTGAGAAACAGAACAACCTTACTAAATGCGTGTATTTTGAGTGTTTTTCACATTCTTAGTTACCAAAACTCCAAATTGCATGCGAAACTAGCTTTATGTGGGAAAAAAAATGACACCTGAAAAGTGTCTTTTGAGAGTTTTTGAGCGTGTTAGGCAATAAAGCATTAAAATGGAGAGCAATAACATTTCATGGGAATAAAACCAACTTTTACCAAGAACTTGCCTTTAAGTGTTTTTGAGCTCCTTATATACCAAAACGCTAAAACGTATGCAAAACACCCTTTATGGAAAAACAGAATAACATTAACAAAAATATGTATTTTGAGTGTTTTTGATTATGTTACCTATAAAAACGCTAATTAAATACATGCAAAGAACCATTTGTTAGGGAAACGAAAGAACATTTGGAGAAACGTGTATTATGAGTGTTTTTAAGTTTTTTAAGTACCAAAAAGCTAAAACCCAAAAATAACGTTCTTTAGAGAGATAAATAAATAAATAAATAAAAAAAATGATTTTTTTTTTCATCTTCATGGGTACCGAGATGCCAAAATTGTGGCAAAATTCAGGAAAATTAAGCAAAAAAGCACATTATGAAAAAAAGTTAATTTTAGCTTTTTTTTTCTGACTGTTATGTACCAAACCCTAAAGTGCATGCAAAGCCACCTATATTGGGAAATTAAACGACTTTACCAGAAACCTGTCTTTTGAGTGTTTTTCAGCATCTTAGGCACCAAAACGATAAATAATATGCATCAGAAAATTACTGAAAAAGTGTCTTTTCAGTGTTTTACGTAGAAAAAACGCTAAAACGGATGCATACCAACGAATACGAAAAATAGAATAATATTACCAAAAAGGTACATTATGAATGTTTATGAGTTTCTTAACTACAAAAAAAAAGCGAAAATGGATGGAAAGCACTATATTGGGATACAAAAGGACATTACGAGAAACGTGTATAATGAGTGTTTTATAGTTTCACAAGAGCCACAAGGCAAAAAACGCAAAAACTCGTATATATAAAGAAGTTTCTTAGACACCAAAATGCTGAAACTCAGGAATAACACTCTTAATTAAGAATACAGAACAACGTTACCAAATGCGTGTATTTTGAGTGCTTTTCACATTCTTAATTACCAAAATCCCAAATTGCATGCGAAACTAGCTTTGTGTGGGAAAAAAATGACATTACCAGAAAAGTGTCTAGTGTTTTTGAGCGTGATAGGCAATAAATCACTAAAAAGCAAGGTAATCACATTACATGGGAATAAAACCAAATTTTACCAAGAACTTGCCTTTAAGTGTTTTTGAGCTCCTTACATACCAAAACGCTAAAACGCATGCAGAACACCCTTTATGGAGAAACAGAATAACATTACCAAAAAACATGTATTTTGAGTGTTTTCGATCATGTTACCTATAAAAAAGCTTCAATACATACAAAGAACCCTATGTTTGGAAAATGAAAGGACGTTACGAGAAACGTATATTATGAGTTTTTTTTTAAGTTCGTTAAGTATGAAAAAGATAAAACCCACAAATATCACTCTTTATAGAGTGTTTTCATACCTAATAATGTGAAAAACACTCAAAAAGCACATTTTTGGTAATTTTGTTCTTTTCTCCATATAGAGTGATCTTCAATGCGTCAAATAGGTCTTGTTACCTAAGAAATAAAAAAAAAAACACATTATAAAAGTTTCTTCTAATGTCTTTTTGTTTCCTCATGCAAAGGGTGTTTTGCAAACATCTCAGCGTTATGGTACGTAAGTAGCTGAAAATACCCAAAAGATAAATTTTTGGTTTTCTTGTTCCCTCATATAGGCAAATTTCAATGTTTTTTATAACTTTGGTACCTAACACGTTCATCAACACTCAAAAGACATGTTTCTGGAAATGTCGTTTCATCTCCCCATAGATGGTGCTCTGGAGGCATTTTGACGTTTTGGTACATAAAATTGTAATAAACACTCAAAATAAACATTTTTGGTAATGTTCTGTTTCTCCATATACAGTGGTACTAAATAGTTTTCTTGTTTGGTACCTATGACGCTCACAAACACTAATAATACATCTTTCTCGTAATATCCATTATTTTATTGGGTGTCTTCCATGCATTTTGGCGTTTTTGTTACGTAACAATGTGAAAAAATACTCAAAATATACGTTTTCGGTAATGTTCTTCTGTTTCTTCATATATAATGTTATACATGCGTTTGTGCATTTTGCTACCTAAGAATCTCAAAACACTGATAAATGAAGTGTCTTTGTATTTCTTTTCGTATCGCCATTTAGGATACTTTGCATGCATTTTTGCTTTTTTTATACGTAAGAAGTTTCTGTTTCTGTTTCTGTTTCTGTTTCTGTTTCTGTTAATGTTATTCTATTTCTCCATAAAATGTGCTTTGCATGCATTTTAGCGTTTTGGTACGTAAGTAGCTGTAAAAACTCTCAAAAAACACGCTTTTGGTAATGTTTTGCTTTTCCAAATAGAGAGTTTTCGTTGCTTTTTAGCGTTTTGGTATCTAATATTGTTGTGTTTCTCCAAAGAGAGTATTATTTATGCATTTTCGCGTTTTGGTACCTGAGAAGCTCAAAAACGCTCTTTATATACGTTTCTCATAATGTCTTTGGTTACTTTTTATGTTTTTTTTTTTTGGGGGGGGTTAAAAAACTCAAAACATTGATGTTTCCGTGATGTTATACAGTTTTTTTTAACCTAGAAAAAGGCGTTTTGGATGCGTTTAAGTGTTTTTGTAAGTAGCTCATAAGCACTGAAATGAAAAGTTTTTGTAATCTTTTGTTTTCTCCTATAGGGTGCTTTCTTTGGTTTTTAGCTTCTTGGTACCTAACACGCTCATAAACACTAAAAGGACATGTTTCTGGAAATGTTTCCTTTCCCCATATAGAATGCTTTGCATGCATTTTCCCGTTGTGGTACCTAATAACGTGAAAAAAGCCTTAAAACACAAGTTTTGGTTAATCTTGTTCTGTTTCTCCATATAGAGTATTATTCATACGTTTTAGTGTTCTGGTACCTATGAAGCTCAATAGCACTCAAAATATACGTTTCTTTTAATGTTTTCTTTTCCCCTTTTAGGGTTATTTGCATGTATTTTATCGTTTTTGTACGTAACAGGCGCAAAATCTCTCAAAATGCATGTTTTTGGTAAAGCTGTTAAGTTTCTCCATAAAGTGTGTTTTGCAACCATTTTAGCGGTTTGGTACGTAAGTAGCTCAAAACAATGTTTTCCCATTTACGGTACTTTCCATGCTTTTTAAGAGTTTTTTTGTACCTAACATACTCATAAACTCTCGAAAGACATGTTTCTGGAAATGTCGTTTATTTTCCCCATATCGGGTGCTTTGCTTGCATTTTGGCGTTTTGATACCTAACAAAGCTAAATACACTTAAAATACACGTTTTTTCCATACAGAATGCAAATCATGCATTTTATTGTTTTGGTACCTAAAAAGCTAAAAAAAAAAAAAAAAAAACAATACTGGTTTCTCTTAATGCCTTTTCGTTTTCTTATATAGGGAACTTTATATGCATTTTGACGCTTTTGTACATAACAAGCTGAAAAATCGCTCAAAATGCTCGTTTTTGGTAATGTTTTAATGTTTCTGCAGGAAGGGTGTTTTGCATGTTTTATCGTTTTGGTTCATTATAAATTTAAAAACTTCCAAACACGTGAAAAGTCACTTTGTTGGTTATTTCTTGTTCCCTTCCAACATAGTGCTCTTTTCATACTTCTTAGTGTTTTGGTGCCTAACACGTAGAAAAACTCTCAAAAGATAGGTTTCTTGTATTGTCGTTTTGTGTCGTCTTTTACAGGTGTTTGCATGTATTTTTGCGTTTTGGTACCTAATAATATGAAAACCACTAAATATATATTTTTTCATTCGTGTTGCTTTGTTTTTCCATATGGATTACTATTAAGGTGTCTTTGTGTTTGGTACCTAAAAAGC
Organism: Scylla paramamosain; assembly: GCF_035594125.1. NCBI lineage: Eukaryota > Metazoa > Arthropoda > Malacostraca > Decapoda > Portunidae > Scylla > Scylla paramamosain. Next base: position 22,293,136 of record NC_087159.1, on the reverse strand, counting down.
TCAAAGCTCTCATAATACACGTTTCTCGAAATGTCTTCGTTTCCTGGCATAGGGAACTTTGTATACATTTCGGCGTCATTCTACTTACATACCTCAAAAACACTGAAAGTATAGTTTTTTTTTTATTGTTATTTTGTTTCTCCATAAAGCGTGTTTTGCGTCTGTTGAAGCGTTTTGATATTAAAGTTGCTCAAAAATATAAAAAAAAAAAACTATTTTTTTGGTAATTTTGTTTTGTATTCTCATATATGATGCTTTCCATTTTCATTTTTTTAGAGTTTTGGTGCCTAACACGCTCATAAACACTCAAAATTCACGTTTCTGGAAATTTCGTTTCGTTTCTCTCATAGATTGCACTTTGCATGAATTTCGACGTTTTGGTACATAACATTGTGAAAACAAACAAAATACACGTTTTTAGTAATGTTGCTCTTTTACTCTATATAGAGTGGTATTCATGCATTTTCGCATTTTTCAACCTAATAAGGTGTAAAACACTTATAATATACGTTTCTCGTAATGTCTTTTCGTTTCCCCATATTGGCAACTTCACAGGAATTTTGATTTTTTTTTTTTACGTAATTAGCTTAAAACATTAAAAATACACGTTTTCCTGTTTCTCCATAAAAAGTGTTTTGCATGCGCCTTTGCGTTTTAGTATGTAAGTAGCTCAAAACAATGAAAAGACTTTTTTGTAATGTTTTGTTTTCCAATGTATGGTTCTTTCCTTGCTTTTTAGCATTTTGGTACCTAATACGCTTAGAAACACTGAAAAGACACGTTTCTAGAAGTGTCGTATTTTCCCTCATATATGATGCTTTGTATGCATTGTAGCGTTTTTGTTTCTCCATATAGAGTGCTATTCATTCGCTTTAGCGTTTTGGTACCTAATAAGTTCAAAACACTCATACTGCACGTTTCTCGTAATGTACTTTCGTATCCATATATAGTAAACTTTGCATGCATTTTGTCGCTTTTGTACGTGACAAGCTTAAGAAATAAAATGAAATACTAGTTTCTGGAATGTTTTTTTTTTTTTTTCCATGAAGGGATTTTTGCAAGCATTTTAGCGTTTTTGTACGTAAGTAGCTGAAAAATACCGCCAAAAATACGTTTTTTGGGGGAATGTTGTTTTTTGCTTTTCCAGTATAGGGAAGTTTTCATGCTTTTTACTGTTTTGTGGGTAACAAAACATATACATATACATGAAAATAAAAAAGAAAAACTACTTTGCCAAAAACGTGTCTTTTGAGTTTTTCTCTTTTTTTCAGCTTCTTAAGTACCAAGAAGGTAATTTGCATGAAAAACACCCTTTATGGAAAAACAGAATAATATCACCAAAAAGAAATCATTAGAGAGTTTTTGAGCTTGTTAGGAAGAAAAACGCCATAATGTATGCAAAGTATTCTATATAAAGAGAGAAAAAGACATTACAAGAAACGTGTACTCGTATTATGAGTAAATTTGAGCTTCTTATGTAGCAAAATGTGAAAACGCATGAATAGCACTCTGTATGGATAAACATAACAACATTACCAAAAACGTGTATTTTGAGTGTTTTTTCATATTGTTAGGTGCCAAAACGCCAAAATGTATGAAAGGCCACTAACTAACAAACGAAACTAAATTTAATGAAACGTGTCTTTTGAATGTTTATGAATCTGGTAGGTACCAGAATGCTAAAAAAGAATGAAAAGATCACCATATGGGAATAAAAAACATTATCAAAAACATGTTTTTTTTCAATCTTTTTGAGCTTTTTACGTACCAAAACGCTAATACGTTTGCAAAACACTCTTTATGGAGAAACAGAATAAAATTGCCAAAAACAAGTATTTTTTGTGTTTATGAGCTTGTTACGTAGAAAACGCAAAAATGCATGCAAAGTAACCTTTATGAGGAAATGAAACGATGTTTCCAGAAACGTGTCTTTGAAGTGTTTAGACACTAAACCGATATAAAGCTTGGAAATCACTTGATTTGAACAACAAAACAACACTAAGGAAAACGTGTCTTTTAAGTGTTTTTGAGCTTATTACATACGAAAAACCTAAGCCATATGCAAAAAAAAAAAAAAAAAATCGTCATGGAGAAACATAATAACATTACCAAAAACTTCTAATTGGAGTGTATTTCTCATTGTTAGGTACGCATGCAAATCATGCAAAAAAAAACGAGTTTTCCAGAAAGGTGTCTTTTGAGTGTTAGTGTTCTAGCTCCAAAACGATGAAAAGCATGGAAATCACAATGTAATGGAAAACAAAACATTAACAAAAATGTCTTTTTTTAGTATTTTTGAGCAACTTAGGTATCAGAACGCTAAAACGCATGCAAAACACCCTTGATGGAGAAACAGAATAACATTACCAAATCAAATTTTTTTTTTATTGTTTTTGAGGCTGTTACGTGAAAAACGTCAAAATACATTCCAAGTACCCTATTTGGTTAAATGGAAAAAAAAATATTACGAGAAAGGTGTTTTTTTTTCTTATTCTTAGGTAAAAAACCGCTAAAAGGCATCCATTTTGGCGTTTTTTGTAAGTAAAAAGCTCAAAAACATTCAAAATATATCTTTTTGGTATTCTTATTTTATTTCTACATATTGGTTGGTTTGCATCCGTTTTAGCGTTTTTCTTCGTAAAACAGTGAAAAGACACGTTTTCAGTAATTTTGTTTTGGATTCCCATATAGAGTGACTTCCATATTATTTATTGTTTTAGTGCCTAACATGCTGAAAAACACTCAAAAGACAATTTTCTTGTCAAGTCGTTTAATTTCCTCGTATAGATGGCTTTGCATGCACTTTAGGGTTTGGTACATAACAGTCCGAAAAAAAAGCTAAAATTAACTTTTTTTATTATGTTCTTTTATCCACATAATTTCCCAGAATTTTAATAGAATTTGGCGGGATCTCGGTACCTATGAAGATGAATAACAAAAAAAAAAAAAATTGCTATTTTTTTTTTTATTTATTTTCTTTCTTTTTTTTTGGGGGGGGGGTTTCTTTATAAAGAGTGTTATTTGTGGGTTTTAGATCTTTGGTACTTAAGTAACTTAAAAACACTTATAATACACGTTTCTCGTAATGTCCATTCGTTTCCCAAACATAGAGTTCTTTGCATGTATTTAAGCGTTTTTATAGGTAACATGATCAAAGGCACTAGAAATACATGTTTTTTGGAAATGTTATTGTTTCTCCATAAAGGGTGTTTTGCTTGCGTTTTAGCTCAAAAACACTTAAAGGCAAATTCTTGGTAAATGTTGGTTGTATTCCCATGTAATGTGATTACCGTGCTTTTTAGTGCTTTATTGCCTAACACGCTCAAAAACACTCAAAAGACACTTTTCTGGTAATGTCATTTTTTTCCCACATTAAGCTAGTTTCGCATGCAATTTGGGGTTTTGGTAACTAAGAATGTGAAAAAACACTCAAAATACACCCATTTGGTAAGGTCGCTCTGTTTCTCAATTCAGAGTGTTATTCATGAGTTTCGGCATTTTGGTATCTAAGAAACTTCTCTATATACACGAGTTTTTGCGTTTTTTGCTTTGTGGTTCTAGTGAAACTATAAAATACTCATTATACACGTTTCTCGTAATGTCCATTTGTTTTCATATATAGAGTGGTTTGCATGCATTTTCGCTTTTTTTGTAGTTAACAAGCTCAAAAACACTCAAAATATACCTTTTTGGTAATGTTATTCTATTTCTTCATATTGGTTGGTTTGCATCCGTTTTAGCATTTTTCTACGTAAAACACTGAAAAGACACGTTTTCAGAAATTTTGTTTTGGATTCCCATATTCCATATTATTTATCGTTTTGGTGCCTAACATGCTAAAAAAAAAAAAAACACTCAAAAGACAGGTTTACGGTAAAGTCGTTTATTTTCCACATATAGGTGACTTTGCATGCACTTTAGTGTTTGGTAGACAATAGTCCGAAAAAAAAGCTAAAATTAACGTTTTTTATAATGTTCTTTTTTCTACATAATTACCCTGAATTTATCCAGAATTTTGATATCTCGGAACCTTAGATGATGAACAAAAAAAAAAAAACTATTTTTTTTATTTTTTTCTTGGTAAAAGTTGGTTTTATTCCCATGTAATGTGATTGCCCTGGTTTTTAGTGCTTTATTGCCTAACACGCTCAAAAACACTCAAAAGACACTTTTCTGGTAATGTCATTTTTTTTCCTAAATAAAGCTAGATTCACATGCAATTTTGGGTTTTGGTAACTAAGAATGTAGAAAAAACTCAAAATACACACATTTAGTAAGGTTGTTCTGTTTCTCAATTAAGAGAGGTATTCATGAGTTTCAGCACTTTGGTATCTAAGATACTTCTCCATACACACGAGTTTTTTGCGTTTTTTGCCTTATGGTTCTTGTGAAACTATAAAACACTCATTGTACACGTTTCTCGTAATATCCTTTTGATTCCCACTATAAAGTGCTTAGCATTCATTTCCGTGTTTTTTATAGGTAACAAGCTCAAAACACTTAAAATATACCTTTTTGGTAATGTTTTTCTATTTCTTGATATTGTTTGGTTTGCATCCGTTTTAGTGTTTTTCTACGTAAAACACTGAAAAAACACGTTTTCAATAATTTTGTTTTAGGATCCCATGTAGAGAGACTTCGTTTTTGCCTAACATGCTGAAAAACACTCAAAAGACAGTTTTCTTGGAAAGTCGTGTAATTTCCCCATATAGATGGCTTTGCAGGCACTTTAGGGTTTGGTACATAACAGTCCGAAAAAAAACAGCTACAGTTAACTTTTTCGATAATGTTCTTTTTTCCACATAATTTCACTGAATTTTAACAGAATTTTGTCATCTCGGTACCTATGAAGATAAAAAAAAAAATGGTATTTTTTTTCTTTATTTTATTTATTTTTTTTGTTTCTCTATAAAGAGTGCTATATATGGGTTTTAGCTTTTTGGTACTTAAGGAACTTTAAAAACACTCATAATACACGTTTCTCGTAATGTCCTTTCGTTTCCCGAACATAGGGTTCTTTGCATGTATTTAAGCGTTTTTATAGGTAACATGATAAAAAACACTCAAAATACATGTCTTTTATAATGTTATTCTGTTCTCCATAAAGGGTGTTTTGCATGCGTTTTAGCGTTTTGGTATGTAAGGATGTCAAAACCACTTAAAGGCAAGATCTTGGTAAAAGTTGGTTTTATTCCTATGTAATGTGATTGCCCTGCTTTTTAGTGTTTTATTGCCTAACACGTTCAAAAACCCTTAAAAGACACTTTTCTCGAAATGTCATTTTTTTTTCATTTTCACTTGCAATTTGGGGTTTTGGTAACAAAGAATGTGAAGAATACTCAAAATACACGCATTTGGTAAGGTTGTTCTGTTTCTCTATTAAGAGATTGGTTCATGAGTTTCAGCGTTTTGGTATCTAAGAATCTGAAAAACACTCATAATGCACGTTTCTCGTAATGTCCCTTTTTTTCTTCATTTAGGGTGCTTTGCATGCATTTTTGCATTTTTTTCACGTAATAGCTGAAAAACACTGAAAATACACGCTTTTGGTAATAAGAATATAAGAACATAAGAAATAAGTAAATCTGCAAGAAGGCATAAGGCCTACACGTGGCAGTACTTGTATGAAATATGCCTACCTATTTCCACCTATCATCCCCATTCATAAATGTCTAATTTTCTCTTACAATTCCCAAATCCCTCAGCAGTAACAGCTTGATTACTACGTCCGTTCCAATCATCTACTACTTTATTTGAGAATTAATTCCTTTCTGTCTCCTTTTTGAACATCAAGTTTTCAAGCTTGAACCCATTTTTCTTGTTCTATCATGGTTACAGTTTCTAAGAATTTTCCTTATGTTCCCCTTGTTATAACCCATATACCACTTGAAGACTTCTATCAGGTCCACTCTTAACCTACGTCTCTGTAAAGAATGTAAATTTAACAGCTTTAATCTCGCTTCGTAAGGAATACTCCTCATCCCCTGTATCCTTTTAGTCATCCTCCTTTGTACTAAATAAAATAGACCTTTATCCTTCCTGTGATGTGGTGACCAGAATTGGACAGCGTAGTCTATATGAAGTCTGACAATCGCTAAATGTAACTTTAATATTACTTCGGGAGTTCTCCATTTAGCACTCCTGAAAATTAATCATAATACACTATTTGCTTTGTTTCTGGCTTCTTTGCATTGCTTTCTTGGACGGAGTTCAGAGCTAACTTTAAATCTCAAATCTTTTTCTTACCCTGAACCTACCAGAACTTGGTTGTTCATTGTGTAACTAATGTGTGGGTTTCTTCTATTTACGCTAAGTGCTTTCAATTTGTTGATATTAAACTGCATTTGCCATCTGTCTGTCCATTCGTTCATTCTATCCAAATCTGCCTGCAAGGCAATGGTATGCGATTCTGACCTAATTAATCTACATATTCTCGTGTCATCCGCAAATTTACTAACAACACTACTAATTCCACTATCCAAGTCATTGACATATATTACAAACAACATCGGCCCTAATACTAATAATTCCTTTGTCCCCCCACAAATTACTTGACCCCACTCGGATTTAGAGCCGTTTATTACAACACTCTCTCGTCTGCCGCTTAGCTATGACCTTATCCAATCTAAACACCTCATTTCTCTCGTGCGCCCTAACCTTTCTCAGTAGCCTCTGATGGGGTACCTTGTCAAATGCTTTACTAAAGTCCTGATATAGGATGCCATAACTATCACCATTATCTGCCTCCACATTACCGATACCTCACATGACTAAAGTGATTTTCTAAGGACACAAACTAACAGATTACTTATAACCTTTTTCCATTCCTTAAATACTCTGGAATATATTTCATCTGGTCTAGGTGACTTTAATTTTTCAGCTTATCTATCTCCTGTTCCACTATCTCTTTAGTTATGCTAATATCTGTCAGCTTTTCATTCTCTTCTTTTCTAAATATCTTCTCACTATTTGGCAAATCCTGCATGTTTTCCTGGGCAAAGACAGTTAAAAAATACTCGTTCACAATTTTACTAATCTCGTCCCAACAACTAAGCAGGTCCCATTCTGCTGTCTTTAAGGAACTATTGTTTCTCTAATCTTCGTCTTATATGCCTGATAAAATCCCTTGGGGTCCATCTTCACTTGGCTGGTTACCTTTAATTCATAACTATTTTTAGCTTTCCTTGTTAAACTCCTGACTTTTCAAATTCATTATATTATGGCCTTAAAACCACTTCCCCTGTCTTTAATCTGATATATATATTTGTCTTTCGCCTTATGTAGCGTTTTAACCTTAGTCATCCATTTAGGACCATTCTTCTGCGATCTTATTCTTCTGTAAGGGATTTTCCCTAACTGTCCTGAATGTAATTTATCAACGAAATATTTATTTTGCTTCTCCATAAAGGGTGTTTTGCTTGGGTTTTAGCGTTTCTGTACATAAGAACCTATAAAACACGTTTTTAGTAATGTTTTGTATTCCTTTTTTTTTTTTTTTTTTGGTAAATAAAAAGCTCAAAAATACTCATAATACACTTTTCTCGTAATGTCTTTTTGTTTTCATATAGGGTAATTTCATGATCTTGGCATTTTTCCAGGTATGAAACTCGAAAACACTCAATATAAACGATTTTTTTAAGGGGGTAAATTTATATATTTTTTTTTTATTACATACGTTTTAGCGTTTTAGTACATAACTTTATAAACATTGAAAAGACACGTTTTCGGTAATGTTGTTCTGTTTTCATAAACACTAAAAAGACGTTTCTTAAACTATCGTTACCTTTGCGAAATATAGGGTGCTTTAAATGCATTTTGTCGTTTTGTCAATTCAAAATATGAAATGCACTTAAAATACACGTTTTTGATAATGTTGTTCTGTTTCTCTCTATATAGAGTTCTACACATGCAAATCTGAAAAAAAAAACTCAATACAAGTTTCTCGTTATGCCTTTTCCATTCCTTATTGCATTGTACATTGCATGCTTATTGACCTAATATGCTGAAAAAGACACTAGAATTTTTTTTTTTTTTTTTTTTTTGGTAATTGTAATGTTTCTACAGTTTTTTTTTCATGCGTTTTATCGTTTTTGTTACCTAGAAAGCTGAAAACAGACACAAATTGTACAATATTAGTAATGTTGTTTCGTTTTCCCATGTAAGGTATATTCCATTCTTTTTAGCATTTTCGTGCCTAACATGCACAAAAACACACAAAAAAAAACATTTCTTGTAATGTTGCTTCGTTCCTGAATATAAAGAGTTTTGCAACCATTTTGTCGTTTCCATATCTTACAGTACGAAAAACACTTAAAATACACGTTTTTAGTAATGTTGTGTTTCTGAATAGAAAGTGTTATTCCTGCTTTTCCTCATTTTTGGTACCTAAAAAGCTGAAAACATCCATTATACATGTTTTTCGTAATGCATTTTTTCTCTCTCCATAGAGAATACTTTGTATGCGTTTCTGAGTTTTCCAAGTAACAAGCCGAAAACACTCAGAACACTTTTTTTTTTTTTAATGTTATTCTGTTTCTCCATAAAAGGTGTTTTGCATGAGTTTTAGCGTAAAAAGTAAAAACAAAACTCTCAAAGACTCGTTTTTCGTAACGTGTTGTATTCCGCTATAAGGTAATTTTCCATGCTTTTTAGCGTTTTGTTGCCTAACGTGCTGAAAGACATAAATACACGTTTCTCGTTTCTTGTAATCACGTTTCATTTTCGTATATAAAGGCTTTTCAGGTATTTTAGTAATGTAAAAAGAGCTCAAAATGCGTGTTTTTAGTAATGTCGTTCTGTTTCTCCATATATAGTTGTATTATCGCCTTTTTCCGTTTTGGTACCTAATAAGCTTAAAAACACTTTCTCGTGATGTCTTTTCCTTTCATCATAGAGAGTACTTTGCACGGTTTTCTTTTTCTTTTTTTTTAACAAACTCAGAAAACAATTGAAATACAAGTTTAAATAAAGCTATTGTGTTTCTGAAAAAAAAAACATATTTATATGCGTTTTTTAGCTTTTGAAAACGTAAGTAGCTCACAAACACTGAAAAGAGACATTTTTTGTAATGTTGATTTGTTTTCTCACATATAGTGGACACACAAAGCGTTTTCGCTTTTATCGTTTTGGTGCCTAGCACGCTCATCAACATCTGGAAAGACACTTCTGGAAAACTCGTTTCGCCATTTAGGGTGCATTACATAGACAATGGCGTTTTGGTACCTAACAATGTGAAATATACTTAAAATACACGTTTTTGGTAATGTTGTTTTGTTTCTCCAAAGAGATCGCTAGTCATGCGATTTCTCGTTTTTGTACCTAAGAAGCCCAAAAAAAACACGCTTAAAAAATGGTTCTCGCAATGCCCTTTCGTCTAAACTTTTCGTCTAACTTTGGATGCATTTTGCCGGTTTTGTACGTAAAAAACCTGAAAACAGTCAAAATACTTGTTTTTGGTAAAATTATTCTGTTTCACCATGAACTGTGTTTTATATGGGTTTTATCGTTTCAGTACGTAAGAAGATTGAAAACACTCAAAAGACATGTACGTAACGTGTTTTTGTATTCTTATATAAGGTGATTTCCATGGTTTTAAGCGTGTTGGTACCTAACACGCTCAAAAGCACTGAAAAGATACGTTTCTGGTAATGCTGTTTCGTTTCCCCATATATGAACCTTCCTTGCCTCGTGCTGTTTTGCTACCTAATAACACTCAAAATACACGTTTTTGAAAACGCTCAAAATACACGTTTTTGGTAATGTTGTTAGTTTTTCGATATAGAGTACTATTCATTCGTTTTAGGATTTTGATACCTAAAAAGATAAAAAAAAAAAAAACTCATAATACACGCTTCTCGTAATTTCTCGTTTCCCCGTATAGAGTAAATTGCATTAATTTTTACTTTTCAACGTAACAAGCTCAAAACATTTAAAACACATATTTTTTGATAAAGTTATTGTGTTTATGAGACATGTTTTTGCATGTAATTTAGAGTTTTGGTACGTAAGAAGCTGAAAAACACTCATAAGATACGTTTTTTCCGTAATGTTTTGAATTTTCATACATAGTGATTTTAAGCACCTTGGTGCCTTACATGCTCAGAAACCCTCAAAGCACTATTTTTTTTTTCTAAAAAATGTCGTTTCCTTTCCTATTATAAGGGGCTTTGCATGCATTTTGGCGTTTTGGCGGGTAACAATGTGAAACTAAAAATACATGATTTCTCTGTTTCGAAAAACAAAACATTACATTAATCGTGCCTTTTGAGTATTTTCATTTATTTACGTACCAAAACGCTAAAACGCATGCAAAAAAAACTTTAATGTAGAAACAGAATAATATTATCAAAATCATAAATTTAATTTTTTTTTATAGCTTGTTACGTAGAAAAAGCGAAAATGCATGCAAAGTACTCTATATAGGGAAACAAAAAGACTTCATGAGAAACTTGTATTATGAGTATTTTGAGGTTATTAGGTACCAAAATGTTAAAGTTCATGAATAACTCTCTATATGGAGAAACAGAAAAGCATTATAGAAAACATGTATCTCGACTGTATTTCATATTGTTAGGCAACAAATCACCAAAAGCATGCAAAGCGATATTTCCAGAAACGTGTCTTTTTGAGTGTTTATGAGCGTGCTAAGTACCAAAACCCAAAATGTATGGAAACCATCCTGTATGAGTAAACAAAATAATATAACTACATACATCTCTTTTCAGTGTTTTTTGAGGTATGTACCAAATAGCCAAAATGCATGCAAAAAAAAAAAAAAACGTATGGAGGAATAGTAAAAAATTACAAAAGAAACATGTTTTTAGTGCTTTTCAACTCAATACGTAGAAAACGCCAAAAAGTATGTAAATTACCCTTTATCTCGTAACGAAAAGATATTACAAGAAACGTGTATTTTTTTTTGTTTTTGAGCTTCTTTGGAACCAAAACGAGAAAAAGTATGCTTATCACCTAATGTATAGAAACATAATAAGATAACCAAAAATTGGTATTTTTGAGTAGCTCAAAAACACTATAAAGAGACGTTTTGTTAATGTCTTGTTCTCCCATATAGGGTACTTTCCCTCCTTTTTTATTGTTTTGGTGTCTGCACACACATAAATATTAAAAAAAAAAAACACGTTTCTGGAAATCTTGCTTCCTTTCTCCATATAGGGTGCTTTCCACGGATTTTAAAACCTAACAATATAATATACACTCAAAATAACACGTAATGTAATTCTGTTTCTCTCTATAGAGTGTTATTCATACTCATTCATAGCGTTTTGGTAACTATAAAACTAATAAAATACTCATAATACACGTTTTTCGTAATGTTTATCCATTTTCCCATTTAGGGTACTTTGCTCACTTTTTTGGCGTTTTTCTACGAAACAAGTTGAAAAAAACACTCAAAATACTTATTTTCTTAATGTTATTAATAATATTTTGCATGCGTTTCAAAGTTTTGGTACATAAGTTGCTCAAAAACAGTGGAAAAAAACGTTTAGGTAATGTGTTGTTTTCCCATATAGGGTGCTTTTTTGTTTCTTTTTTTTCGTTTTGGTATCTAACACGCTCATTAACAATCAAAAGACACTTTTCTTGAAATCTCGTTTTCTTTCACCATATAGGGTGCTTTGTTTGCATTTTGGAGTTTTGGTACCTGACGATGTGAAATACACTTAAAATAAATGTTTTTGAAAATATTGTTCTGTTTTTTTTTTTTTTTTCTATGGAGTGCTAATTATTGCCCTTTAGCAGTTTGTTACCTAAGAAGTAAAAAAAAAAAAACACCTTTCTCATATTTTTTTTTTTTCCATTTAACCAAATAGGGTACTTGGAGTGTATTTTGACGTTTTTCACGTAACAGCCTCAAAAACATTAAAAAAACTTGTTTTTAGTAATATTATTCTGTTTCTCCATCAAGGGTGTTTTTGTATTCGTTTTAGCGTTCTGATACCTAAGTTGATAAAAAAAATACTGAAAAGAGACATTTTTGTTAATGTTTTGTTTTTCATTACAGTGTGATTTCCATGCTTTTCATCGTTTTGGAGCTAGAACACTGATTATTACTCAAAAGACACCTTTCTGGAAAACTCGTTTCCTTTTGCATGATTTGCATGCCTACCTAACAATGAGAAATACACTCCAATTAGAAGTTTTTGGTGATATTATGTTTCTCCATGACGATTTTTTTTTTTTTTTTTTGCATGCGGCTTAGGTTTTTCGTATGTAATAAGCTCAAAAACACTTAAAAGACACGTTTTCCTTAGTGTTGTTTTGTTGTTGAAATCAAGTGATTTCCAAGCTTTATATCGGTTTAGTATCTAAACACTCAAAAGACAAGTTTCTGGAAACATCGTTTCATTTCCTCATCAAGGTTACTTTGCATGCATTTTTGCGTTTTCTACGTAACAAACTCAAACACAAAAAGTACTTGTTTTTGGCAATTTTATTATGTTTCTCCATAAGGAGTGTTTTGCAAACGTATTAGCGTTTTGGTACGTAAGAAACTCAAAAAGATTGAAAAGACATGTTTTTGATAATGTTTTTTATTCCCATATGGTGATCTTTCCATGCTTTTTTAGCATTCTGGTACCTAGCAGATTCATAAACATTCAAAAAACACGTTTCATTAAATTTAGTTTCGTTTGTTAGTTAGTAGGCTTTCATACATTTTGGCCTTTTGGCACCTAACAATATGAAAAAAAACACTCAAAATACACGTTTTTGGTAATGTTGTTATGTGTATCCATACAGAATGCTATTCATGCGTTTTCACATTTTGCTACCTAAGAAGCTCAAATTTACTCATAATACACGTTTCTCGTAATGTCTTTTTCTTTCTTCATATAGAATACTTTCCATACATTATGGCGTTTTTCTACCTAACAAGCTCAAAAACTCTCAAACAATTTCTTTTTGGTGATATTATTCTGTTTTACAATAAAGTGTGTTTTTCATGCATTTTATTTTCTTGGTACGTAAGAAGCTGAAAAAAAAAAACTCAAGACACGTTTTTGACAAAGTAGTTTTTTTTTTTATTTCCTTGTATATGTGTATATGAACTTAACCACAAAACTGTAAAAAGCATGAAAACTTCCCTATACTGGAAAAGCAAAACAACATTCCCCCCAAAAAAACGTATTTTTGGGGGTATTTTTCAGCTACTTACGTACAAAAAACGCTAAAATGCTGGTAAAACTCCTTTTATGGAAAAAACAAATAACCTTACCAGAAACTAGTATTTCATTTTATTTCTTAAGCTTGTCACGTACAAAAGCGCCAAAATGCATGCAATGTACACTATATATGGGTAAGAAAGTACATTACGAGAAACATGCAGTATGAGTGTTTTCAACTTATTAGGTACCAAAACGCTAAAGCGAATGAATATGGAGAAACAAAAACGCTAAAATGCATGCAAAGCATCATATATGAGGGAAAATACGACACTTCTAGAAACGTGTCTTTTCAGTGTTTCTAAGCGTATTAGGTACCAAAACGCTAAAAAGCAAGGAAAGAACCATACATGGGAAAACAAAACATTACAAAAAAGTCTTTTCATTGATTAGAGCTATTTACATACTAAAACTCAAAGGCGCATGCAAAACACCTCTTATGGAGAAACGGGAAAAAGTGTATTTTTAATGTTTTAAGCTAATTACGTAAAAAATTGTCAAAATTCATGTAAAGTTCCCAATATGGGGAAACGAAAAGACATTACGAGAAACGTATATTGTAAGTGTTTTAGACCTTACTAAGTTGAAAAATACGAAAATGTATGAATACCACTCTATATGGAGAAAGAGAGCAACAATACTAAAAACGTGTATTTTGTTTGTTTTCACAATGTTTTATGTACCAAAACGTCGAAATTCATGCAAAGTGCAATCTATGGTAGAAACGAAACGAAATTTCCAGAAACGTGAATTTTGAGTGTTTATGAGCGTGTTAGGTACCAAGACTCTAAAAACTAAAAATTGAAAGCATCCTATATGGGAATACAAAACAAAATTACCAAAAAAATAGTATTTTTTAGTGTTTTTGAGCTACTTTTATATCAAAACGCTTGAACACACGCAAAACACACTTATGAAGAAACAAAATAACAATACAAAAAAACAAACTATATTTTTAGTTTTTTGAGGTATGTAAGTAGAATAACGCCGAAATGTATGTAAAGTTCCCTATGCCGGGAAACGAAGACATTTCGAGAAACGTGTATTATGAGAGCTTTTGAGCTTTTTAGGTACGAAACACAAAGGCATCTTAATAGTACTTTATATGGAGAAACAAAACAACACGAATGAAAATATATATTTTGAGGGGTTTTCATATTATTAGGTACCAAAACGCAAAAAAAACATGCAAAGACTTCTAAGAGACGACACAAAACGACATTACAAGAAACCTATCTTTTGCGAGTGTTTCTACGTGTTAGGCACCAAAACACTGAGAAGTATGAAAAGAGCACTATGTTAGAAGGGAAAAAGAAATAACCAACAAAGTGACTCTTCACTTGTTTGGAAGTTTTTAAATTTATAATGTACCAAAACGATAAAACATGCAAAACACCCTTCCTGCAGAAACATAAAAACATTACCAAAAACGAGCATTTTGAGCCATTTTTCAGCTTGTTATGTACAAAAGCATCAAAATGCATATAAAGTACCCTATATAAGAAAACGAAAAGACTTTAAGAGAGACCATTATTATGAGATTTTTTTTTTTAGCTTATTAGGTACCAAAACGATAAAACGTATGATTTGCATTCTGTATGGAGAAAACGTGTATTTTAAGTGTATTTAGCTTTGTTAGGTATCAAAACGCCAAAATGCATGCAAAGCACCCGATATGGGGAAAATAAACAACATTTCCAAAAACATGTCTTTTAAGAGTTTATGATTGTGTTAGGCACAAAAAGCTCTTAAGAAGCATGGAAACTACCGTAAATGGGAAACACCGTAAGTGTTTTGAAATACTTACCAAACCGCTAAAACGGTTGGAACACACACTTTATAGAGAAATTCAAAAGCTTTACCAAAACCATGCATTTTGAGAGATTTTGAACCTGTTATATACAAAAACGATAAAATACATGCAAATAACCCTAAAAAAGGAAAAGAAAACATTAAAAGAAACGTATATTTTGAGTGCTATTGAGCTTCATAGGTAACAGAACACTAAAAAGTATGAACAATA
Organism: Scylla paramamosain; assembly: GCF_035594125.1. Lineage (NCBI taxonomy): Eukaryota > Metazoa > Arthropoda > Malacostraca > Decapoda > Portunidae > Scylla > Scylla paramamosain. Next base: position 22,277,932 of record NC_087159.1, on the reverse strand, counting down.
CTCTATATGGCGAAACAGAACAAGATTAACCAAAACTTGTGTTTTAAGGCATTTTTCACGTTATTAGGTACCGCAACGCGAAAATGCATGCAAAGCATACTATATGAGGAGAGGAAACATTTCCAGAAACATGTCCTTTTAGTGTTTATGAGCGAGTTATGTACCAAGAAGCTAAAAACTAAGGAAAGCACCCTATAGGAGAAAACAAAAAATTACAAAAACTTTTCTTTTCATTGCTTATGACCTACTTACATACAAAAACAGTTAAACGCATCCAAAACACCTTTTTTTTTTGAAAAACTGATTAACACTACCAAAAAAAACCGTGTATTTTCAATGTTTTGAGCTTGTTACGCAAAAAATAAAGTAACCAAAGACATTATGAGAAACTTATATTAAGAGCGTTTTTAAGCTTCTCAGGTAACAAAACGCGAAAATCCATGAATAATACTCTCTTTGGAGAAACACAACAATATTAGATACCAAAACGCTAACAAGCAACGAAAACTCTCCATTTGGGACAGCAAAACATTACCAAAAGCGTGTCTTTTGAGAATTTAAAGAGTACTTACGTACCAAAACGCTAAAATGCATGCAAAGCACATTTTATGGAGAAATAGAATAACATTACCAGAAACGTGTATTTTGAGTTTTTTTTTTTTTATCTTCTTACGTATAAAAAAAGCAAAAATGCATACAAAGTATCCTAAATGGCGAAAAGAAATAAAAAGACACTTCATTTATCAGTGTTTTGAGATTCTTAGGTAGCAAAATGCACAAATCCATGTATAACTTTATATATGAAGAAACAGAAGAACATTACCGAAAACGTTTATTTTGAGTATTTTTTTCACATTGTTACGTAACAAAAACGCCAAAATGCATGGAAATCACTCAATATGGATAAAATAATGGACATTACGAGAAAGATGTATTATTAGTGTTTTTGAGCGTCTTAGGTACCAAACGCGAAAACTATTTAGTACCACTGTATATGGAGAAACAGAACATTACCAAAAATGTTTATATTGAGTGTTTTTCACAATTTTAGGTACCAAAACGTTAAAATGCCTCCAGAGCACCATCTATGGGGAGATGAAAGAACATTTCCAGAAACATGTCTTTTGAGTGTTGATGAACGTGTTAGGTACCAAAGTTATATAAAAAAAAACATTGAAAGCTACCTATATGAAAGAACAAGACAACCAAAAATTTATCTTTTGGGTATTTTCAGCTACTTACGTACCATAACGCTAAGATTTATGCAAAACACCCTTTATTACCATAAACATTTTTTTTTCTTTTACATATAAAAAGAAACATAAATGCATGCAAAATACTTTGCAAGGGGAAACGAAAACACATTACAAGAAACTTTTATTATAATTTTTTTTTTTAAATTTCTTAGGTACCAAGACCTATTTGACACATTGAAGAGCACTCTATATGGAAAAAAGAACAAGATTACAAAAATGTGCTTTTTGAGTGTTTTTCACATTGTTAGGTAAGAAAACACTCTATAAAGCATATTATTTAAACAAAAAAAATATAAAAAAAACTCATAATACACGTTTCTCGTAACGTCCTTTCATTTCCCAAACATAGGGTTCTTTGCATGTATTTAGGCGTTTTTATAGTTAACATGATCAAAAACACTCAAAATACATGTTTCTGGTAATGTTATTCTGTTTCTCCATATAGGGTGTTTTGCATGCGTTTAAGCGTTTTGGTATGTAAGAAGCTCAAAAACACTTCAAAGCAGGTTCTTGGTAAAAGGTGGTTTTATTACCATGTAATGTGATTCCCCTCCTTTTTAGTGCTTTATTGCCTATCACGCTCAAAAACACTTAAAAGACACTTTTCTGGTAATGTCATTTTTTCCCACATAATGCTAGTTTCGCATGCAATTTTTGGTTTTGGTAACAAAGAATGTGAAAAGCACTCAAAATACACGCATTTGGTAAGGTTGTTCTGTATTCTCAATTAAGAGTGTTATTCCTGAGTTTCAGCATTTTGGTATCTAAGAAACTAATCCATATACACCGAGTTTTTGCGATTTTTGCCTTGTGGCTGTTTTGAAACTATAAAACACTCATTATACACGTTTCTCGTAATGTCCTTTTGTATCCTAATATAGAGTGCTTTCCATCCATTTTCGCGTTTTTTTTAGGTAAGAAGCTCAAAAACACTCAAAATATACGTTTTTGGTTATGTTATTCCATTTCTCCATATGCGTTGGTTTGCATCCGTTTTAGCGTTTTTCTACGTGAAACACTGAAAAGACACTTTTTCAGTAATTTTGTGATGGATTCCCACATTGAGTGACTTCCATATTATTTATCGTTTTGGTGCCTAACATGCTGAAAAAAAACTCAAAAAACAGGTTTCTGGTAAGGTCGTTTAATTTTCCCATATAGGTGGCTTTGCATGCACTTTAGGGTTTGGTAAATAACAGTCCGAAAAAAAGCTAAAGAAAAAGCTAAAAAAAAGCTAAAACTTTTTTCATAATGTTCTTTTTTCACATAGTTTCCCTGAATTTTGGCAGAATTTTGGCATGTCGGTACCTATGAAGATGAATAAGAAAAAAAAAAAAATTATATATATATATTTTTTTTTTTTCTCAATATAGAGTGTTATTTGTGGGTTTTAGCTTTTTGCTATTTAAAGAACTTAAAACACTCATAATACACGTTTCACGAAATGTCCTTTCGTTTACCAAACGTAAGATTCTTTGCAAGTATTTAAGCGTTTTTATAGGTAACATGATCAAAAACACTCAAAATACATGTTATTGGTAATGTTATTCTGTTTCTAAATAAAGGATGTTTTCTGTGTTTTAGCGTATTGGTATATAAGGAGCTAAAAAACACTTAAAGGCAAATTCTTGGTAAAAGTTGGTTTTATAACCATGTAATGTGATTGCCCTGCTTTTTAGTGCTTTATTGCCTATCATGCTAAAAAAAAAAAAAAAAATTAAAAGACACTTCTGCTAAGAATGTGAAAAACACTCAAAATACACGCATTTGGTAAGGTTGTTCTGTTTCTCAATTAGGAGTGTTATTCAGAAATTTCAGCATTTTGGTATCTATGAAGAAGAATAACAAAAAAAAAATCCTATTTATTTATTTATTTTATTTTTTTCTCTATAAAGAGGTTTTAGCTTTTTGGTACTTATGGAACTTAAAAACACTTATAATACACGTTTCTCGTAATGTCCTTTCGTTTCCCAGACATAGGGTTTTTTGCATGTATTTAAGCGTTTTTAAAGGTTACATGATCAAAAACACTCAAAATACATGTTTTTGGTAATGTTAATCTGTTTCTCCATAAAGGGTGTTTTGTATGCGTTTTAGCATTTTGGTATATAAGAAGCTCAAAAACACTTAAAGGCAAGTTCTTGGTAAAAGTTGGATTTATTCCCATGTTATGTGATTGCCCTCCTTTTTAGTGCTTTTTTGCCTAACACGCTAAAAAAACACTCAAGACACTTTTCTGGAAATGTCATATTTTTTACTACATAAAGCTAGTTTTGCATAGAATTTGGGCTTTGGTAACTAAGAATGTGAAAACACTCAAAATACACGCATTTCGTAAGGTTGTTCTGTATTCTCAATTAATAGTGTTATTCCTGAGTTTCAGCATTTTCGTATCTAAGAAACTTATCCATATACACGAGTTTTTGCGTTTTTTGCCTTGTGGTTCTTGTGAAACTATAAAACACTTATTATACAAGTTTCTCGTAATGTCCTTTTAGTATCTCAATATAAAGTGCTTTCCATCCATTTTCGCTTTTTTTGTAAGAAGCTCAAAAACACTCAAAATATACCTTTCTTGGTAATGTTATTCTATTTCTTCATATTCATTGGTTTGCATCCATTTAAGCGTTTTTCTACGTAAAACACGGAAAAGACACTTTTTCAGTAATTTTTTGATGGATTCCCATATTGAGTAACTTCCATATTATTTATCGTTTTAGTGCCTAACATGCTGAAAAACACTCAAAAGATAGGTTTCTGGTAAAGTCGTTTAATTTCCCCATATAGGTGGCTTTGCATGCACTTTAGGGTTTAGTACATGACAGTCCAGAAAAAAGCGAAAATTATTTTTTTCATACTTTTCTTTTTTCATATAATTTCCCTGAATTTTGCCAGAATTTTGGCATTTTGGTACCTATGAAGATGAATAACGAAAAAAAAATAAAAATAAATAAATTCCTATTTTTTTTCTCTATATAGAGTGTTATTTTTGAGTTTTAGCTTTTTGGTACTTAAAGAACTTAAAAACACTCATAATAAACATTTCTCGAAATATCCTTTAATTTCCCAAACATAAGGTTCTTTGCATGTATTTAAGCGTTTTTATAGGTAACATGATCAAAAACACTCAAAATACATGTTTTTGGTAATGTTATTCTTTTTCTCCATAAAGGGTGTTTTCCATGCGTTTTAGCGTTTTGGTATATAAGGAGCTCAAAAACACTTAAAGGCAAGTTCTTAGTAAAAGTTGGTTTTATTCCCATGTAATGTGATTGCCCTGCTTTTTAGTGCTTTATTGCCTGTCATGCTAAAAAAAAAAAAAAAAAACACTTAAAAGACACTTTTCTAGTAATTTCGTTTTTTTCCCACATAAAGCTACCTTCACATGAAATTTGGGGTTTTGGTAACTAAGAATGTGAAAAACTCAAAATTTACGCATTTGGTAGGGTTGTTCTGTTTCTCATTTTAGAGTGTTATTCAGGAGTTTCAGCATTTTGGTATCTAAGAAACTTCTCCTTATATACGAGTTTTTCCGTTTTTTGCCTTGTCCTTTTTGAGAATCTATAAAACACTCATTAAACACGTTTATCGTAATGTCCTTTTGTTAACCAATATAGAGAGCTTTGCATCCATTTTTGCGTTTTTTGTAAATAAAAATCTCAAAAAAAAAACACTAAAAATATACTGTTTTGGTAATCTTATTCTATTTCTTCATATTGGTTGGTTTCCATCCATTTTAGCGTTTTTCTACGTAAAACACGAAAAAGACACGTTTAAAGTAATTTTGTTTTGGATTCCTATATAGAATGACTTCCATATTATTTATTGTTTTGGTGACTAACATGCTGAAAATCACTAGAAACACAGGTTTCTCGTCAACTAGTTTAATTTCCCCTTATAGTTTGCTTTGCATGCAGTTTTTGATTTAGTACATAACAGTCCGAAAAACAAAGCTAAAATTAACTTTTTTGATAATGTTCTTTTTACACATAATTTCCCTTAATTTTGGCAGAATTTTTGCATCTCAGTACCTATGAAGAAGAATAAGAAAAAAATCCCATTTTCTAATTATTTAATTTTTTTTTTTTTTTTTTCCTCTATCAAGAGGTTTTAGCTTTTTGATACTTATGGAACTTAAAAACGCTCATAATACACCTTTTTCGTAATGTCCTTTCGTTTCCCAGACATAGGGTTCTTTGCTTGTATTTAAGCGTTTTTAGAGGTAACATGATCAAAAACACTCAAAATACATGTTTTTGGTAATGTTAATCTGTTTCTCCATAAAGGGTGTTTTGAATGCGTATTAGAGTTTTGGTATATAAGGAACTCAAAAACACTTAAAGGCAAGTTCTTGGTAAAAGTTGGTTTTATTCCCATGTAATGTGATTGACCTGCTTTTTAGTGCTTTATTGTTTATCATGCTAAAAAAAAAAAACACCTAAAAGACACTTTTCTGCTAATGTCATTTTTTTCCCCATATAAAAGCTACTTTAACATGCAATTTGGGGTTTTGGTAACTAAGAATGTGAAAAACACTCAAAATACACGCATTTGGTAAGGTTGTTCTGTTTCTCAATTAAGAGTGTTATTCAGAAGTTTCAGCATTTTGGTATCTAAGAAACTTCTCTCCGAGTTTTTGCGTTTTTTGCCTTGTGCTTCTTGAGAATCTATAAAACACTCATTATACACATTTCTCGTAATGTCCTTTTGTTAACCAATATAGAGAGCTTTGCATCCATTTTCGCGTTGTTTGTAAAAAGCTCAAAAACACTCAAAATATAACTTTTCGGTAATCTTATCCTATTTTTTTCATGTTGGTTTGTTTGCATCCGTTTTAGCATTTTTCTACATAAAACACGGAAAAGACACGTTTCAGTAATTTTGTTTTGGATTCCCATATAGAATGACTTCCATATTATTTATGGTTTTGGTGACTAACATGCTGAAAAACACTCAAAACACAGGTTTCTCGTAAAGTCGTTTAATTTCCCCATATAGTTGGCTTTGGATGCACTTCAGTGTTTAGTACATAACAGTCCGAAAAAAAGCTAAATTTAGCTTTTTTAATAATGTTCTTTCTTCACATAATTTCCCTGAATTTTGCCAGAATTTTGGGATCTCGGTACCTATGAAGAAGAATAACACAAAAAAAAAAAATCCTATTTATTTATTTACTTTTTTTTTCTCTCTATAAAGAGGTTTTAGCTTTTTGGTACTTATGGAACTTAAAAACACTCATAATACACGTTTCTCGTAATGTCCTTTCGTTTCCCAGACATAGGGTTTTTTGCATGTATTTAAGCGTTTTTAAAGGTAACATGATCAAAAACACTCAAAATACATGTTTTTGGTAATGTTAATCTGTTTCTCCATAAAGGGAGTTTTGTATGCGTTTTAGCGTTTTGGTATATAAGGAGCTCAAAAACACTTAAAGGCAAGTTCTTGGTAAAAGTTGGATTTTTTCCCATGTAATGTGATTGCCCTCCTTTTTAGTGCTTTTTTGCCTAACACGCTAAAAAACACTCAAAAGACACTTTTCTGGAAATGTCTTTTTTTTATAAAGCTAGTTTTGCATAGAATTTGGGCTTTTGGTAACTAAGAATGTGAAAACACTCAAAATACACGCATTTCGTAAGGTTGTTCTGTATTCTCAATTCATAGTGTTATTCCTGAGTTTCAGCATTTTGGTATCTAAGAAACTTATCCATATACACGAGTTTTTGCGTTTTTTTGCCTTGTGGTTCTTGTGAAACTATAAAACACTCATTATACAAGTTTCTCGTAATGTCCTTTTAGTATCTCAATATAAATTGCTTTCCATCCATTTTCGCGTTTTTTGTAGGTAAGAAGCTCAAAAACACTCAAAATATATCTATCTTGGTAATATTATTCTATTTCTTCATATTCATTGGTTTGAATCCGTTTAAGCGTTTTTCTACGTAAAACACGGAAAAGACACTTTTTCAGTAATTTTTTGAAAATTTTCAAAAATTTCAAATTTTGTCCTGTTTCTCCATTACACGTTATTTTGTATGCGTTTTAACGTGTTTGTACATAAGAATTAGAACATTTTATTTTATTTTTTTTTTCTTTTCTTTTCCCATATAGGGTGCTTTGTTTGCACTTTGTCGTTTTGGTACCTAACAAGCTCCAAAATTTTCATAACACAAGATATTGGTAATGTTGTTCTGTTTCTTCATTTAGGGTTCTTTGTATGCATTTTCTCGTTTTGGTACCTGACATGGGGAATATCGTTAATATCGTTTCGTTTCCCTATATAAAGTATTTTGCATGAATTTTGGCGTTTTATTACCTAATAATCTCAAGAAAAAAATCAAAACACACCTTTTTGCTAACTTTCTTCTGTTTCTTTAATAATGGGTGGTTTCGACGCATTTTAGAGTTTCGATACGTAATAAGCTCAAAACACACACAAAAAAGTTTTTTTCATGAAGTTGTTTTGTTTTCCTATATAGAGTATTTTCCATATCTTTTTTTTTTCTAGTGTTAGGTGCCTACTATGCTTAAAAGTAATAAAACAACATGTTTCTGGGAATGTCGTTTCGTTAGCCGAAATAGGGTCCTTTACATATATTTTGAAAATTTTAAATATAACAAGCTGGAAAACACTCAAAGCACACGTTTTTGGTAATGTTTTTCTGTTTCTCAATAAAGGGCATTTTGCATACGTTTTAGCGTTTTGGTATTTGAGGAGCTTAAAAACACTTAAAGGCAAGTTCTCGGTAAAAGTTGGTTTTATTCCCATGATTGCCCTGCTTTTTAGTGCTTTATTACCTATCACGCTCAAAAACACTCAAAAGACACTTTTCTGGTAATATCATTTTTTTTCCCACATAAAGCTAGTTTCGCATGCAATTTGGGGTTTTGGTAACTAAGAATGTGAAAAGCACTCAAAATACACGCATTTGGTAAGGTTGTTCTGTTTCTCAATCAAGAGTGTTATTCATGAGTTTCAGCATTTTGGTATCTAAAAACTTCTCCATATTCACGAGTTTTTGCGTGTTTTGCATTGTGGTTCTTGTGAAACTATAAAACAGTCATTATACACGTATCAAGCTCAAAAACACTCAAAATATACCTTTTTGGTAATGTTATTCTATTTCTTCATATTGGCTGGTTTTAGTGTTTTTCTACGTAAAACACTGAAAAAAAATATGTTTTCAGTAATTTTGTTTTGGATTTCCTGATAGAGATACTTCCATATTATTTATACATGCAGAAAAACAATCAAAAGACAGGTTTCTGGTAAAGTCGTTTAATTTCCTCATTTAGGTGGCTTTAGGTGCACTTTAGGGTTTGGTACATAACAGTCCGAAAAAAAGCTAAAATTAACTTTTTTGATAATGTTCTTTTTTCACATAATTTCCATGAATTTTGCCAGAATTTCGGCACCTTCGTACCTATGAAAACTAATTTTAAAAAATCCTATTTTTTTATTTATTTATTTTTTCTCTATAAAGAGTGTTATTTTTGGGTTTTAAATTTTTGGTACTTAAGGAACTTAATAACACTCATAATACACGTTTCTCGTAATGTCCTTTCGTTTCCTAAACATAGGGTTATTCCATGTATTTAAGCGTTTTTATAACATGATCAAAAACACTCAAAATACATGTTTTTTGGTAATGTTATTCTATTTCTTCATATTGGTTGGTTTGCATCCGTTTTAGCGTTTTTCTACGTAAAACACTGAAAAGACACGTTTTCACTAATTTTGTTTTGTATTTCCATATTGATTGATTTCCATATTATTTATCGTTTTGTTGCTTAACATGCCGAAAAACACTCAAAAGACAGGTTTCCGGTAAAGTCGTTTAATTTTCCCATGTAGGTGGCTTTTAGGGTTTGGTACATAACAGTCCGAAAAAAAAGCTAAAATTAACTTTTTTGATAATGTTCTTTCATCACATACGTACACGTAATTGCCCTGAATTTTGCCAGAATTTTGGCATCTCGGTACCTGTGAAGATGAATAACAAAAAAAAAAAAAAATCCTATTTTTTTATTTTTTTTTTTTATTTATTTTTTTTTCTAAATAAAGAGTGTTATTTGTGGGTTTTACCTTTTGCTACTTAAGGAACTTAAAAACACTCATAATACACGTTTCTCGTAAAGTCCTTTCCTTACCCAAACATGAGGTTCTTTGCAGGTATTTAAGCGTTTTTATAGATATGATAAAAAAACACTGTAATGTTATTCTGTTTCTCCATAAAGAGTGTTTTGCATGCGTTTTTGTGTTTTGGTATGTAAGGAGCTCAAAAACACTTAACGTCTAGTTCTTGGTAAAAGTTGGTTTTATTCCCATGTAATGTGATTGCCCTGCTTTTTAGTACTTTATTGCCTAACACGATCAAAAACACTCAAAAGACACTTTTCTGGTAATGTCATTTTTTTCCCAAATAAACCTAGTTTCGCATGCAATTTTGGGTTTTTGGTAACTAAGAATGTGGAAAAAACTCAAAATACACACATTTAGTAAGGTTGTTCTGTTTCTCAATTAAGAGTGGTATTCATGAGTTTCAGCACTTTGGTATCTAAGAAACTTCTCCATACACACGACTTTTTGCGTTTTTTCCCTTATGGTTCTTGTGAAACTATATAAAACTCATTATACACGTTTCTCGTAATATCCTTTTGTTTCCCAATATAAAGTGCTTAGCATCCATTTCCGTGCTTTTTATAGGTAACAAGCTGAAAAAAACTTAAAATATACCTTTTTGGTAATGTTTTTCTATTTCTTGATATTGTTTGGTTTCCATCCGTTTTAGCGTTTTTCTACGTAAAACACTGAAAAAGCACGTTTTCAGTAATTTTGTTTTAGATTCCCATGTAGAGAGACTTCCACATTATTTATCGTTTTGGTGCCTAACATGCTGAAAAACACTCATAAGACAGTTTTCTTGGAAAGTCGTTTAATTTCCCCATATAGATGGCTTTGGAGGCACTTTAGGGTTTGGTACATAACAGTCCGAAAAAAAAAAAACAGCTTAAATTAACTTTATCGATAATGTTCTTTTTTCCACATAATTTCACTGAATTTTAACAGATTTTTGGCATCTCGGTACCTATGAAGTTAGAAAAAAAAATTGGTATTTTTTTTCATTTTACTTTTTTTTTTTTTTGTTTCTTTATAAAGAGTGTTATTTGTGGGTTTTAGCTTTTTGGTACTTAAGGAACTTAAAAACACTCATGATACACGTTTCTCGTAATGTCCTTTCGTTTCCCAAACATAGGGTTCTTTGCATGTATTTAAGCGTTTTTATAGGTAACATGATCAAAAACACTCAAAATACATGTTTTTGGTAATGTTATTGTGTTTCTCCATAAAGGGTGTTTTACATGCGTTTTAGCGTTTTGGTATGTAAGGAGATCTAAAACACTTAAAGGCAAGTTCTTGGTAAAAGTTTTTTTTTATTCACATGTAATGTGATTGCCCTTCTTTTTAGTGCTTTGTTGCCTAACACGCTCAAAAACACTCAAAAGACACTTTTCTGGTAATGTCATTTTTTTTCCCATATAAAGCAATTTTCGCATGAAATTTGGGGTTTTGGTAACCAAGAATGTGAAAAACACTCAAAATACACGCATTTGGTAAGGTTGTTCTGTTTCTCAATTAAGAGTGTTATTCATGAGTTTCAGCGTTTTGGTATCTAAGAATCTCAAAAAACGCGCATAATGCACGTTTCTCGTAATGTCCCTTTTCTTTCCTCATATGGGGTGCTTTGCATGCATTTTGGCATTTTTTTTTTTCACGTAATAGCTGAAAAAAACACTGAAAATGTATGCTTTTAGTAATAAGAACATAAGAAATAAGTAAATCTGCAAGAAGGCATCAGGCCTACACGTGGCAGTACTTGTATGAAATATGCCTACCTTTTCCACCTTTCCATCTATCATCCTCATCCATAAATGTGTAATTTTTTCTTACAGTTCCCAAATGCCTCAGCACTAACAGCTTGATTACTACGTCCGTTCCAATCATCTACTACTCTATTTAAGAGCCAATTCCTTCCTGTCTCCTTTTTGAACATCAAGTTTTCAGGCTTGAACCCGTTTTTCTTGTTCTATCATGGTTACAGATTCTAAGAATTTTCCCTATGTTCCCCTTGTACCCATGTACCACTTAAAGACTTCTATCAGCTCCAACTCTTAACCTACGTCTCTCTAAAGAATGTAAATTTAACAGCTTTAATCTCGCTTCGTAAGGAATACTCCTCATCCCCTGTATCCTTTTAGTCATTTTCCTTTGTACTGATTTGTACTTTATCCTTCCTGTGATGTGGTGACCAGAATTGGACAGCATAGTCTAGATGAAGTCTGACTACCGCCAAATGTAACTTTAATATTACTTCAGGAGTTTTACTTTTAGCACTCCTGAAAATGAATCATAATTCACTAATTGCTTTGTTTCTGGCCTCTTTGTATTGCTTTCTTAGACGGAGTTCAGAGCTAACTTTAAATCTCAAATCTTTTTCTTCCACTGAACCTACCAGAACTTGGTTGTTCATTGTGTATCTACTCTGTGGGTTTCTTCTACTTACGCTAAGTGCTTTGCATTTCTTGATATTAAACTGCATTTGCCATCTGTCTGTCCATTCGTTCATCCTATCCAAATCTGCCTGCAAGGCGATGGTATGCGATTCTGACCTAATTAATCTACATATTCTCGTGTCATACGCAAATTTACTAACAACACTACTAATTCCACTATCCAAGTCATTGACATATAATAGAAACAACATCGGCCCTAATACTAATAATCCCTGTGTCACCCCACTAATTACTTGATCCCACTCGGATTTAGAGCCGTTTATTACAACACTCTGTCGCCTGCCGCTTAGCCTTGACCTTATCCAATCTAAACACCTCATCTATCTCGTGCGCCCTAACCTTTCTCAGTACCCTCTGATGGGGTACCTTGTCAAACATCTTTATTAAAGTCCTGATATAGGATGCCATAACTATCACCATTATCTTCCGCCTTGTAAACCTTACTGTATAAACTTACCAAGTTTGTCAGGTAAGACTTTCCCTTCGTGAAGCCATGCTGTAACTGATTGATCAAGTTATGTTTGTCGAAATGCTCTTAAATGTTCTTCGCTATTATTGACTCCATTATTTTACATTCAACAGAAGTTAAGCTGACAGGTCTATAATTAGACGTTAAATTTATTTTCTCCTTTCTTAAAGGTAGGTACTATACTTGCCTGCCTCCACATTACCGATGCCTCACATGACTAAAGTGATTTCCTAAGGACAGAAACTAACAGATTACTTATAACCTTTTTTCTATTCCTTAAATACTCTGGAATATATTTCATCTGGTCATGGTGACTTGAACTTTTCAGCTTATCTATTTCCTGTTCCACTATCTCTTTAGTTATGGTAATATCTGTCAGCTTTTCATTCTCTTCTACTCTAAATATCTTCTCACTATTTGGCCAATCCTGTATGTTTTCTTGGGCAAAGACAGTTAAAAAATACTCGTTCACAATTTTACTAATCTCCTCCCAACAACTAAGCAGGTCCCATTCTGCTGTTTTTAAGGAACTATTGTTTCTCTATTCTTCGTCTTATATGCCTGATAAAATCCCTTGGGGTCCATCTTCGCTTGGCTGGCTACCTTTAATTCATAACTATTTTTAGCTTTCCTTGTTAAACTCCTGACCTTTTTACATCATTATATTATGGCCTTAAAACCACTTCCCCTGTCTTTAATCTCATATATACTTCTCTTTCGCCCTATATAGTGTTTTAACCTCAGTCATCCATTTAGGATCATTCTTCTGCGATCTTATTCTTCTGTAAGGGATGTTCCCTAACTGTCCTGAATGTAATTTATCAACGAAATATTTATTTCGCTTTTCTATAAAGGGTGTTTTGCTTGGGTTTTAGCGTTTCTGTACATAAGAACCTTTAAAACACGTTTTTAGTAATGCTATTTTGTATTCCTTTATGGAGCGCTTTCCTTGCTTTTCAGCGTTTTAGTGTCTAACACGTTGAAAAACACTCAAAAGACACGTTGATGATAATGTCGTTTCGTTTCCCGATAAAGGGGGCTTCCAATGCATTTTGTCTTTTGGTACTTAACAATATGAAAAAAAACTTTAAGTAAAAGTTTTCGGTAGAGTTATTTTTCCATATAAAGTTCTAATCATGTGTTTTTGATTCTTGGTACCTAAAAAGATAAAAAAAAATCTCTCATAATACACTTTTCTCGTAATGTCCTTTCTTTTCTCCATGTATGATGCTTTGCGTGTAATTTGGCACTTTTATACTTAAAAAGCACAAAAACAATCAAAAAACAAGTTTTTGGTAATGTTATTCTGTTTCTCCGTAAAGGTTGTTTTGCATGCTTTTCAGCAATTTCGGATGTAAGAAGGTGAAAAACACTCTAAAGATACTTTCTTGGTAATGTTATTTTATATTGCCAAATAGGGTGCTTTCAATGTTTTTTTTAGCATTTTGATACCTAACACAAGTAAACACTCAAAAGACACGTTTCCTGTAATATCGTTTTGCTTCTTCATATAGGGATCTGCATGCATTATGATGTTTTGCTACATAATATGAAAAACGCCCAAAATAAAGATTTTAGGTAATGTTGTTCTTTTTCTCTATATAGGGTGCTATTCATCCTTTTTAGGGTTTTGGTATTTAGGAAGCTTACTTAGGAAGCTCAAAAACACTAATAAAACTTGTTTCTCCAAATGTCTTTCCATTATGTATGTAATTTGACGTTTTGGTCCATAAAAAGGAAAAAAAAAAACACTCAAAAACACGTTTTTGGTGATGTTCTGTTTCTCTATTAAGAGATATAGAAGATATTTAATTTTCATTCAGGCGGTTTAGTGTTTGGTACCTAACAGACTCAAAACTCTCATAATGCACGTTTCTCGTAATGTCCTATCGTTTCCTCATACAGGGTGCTTTTCATGCATTTTTAAGATGTTGTACGTAACAGACTCAAAAGGACTCAAAATACACGTTTTTGGTAATTTTTTTTTCTATTTGGTAAGATTATTCGTGTTTGTTGCACGTGTTTTAGCGTTTTGGAACGTGAAAAGTTTAAAACACTTAAAAGACATGCTTATTATTTTGCATTTCTATATAAGGTTCTTTCCATGCTATTTAGCGTTTTCGTGCCTAACACGCTGAAAAATACATAAAAACACATTTCTTACATTGTTGTTTAATTTTCTCGTATAACGAGCAAGCATTATAGTGTTTTACTACCTGACAATGTGAAAAACATTCAAATTACACGATTTTGGTAATGTTTTTTCTTTCTCCATACAGTGTGCTACTCATTTATTTTTGCGTTTTGGTATCTAAGAAGCTAGAAAAAAAAGAAAAAAAAACTCATAATACACGTTTTTTGTCATGTCCTTTCGTTTCCTCATATAGGGTCTTTTTGGTGCTTTGGTACCTAACAGGGTGTTTGCATGTATTTTGACATTTTATTTCGTAAGAACCTAAAAAAAAAATACTCTTAAGACATTTTTTTAGTAAAGTTGTTTTGTATTCTCCTATGGGGTGATTTAGTTGCTTCTTACTGATTTGGTGCCTAAAACGCTCAAAAAATAACAAAAGACAAGTTTCTAGTGATTTCGTTTCGTTTCTTCATATAGGTTGCTTTACATGCATGTTGGCGTTTTAGTAATAATAATTGTAAAAAAATACACGTTTTTGGTAAGTTTGTTCTTTTTCTTCAGAGCACTATTGAAGCTTTTTACTGATTTGGTACTTAAGAAAGTAATAAAAAAAAACAACAAATGTTTCTCGTAATGTCTTTTTTATTTCCATATGGAGGGTGATTTGTTTGATGACAGGCGATTTTCTACATAATAAGCTCAAAAAAAAAAAAAAAAACACAAAATACACGATTTTGGTTAATGTATTCTGTTTATCTATATATTGTATTTTCATACGTTTTTAAAGTCGTTTCATATATCTATATATGGGTCTTTGCATGAATTTTGGCTTTTTGGTAACTAACAATGTCAGAACACTCAAAATGCACGTTCTTTTTGGCAACATTGTTCTGTTTCTCCATATAGAGTGTTTTACATGCGTTTTACCCTTTTGATACTAAGAAGGTCAAAAACACTCATAATACACGTTTATCGTAATGTATTTTGATTTTTCCCATAAAAGGTATTTCCGATTCATTTAGGCGTTTTTTTACGTAACAATCTTAAAAAAACACTCAAAATACTTGTTTTGTATGCGTTTTAGCGTTTTGGTATGTAAGGAGCTTAAAAACACTTAAAGGCAAGTTATTGGTAAAAGTTGGTTTTATTCCAATGTAATGTGATTGCCTGCTTTTTAGTGCTTTATTGCCTAACACGCTAAAAAAAACACTCAAAAGACACGTTTCTCGTACTATTTTTTTCACACATAAAGCTAGTTTCGCATGCAATTTGGGATTTTGGTAAGTAAGAATGTGATAAAAAGATTCAAAATACACGCATTTGGTAAGATTGTTCTGTTTCTCAATTAAGAGTGTTATTCATGAATTTCAGCATTTTGGTATCTAAGAAACATCTCCATATACACGAGTTTTTGCGTGTTTTGCCTTGTGGTTCTTGTGAAACTATAAAACACTCAATATACACGTTTCTCGTAATGTCCTTTTCTTTCCCAGTATAGAGTGCTTTGCAACTATTTTCGCGTTTTCTCTAGGTAACAAGCCCAAAAACACTCAAAATATAACTTTTAGTAATATTATTCTATTTCTTCATATTGGTTGGTTTGCATCCGTATTAAACACTAAAAAGACACGTTTTCAATAATTTTGTTTTGGATTCCCATATAGAGTGACTTCCATATTATTTATCGTTTTGGTGCCTAACTTACTGAAAAACACTCAAAAGACTGTTATCTGGTAAAGTGGTTTAATTTCCCCATGTAGGTGGCTTTACATACACTTTAGGGTTTGGTACATAACAGTCCGGAAAATAAAAGCTAAAATTAAACTTTTTTCATTTTATTTTTTCACATAATTTCCCTGAATTTCGCCAGAATTTTAGCATCTCGGTACCTATCAAGATGAATAACAAAAAAGAAAAATCCTAGTTGTTATTTATTTATTTATTTTCTCTATAAAGAGTGTTATTTGTGGGTTTTAACTCTTTTGGTACTTATGGAACATAAAAACATTCATAATACACGTTTCACGTAATGTCTTTTCGTTTCCCAAACATAGGGTTCTTTGCATGTATTTAAGCGTTTTTATATGTAACAGATCAAAAACACTGAAAAGTCATGTTTTTCGTAATGTTATTTTGTTTCTCCATAAAGGGTGTTTTGCATGTATTTTAGCGTTTTGGTATGTAAGAAGCTCAAAAACACTTAAAGACAAGTTCTTGGTAAATGTTGATTTTGTTCGCATGTAATGTCATTGCCCTGCTTTTTTGTGCTTTATTGCCTAACACGCTCAAAAACACTCAAAAGACACTTTTTCTGGTAATGTCATTTATTTCCCACATAAAGCTAGTTTCGCATGTAATTTCGGGTTTTGATAACTAAGAATGTGAAAAACACTCAAAATACACGCATTTGGTAAGGTTATTCTGATTCTGAATTAAGAGTGTTCTTCATGAGTTTCAGTATTTTGGTATCTAAGAAACTTCTCCATATACACGAGTTTTTGCGTTTTTTGCCTTGTGGTTCTTGTGAAACTATAACACACACATTATACACGTTTCTCATAATGTCCTTTTGTTTCCCAATATAGAGAGATTTGCATCCATTTTTGCTAAAAAAAAAAATCAAAAAATACCTTTTTGGTAATGTTATTCTATTTCAAGATATGGGTTGATTTGCATTCGTTTTACCGTTTTTCTGCGTAAAACACTGAAATGTCACGTTTTCAGTAATTTTGTTTTGGATTCCAATACAGAGTGACTTCCATATTATTTATTGTTTTGGTGCCTAACATACTGAAAAACATGCAAAAGACAGGTTTCTGGTAAAGTCGTTTAATTTCCCCATATAAGTGGCTCTACATGCACTTTAGGGTTTGGTACATAACAGTCTGAAAAAAAGGTAAAATTAACTTTTTTCATATTCTTTTTTCACATAATTTCCCTGAATTTTGCAAGAATTTTGGAATCTCGGTACCTATAAAGATCAATAAAAAAAAAATGCTATTTTTTTCATTTATTTATTTTTTTTCTCTATAAAGAGTGCTATTTCTGGGTTTAAGCTTTTTGGTACTTAAAGAACGTAAAAACACTCATAATACACGTTTCTCGTAATGTTCTTTTGTTTCCCAAAGATAAGGTTCTTTGTATGTATTTAAGCGTTTTTATAGGTAACATGATCAAAAACACTCAAAATATACCTTTTTGGTAATGTTATTCTATTTCTTCATATTGTTTGGTTTCCATCCGTTTTAGCGTTTTTCTACGTAAAACACTAAAAAGACACGTTTTCAGTAATTTTGTTTTGGATTCCCATAAAGAGTGACTTCCATGTTATTTATCGTTTTGGTGTCTAACATGCTGAAAAACACTTAAAAGACAATTTTCTTTTAAAGTTGTTTAATTTTTCCCATATAGGTGGCTTTGCATACACTTTAGGGTTTGGTACAAAACAGTCCGAAAAAAAACCGAAAACTAATTTTTTCACAATGTTTTTTTTTCACATAATTTTCCTAAATTTTGCCAGAATTTTGGCCTCTCGGTAACTAAGAAGATTAATAAAAAAAATGCTATTTTTTTATTTATTTATTTTTATTTATTTTTTCTCTATAAGGAGTGTTATTTGTGGGTTTTAGCTTTTTGGTACTTAAGGAACTTATAAACACTCATAATACACATTCCTCGTAATGTCCTTTCATTCCCAAACATAGGGTTCTTTGCATGTATTTAAGCGTTTTTATTGGTAACAAGCTCAAAAACACTCAAAATACATGTTTTTGATAATGTTATTTTGTTTCTCCATAAAGGGTGTTTTGCATGGGTTTTAGCGTTTTGGTATGTAAGGAGCTCAAAAAACACTTAAAGGCAAGTTCTTGGTAAAAGTTGGTTTTATTCCCATGTAATGTGATTGCCCTGCTTTTCAGTGCTGTATTGCTGTATTGTATTGGTTCTTGTGAACCACAAGTTCATTAGCTCGAAAATAATAATACACTCATTATACACATTTCTCGTAATGTCCTTTTGTTTCCCAATAGCGAGTGCTTTGCATCCATTTTCGCGTTTTTTGTAGGTAACAAGCTCAAAAACACTCAAAATATATCTTTTTGGTAATGTTATTTTATTTCTTCTTATTGGTTGGTTTGCATCCGTTTTAGCGTTTTTCTACGTAAAACACCGAAAAGACACGTTTTCAGTAATTTTGTTTTGGATTTTCATATAGAGTGACTTGTATGTTATGTATCGTTACGATGCCTAACATGCTGAAAAAATCTCATAAGACAGTTTTCTGGCAAAGACGTTTAATTTCCTAATATAGGTGGCTTTCCATGCACTTTAGGGTTTAGGACATAACAGTCCGAAAAAAAAGCTAAAATGAACTTTTTTTGATAATTGACTCATAATTTCTTGAATTTTGCCCGAATTTTGGCATCTCGGTACCTGTAAAGATGAATAAGAAAGAAAAAATATCGTATTCTTTTATTTTATTTTTCTCAGTAAAGAGTGTTATTTGTGGCTTTTAGCTTTTTGGTACTTAATGAACTTAAAAACACTCATAATACACGCTTCTCGTAATGTCCTTTCATTTCCCAAAAATAGGGTTCTTTGCATGTATTTAAGCGTTTTTATTGGTAACATGATCAAAAACATTCAAAATATATGTTTTTGGTAATGTTATTCTTTTTCTCCATAAAGTGTGTTTTGCATGCGTTTTAGCGTTTTGGTATATAAGGAGCTCAAAACACTTAAAGGCCAGTTCTTGGTAAAAATTGTAAAGTGATTCTCCTGTTTTTTAGTGCTTTATTGCCTATCACGCTCAAAAACACTCAAAAGACACTTTTCTGGTAATGTCATTTTTTTTTTCCCACATAAAGCTGGTTTCGCATGTAATTTGGGTTTTTGGTAAATAAGAATGAGAAAAGCACTCAAAATACATGCATTTAGTAAGGTTGTTCTGTTTCTCAATTAAGAGTTATTCATGAGTTTCAGCATTTTCGTATATAGGAAACTTCTCCATACACACGAGTTTTTGCGTTTTTTAACTTGTGGTTCTTTTGAACTATAAAACATTCATTATACACTTTTCTCGCAATGTCCCTTTCTTTCCCAATATAGAGTGCTTGGATCAATTTTCGCGTTTTTTTTTAGGTAACAAGCTCAAAAACACTCAAAATATACCTTTTTGGTAATGTTTATCTACTTCTTGATATTGGTTGGATTGCATCCGTTTTAGCGTTTTTCTACGTAAAACACTGAGAAGAAACGTTTTTCAGTAATTTTGTTTTGGTTTCCCATATAGAGTGAGTTCCTTATTATTGATCGTTTTGGTGCTTAACATGCTCAAAAACACTCAAAAGACAGATTTCTGGTATGGTCGTTTAATTTTCTCATATATGAGGCTTTGCATGCACTTTAGTGTATGGTACATAACAGACCGAAAAAAAAGCTAAAATCAGCTTTTTGATAATATTCTCTTATCATATAATTTCCCTGAATTTTCCCAGAAATTTGGCATCTCAGTACCTATGAATGTGAAAACAAAAACAAAAACAAGAAAAATAAATAAATTTTTCAAATTTTTATTATCCTTTTTTTCTAAATAGTGTTATTTGTGGGTTTTAGATTTTTGGTACTGAAGGAACTTAAAAACACTCATAATACACGTGTCTCGTAATGTTCTTACGTTTCCCAAAACATAAGGTTCTTTGCATGTATTTAAGCGTTTTTATAGATAACATTATCAAAAACACTCAAAATACATGTTTTTGGTAATGTTATTCTGTTTCTCCCTAAAGTTTGCTTTGCATGCGTTTTAGCGGTTTATTATGTAAGGAGCTCAAAAACACATAATGGCAAGTTCTTGGTAAAAGTTGGTTTTATTCCCTTGTAATGTGATTGCCCTGCTTTTTAGTACTTAATTGCCTAACACGCTCAAAAACTCTTAAAAGACACTTCTGGTAATGTCATTTTTTTTCCCCTCATAAAGCTAGTTTCGCATGCTATTTGGGGTTTTGCTAAGAATGTGAAAAACACTCAAAATACACGCATTTTGTAAAGTTGTTCTGTTTCCCAATTAATATTGTTATTCATGAGTTTTAGCAATTTGGTATCTAAGAAACTTCTTTATATAAATGAGTTTTTGCGTTTTTCTACTGAGAAGATACGTTTTCAGTAATTTTGTTTTGGATTCCCATATAGAGTGATTTCCTTATTATTTATCGTTTTGGTGCCTAACATGCTGAAAAACACTCAAATGACACATTTCTGGTAAGGTCGTTTAATTTTCTCATATAGGAGGCTTTGCATACACTTTAGGGTTTGGTATATAACAGTCCGAAAAAAAAGCTTAAATTAACTTTTTTGATAATTTTCTTTTATCATATAATATCCCTGAATTTTCCCAGAATTTTAGCATCTCGGTACCTATGAAGATGAATAACAAAAAAAAAAAAAAAATCCTATTTTTTTTATTTTTTATTCATTTATTTTTCTAAATAAAGAGTGTTATTTGTGGGTTTTAGCTTTTTGTACTTAAGGAACTTAAAAACACTCAAAATACATGTTTCTCGTAATGTCTTTTCGTTGCCCAAGCATAAGGTTCTTTTCATGTATTTAAGCGTTTTTATAGATAACGATCAAAAACACTCAAAATAAATGTTTTTTGTAATGTTATTCTGTTTGTCCATAAAAGGTGTTTTGCATGCGTTTTAGCGTTTTCGTATGTAATGAGCTCAAAAACACCTAAAGGCAAGTTCTTCATAAAAGTTGGTTTTATTCCCATGTAATGTGATTGCCCTGCTTTTTAGTGCTTTATTGCCTAACCCGCTCAAAAACACTCGAAAGACACTTTTCAGGTAATATTATTTTTTTTCCCAAATAAAGCTAGTTTCGCATGGAATTTGAGGTTTTGGTAACTAAGAATGTGAAAAACACTGTTTCTTAATTAAAAGTGATATTCATGAGGTTCAGCATTTTGGTATGTAAGAAACTTCTCTATGTAACCGAGTTTTTTAGTTTTTTGCCTTGTGGTTCTTGTGCATTTTTTGTAGGTAACAAGCTCAAAAACACATCAAAATATATCTTTTTGTTAATGTTATCCTATTTCTTCATATTGGTTGGTTTGCATCCGTTTTACCGTTTTTCTACGTAAATCACTGAAAGGACATGTTTTCAGTAATATTCTTGAAATTGCTGAAAAAAACACTCAAAAGACAGATTTCTGGTAAAGTCGTGTAATTTCACCATATAGGTGGCTTTGCATGCACTTTAGGGTTTGGTACATAACTCCGGAAAAAACAAAATTATTTTTTTAATAATGATTTTTTTTAAGAAAATTTCCCTGATTTTTTCCAGATTTTTGGTATCTCGGTACCTATGAAGATGAATAACAAAAAAAAAGTTTTTCATTATAAAGTATGTTATATTTGAGTTTTAGCTTTTTGGTACTTAAGGAACTTAAAAACACTCATAATAGACGATTTTCGTAATGTCCTTTTGTTATACAAACATAGGGTTCTTTACATGTATTTAAGCGTTTTTATAGGTAACATGATCAAAAACCCTCAAAATACATGTTTTTTGGTAATGTTATTCTGTTTCTCCATAAAGGGTGTTTTACATGCCTTTTAGCACTTTTGTATGTAATGATTTAAAAAACACATAAAGTCAAGTTCTTCGTAAAAGTTGGTTTTATTCCCATGTAATGTGATTGTTCTGCTTTTTAGTGCTTTGTTGCATATCACGCTCAAAACACTCAAAAGACACTTTTCTGGTAATATCATTTTTTTTTTTTCCACATAAAGCTAGTTTCGCATGTAATTTGGCATTTTCGTAACTAAAAATTTGAAAAACACTTAAAATACACAATTTAGTAAGGTAGTTCTGTTTCTCGATTAAAAGTGTTATTCATGCATTTCATCATTTTGGTATGTAAGAAACTTCTCTATATACACGAGTTTTTTGCGTTTATTGCCTTGTGATTCTTGTGAAACTATAAAACACTCATTATACACGTTTGTCGTAATGTTCTTTTGTTTCCATCCATTTTTGCATTTTTTGTAGGTAATAAGCTTAAAAACACTCAAAATATATGTTTTTGGTAATGTTATTCTATTTCTTCATATATGTTTGCATCAATTTTAGCGTTTTTTACGTAAATCTCTGAAAAGACACGTTTTCAGTAATATTAATGAAATTTCTGAAAAAACACTCAAAAGACAGATTTCTGGAAAAGTCGTGTAATTTTCCCATATAGGTGGCTTTGCATGCACTTCAGAGTTTGGTACATAACTCCGGAAAAAAAAAAAAATTTTTTTATAATGTTTTTTTTACCTAATTTCATAGAATTTTGCCAGAACCTGTGAAGATGAATAACAAAATTTTTTTTTATTTTTAATTGATATATTTATTTACTTTTTTTTCTATAAAGAGTGTTATTTGTGGGTTTCAGCTTTTTGGTACTTAAAGAACTTAAAAATTCTCATAATACACAATTTTTTTTAAATATTCTTTCGATTCACAAACTTAGGGCTCTTTGCATGTATTTAAGCGTTTTTGTAGGTAACATGATCAAAAACACTTTAAATTCATGTTTTTTGTAATGTTATTTTGTTTCTCAATAAAGGGTGTTTTTGCATGCATTTTAGCGTCTTGGTATGTAAGGAGTTAAAAAACAGTTAAAGGTAAGTTTTTGGTAAAAGTTGGTTTTATTCCCATGTAATGTGATTGTTCTGCTTTTTAGTGCTTTGTTGTATATCACGCTCAAAAACACTCACAAGACATTTTTCTCGTTATGTCATTTTTTCCCACATAAAACTAGTCTCGCATGTAATTTCGGATTTTCGTAACTAAGAATCTGAAAAACACTCAAAATACTCACATTTGGTAAGATAGTTCTGTTTCTCAATTAAAAGTGTTATTCATGAGTTTAAGCATTTTGAATGTAAGAAACTTCTCTATATACACGAGTTTTTGCGTCTTTTGCCTTGTGGTTCTTGTGAAACTATAAAACACACATTATACACGTTTCTCGTAATGTCCTTTTGCTTCCCAATATAGAGTGCTTTCCATCCATTTTCGCGTTTTTTTGTAGGTATCAATTTCAAAAACACTCAAAATATACCTTTGTGGTAATGTTATTCTATTTATTCATATTGGTTGGTTTGCATCTGTTTGAGCGTTTTTCTACGTAAAACACCGAAAAGACACGTTTTCAGTAATTTTGTTTTGGATTCTCATATAGATTGACTTCCACGGGTTTTATCGTGTTGGTTCCTAACATGCTGAAAAAGACTCATAAGACAGTTTTCTGGCAAAGATGTTTAATTTCCCCATATAGGTGGCTTTACATGCACTTTAGGGGTTTGGTACATAACAGTTCGAAAAAAAAAGCTAAATTTAATTTTTTTTTTATAATGTTCTTATTTCACATAATTTCCTGAACTTTGCCCGAATTTTGACATCTCGTTACCTGTGAAGATGAATAAGAATGAAAAAAAAAAAATCGTTTTTTTTTTTATTTAATTTTTTTCTCAATAAAGAGTGTTATTTATAACTTTTAGCTTTTTCGTACTTAATGAACTTTAAAACATTCATAATACACGTTTCTCGTAATGTACTTTCGTTTCCCAAAAAATGGGGTTCTTTGCATGTATTTAAGCGTTTTTATTGGTAACATGATCAAAAACACTCAAAATACATGTTTTTGGTAATGTTATTCTGTTTCACCGTAAAGTGTATTTTGCATGCGTTTTAGTGTTTTGGTATATAAGGAGCTCAAAACACTTGAAGGCAAGTTCTTGGTAAAAAATGGTTTTATTCCAATGTAATTTGATTGCCCTGCTTTTTAGTGCTTTATTGCCTCTCACGCTTAAAAACACTCAAAAGACATTTTTCTGATAATGTTATTTTTTTTTTTCCCACATAAAGCTGGTTTCGCATGCAATTTGGGGTTTTGGTAACTAAGAATGTGAAAAGCACTCAAAATACACGCATTTAGTAAGGATATTCTGTTTCTCAATTAGGAGTGATGTTCATGAGTTGCAGCATTATGGTATCTAGGAAACTTCTTCATATAAACTAGTTTTTGCATTTAATGCCTTGTGGTTCTTTTGAACTATAAAACACTCATTATACACTTTTCTTGCAATGTCCTTTTCTTTCCCATTATAGAGTGCTTTGCATCAATTTTCGCGTTTTTTTTATAGATAACAAGCTCAAAAACACTCAAAATATACCTTTTTGGTAATGTTTTCCTATTTCTTTGTATTGGTTGGTTTGCATTCGTTTTAGCGTTTTTCTACGTAAAACACTGAGAAGACCCGTTTTCAGTAATTTTGTTTTGAATTCCCATATACAGTGAGTTCCTTATTATTTATCGTTTTGGTGCGTAACATGCTGAACAACACTCAAAAAACAGATTTCTGATAAGGTCGTTTAATTTTCTCATATAGGAGGCTTTGCAAGAACTTTAGGGTTTGGTACATAACAGTTCGAAAAAAAAAAAGCTAAAATTCAATTTTTTATTAATATTCTTTTATCATATAATTGCCCTGAATTTTCCCAGAAATTTGGCATCTCGGTACCTATGAAGATGAATAACAAAAAAAAAAAAAAAAAATTAAAAATTAAATTTTTTATTTTTTTCTCAATAAAGAGTGTTATTTGTGGGATTTAGCTTTTTTTTACTTAAGGAACTTAAAAACACTCATAATACACGTTTCTTGAAATGTCCTTTCGTTTCCCAAACATAAGGATCTTTGTATGTATTTAAGCATTATTGTAAAAAACATGATCAAAAGCACTCAAAATATATGTTTTTGATAATGTTATTCTGTTTCTCCATAAACGGTGTTTTGCATGCGTGTTAGCGTTTTGGTATGTAAGGAGCTCAAAAACACTTTAAGGCAAAATCTTCGTAAAAATTGCTTTTATTCCCATGTAATGTGATTGCCTTGCTTTTTAGTGCTTTGTTGCCTAACACGCTCAAAAACCCTTAAAAGGCACTTTTCTTCTAATGTCATTTTTTTTTTTCACACATAACGCTACTTTCGCATGGAATTTGGGGTTTCGGTAACTAAGAATCTGAAAAAAACACTCAAAATACACGCATTTCGTAAGGTTGTTCTGTTTTTTTTTTTTTTAATTAAGAGTGTTATTCATGAGTTGCAGGATTTTGTTATTTTAGAAACTTTTCAATATACACGAGTTTTTGCGTTTTTTGCCTTGTGATTCTTGTGAAACTATGAAACACTCATTATACACGATTCTCGTTATGTCCTTTTTTTTTTTTTTTTCCTAATATAGAGTGTTTTGCATTCATTTTCGCATTTTTTTTTTATGTAACAAGCTCAATAACACTCAAAATATACCTTTTTGGTAATGTATTTCTAATTCTTCATATTGGTTGGTTTGCATCCGTTTTAACGTTTTTCTACGTAAAACTTTGAAAAGACACGTTTTCAGTAATTTTGTTTTTGATTTCCATATAGAGTGACTTTCATATTATTTATCGTTTTGGTGCCTAACATGCGGAAAAAAAAAACACTCAAAAGACAGGTTTCTTGTAAAGTCGTTTAATTTCCCCATATAGATGTCTTTGCATACACTTTAGTGTTTGGTACATAACTCAAAAAAAAAGCTAAAATTAACTTTTTCGATAATGTTCTTTTTTCCACATAATTTTCCTGAATTTTGGCAGAATTTTGGCATCTTTGTACCTGCTATTTTTTTTTCTTTCTATAAAGAGTGTTATTTGTGGGTTTTAACGTTTTGGTACTTAAGGAACTTAATAACACACATAATACACGTTTTTCGTTATGTCCTTTCGTTTCATAAACATAGGGTTTTTTGCATGTATTTAAGCGTTTTTATAGGTAACATGATGAAAAACACTTAAAACTCATGTTGTTGGTAATGTTACTCTGTTTCCCCTTAAAGGAGTGTTTTGCATGCGTTTAAGCGTTTTGGTATGTAAGGAGTTCAAACATACTTCAAGGCAAGTTCTTGCTAAAAGTTGGTTTTATTCCCATGTAATGCCCTGCTTTTTGTGCTTTATTGCCTAACACGCTCAAAAACACTTAAAAGACACTTCTGGTAATGTCATTTTTTCCCCACATTAAGCTAGTTTCGCATGCTATTTGGGGTTTTGCTACGAATGTCAAAAACACTCAAAATATACGCATTTGGTAAGGCTTTTCTGTTTCTCAATCAAAATTCTTATTCATGAGTTTCAGCATATTAGTATCTCAGAAACTTCTTTATATACACGAGTTTTTTGCGTTTTTTGCCTTGTGGTTCTTGTGAACCATAATTTCTTTTGCCTGAAAATAATTATACACGTTTCTCGTAATGTCCTTTTGTTTCCTAATAGGGAGTGCTTTGCATCAATTTTTGCGTTTTTTGTAGGTAAGGTCAAAAACACTCAAAATATACCTTCTTGGTAGTGTTATTTCTTCATATTGGTTGGTTTGCATCCGTTTTAACGTTTTTCTACGTAAAACACTGAGAAGACACGTTTTCAGTAATTTTGTTTTGGATTCTCATATAGAGTGACTTCCATGTTATTTATTGTTTTGGTGCCTAACATGCTGAAAAACACTCATAAGACAGTTTTCTGGCAAAAACGTTTAATTTCCCCATATATGTGGCTTTGCATGGACTTTAGGGTTTGGTACATAACAGTCCGAAAAAAAAGCTAAAATTAACTTTTTTGATAATGTTCTTATTTCACATAATTTCCTGAATTTTGTCCGAATTTTGGCATCTCGGTACCTATGATGATGAATAACAAAAAAAAAAAAAAAAAAATTAAAAATTACAATTTTTATATTTTTTTATCTATTTTTTTTTTCTAAATAAAGAGTGTTATTTGTGGGTTTTAGCTTTTTGGTACTTAAGTAACTTAAAAACACTCATAATACACATTTCTCGTAATGTCCTTTCGTTTCTCAAAGATAAGGTTCTTTGCATGTATTTAAGCGTTTTTATAGATAACATGATCAAAAACACTCAAAATACATGTTTTTGGTAATGTTATTCTGTTTCTCCATCAAGTGTGTTTTGCATGCGTTTTAGCGGTTTGGTATATAAGGAGCTCAAAAACACTTAAAGCCAAGTTCTTGGTAAAAATTTGTTATATTCTAATGTAATGTAATTGCCCTGCTTTTTAGTGCTTTATTGCCTATCAAGCTCAAAAACACTGAAAAGACACTTTTCTGGTAGTCATTTTTTTTTTCCCACAAAGCTGGTTTTGCATGGAATTTGGGGTTTTGGTAACTAAGAAAGTGAAAAACACTCAAAATACAGGCCTTTTGTAAGGTTTTTCTCTTTCTTAATTAAAAGTGTTATTCATGAGTTTTTGAATTTGGTATGTAAGTAACTTCTGTAATACACACATTTGGTAAGGTAGTTCTGTTTCTCAATTGAAAGTTATTTATGAGTTTCAGCATTTTGTTATGTAAGAAACTTCTCTATGTACACGAGTTTTTGAGATTTTTGCCTTGTGGTTCTTGTGAAACTATAAAACACTCATTATACACGTTTCTCGTTTCTCAATATAGAGTACTTTCCATCCAATTTCGCATTTCTTTTAGGTAAAAGCTCAAAAACACATAAAAATATATCTTTTTTGTAATGTTATTCTGCTTCTTCATATTGGTTGGTTTGCATCCATTTTAGCGTTTTTCTACGTGAATCACTAAAAAGACACTTTTTCAGTAATATTGTTGAAATTGCTGAAAACACTCAAAAGACAGGTTTCTGGTAAAGTCGTGCAATTTCCCAATATAGGTGGCTTTGCAAGCACTTCAGGGTTTGGTACATGTCTGGAAAAAAGTTAGAATTATTTTTTTTATAATGATTTTTTCTTTAAAAAATTTCCCTGAATTTTGCCAGAATTTTGGCATCTCGGTACCTATGAAGATATATAACAAATAAAAAAAATTCTCTTTTTTTTCTCTATAAAGAATGTAATTTGTGGGTTTTAGCTTTTTGGTACTTAAGGAACTTAAAAACACTCATGATACACGATTTTCGTAATGTCCTTTTATAATACAAACATAGTGTTCTTTTACATGTATTTAAGCGTTTTTATAGGTAACATGATAAAAAACACTCGAAATACATGTTTTTTGTACTGTTATTCTGTTTCTCCATAAAGGTGTTTTGTATGCGTTTTAGCGTTTTGGTATGTAAGGAGTTAAAAAACACTTTAAGACAAGATCTTCGTAAAAGTTGGTTTTATTCCCATGTAATGTGATTGTTCTGCTTTTTAGTGCTTTGTTGCATATCACGCTCAATATTACTCTAAAGACACTTTTCTGGTAATGTCATTTTTTTCCCACATAAAGCTAATTTCCCCATATAGGTGGCTTTGCATACAATTTAGGGTTTGGTACATAACTCCGAAAAAACCTAAAATTAACTTTTTTCTATAATGTTCTTTTTTCCAGATAATTTCCCTGAATTTTGGCAGAATTTTTGTATCTTGGTACCTATGAACATCAACAACAACAAAAAATGCTATTTTTAATTTATTTTTTTTATTTATTTCTATAAAGTGTTATTAACGTTTTGGTACTTACAGAACTTAAAAAATGTTCATAATACACATTTCTCGTAATATCCTTTCGTTTCCCAAATATAGGGATCTTTGCATGTATTTAAGCGTTTTTATAGGTAACATGAGAAAAACACTCAAAACACATTTTTTTTGGTAATGTTATTCTGCTTCTCCATAAAGGAGTGTTTTCCATGCGTTTTAGTGTTTTGGTATGTAAGGAGCTGAAAAAAACACTTCAAGGCAAGTTCTTTGTAAAAGTTAGTTTTATTCCTATATAATGTGATTGCCCTTCTTTTTAGTTCTTTATTGCCTAACATGCTCAAAAACACTTAAAAGACACTTTTGGTAATGTCATTTTTTTTTCCCACATAAAGCTAGTTTCGCATGCTATTTGGGGTTTTGCTAAGAATAAGAAAAACACTCAAAATACACGCATTTGGTAAGGTTCTTCTGTTTCTCAATTAAGATTATTATTCATGAGTTTCAGCATTTTGGTATCTAAGAAACTTCTTTTTGCGTTTTTTGCCTTGTGGTTCTTGTGAAACGCAAGTTCTTTTGCCTGAAAATAATAAGACACTCATTATACACTTTTTTCGTAATGTCTTTTTGTTTCCCAATAGGGAGTGCTTTGCATCTATTTTCGCGTTTTTTGTAGGTAACAAGCTGAAAAACACGCAAAATATAGCTTTTTCGTAATATTATTCTATTTCTTCATATTGGTTGGATTGCATACGTTTTACCGTTTTTCTACGTAAAACACCGAAAAAACACGTTTTCAGTAATTTTTCTTTTGGATTCCTAAAGAATTTTGCCAGAATTTTGGCATCTCGGTATCTATGAAGATGAATAAAAAAAAAAATTTATTTTTTATTTTTTTCTCTATTAAGAGTGTTATGTGTGTGTTTTAGCTTTTTGGTACAATAGCAACTTAAAAACACTCATAATACACATTTCTCGTAATGTCCTTTCGTTTCTCAAAGATAAGGTTCTTTGCATGTATTTAAGCGTTTTTATAGATAACATGATCAAAAACACTCAAAATACATGTTTTTGGTAATGTTATTCTGTTTCTCCATCAAGTGTGTTTTGCATGCGTTTTAGCGGTTTGGTATATAAGGAGCTCAAAAACACTTAAAGCCAAGTTCTTGGTAAAAATTTGTTATATTCTAATGTAATGTAATTGCCCTGCTTTTTAGTGCTTTATTGCCTATCAAGCTCAAAAACACTGAAAAGACACTTTTCTGGTAGTCATTTTTTTTTTCCCACAAAGCTGGTTTTGCATGGAATTTGGGGTTTTGGTAACTAAGAAAGTGAAAAACACTCAAAATACAGGCCTTTTGTAAGGTTTTTCTCTTTCTTAATTAAAAGTGTTATTCATGAGTTTTTGAATTTGGTATGTAAGTAACTTCTGTAATACACACATTTGGTAAGGTAGTTCTGTTTCTCAATTGAAAGTTATTTATGAGTTTCAGCATTTTGTTATGTAAGAAACTTCTCTATGTACACGAGTTTTTGAGATTTTTGCCTTGTGGTTCTTGTGAAACTATAAAACACTCATTATACACGTTTCTCGTTTCTCAATATAGAGTACTTTCCATCCAATTTCGCATTTCTTTTAGGTAAAAGCTCAAAAACACAAAAATATATCTTTTTTGTAATGTTATTCTGCTTCTTCATATTGGTTGGTTTGCATCCATTTTAGCGTTTTTCTACGTGAATCACTAAAAAGACACTTTTTCAGTAATATTGTTGAAATTGCTGAAAACACTCAAAAGACAGGTTTCTGGTAAAGTCGTGCAATTTCCCAATATAGGTGGCTTTGCAAGCACTTCAGGGTTTGGTACATGTCTGGAAAAAAGTTAGAATTATTTTTTTTATAATGATTTTTTCTTTAAAAAATTTCCCTGAATTTTGCCAGAATTTTGGCATCTCGGTACCTATGAAGATATATAACAAATAAAAAAAATTCTCTTTTTTTTCTCTATAAAGAATGTTATTTGTGGGTTTTAGCTTTTTGGTACTTAAGGAACTTAAAAACACTCATGATACACGATTTTCGTAATGTCCTTTTATAATACAAACATAGTGTTCTTTTACATGTATTTAAGCGTTTTTATAGGTAACATGATAAAAAACACTCGAAATACATGTTTTTTGTACTGTTATTCTGTTTCTCCATAAAGGTGTTTTGTATGCGTTTTAGCGTTTTGGTATGTAAGGAGTTAAAAAACACTTTAAGACAAGATCTTCGTAAAAGTTGGTTTTATTCCCATGTAATGTGATTGTTCTGCTTTTTAGTGCTTTGTTGCATATCACGCTCAATATTACTCTAAAGATACTTTTCTGGTAATGTCATTTTTTTCCCACATAAAGCTAATTTCCCCATATAGGTGGCTTTGCATACAATTTAGGGTTTGGTACATAACTCCGAAAAAACCTAAAATTAACTTTTTTCTATAATGTTCTTTTTTCCAGATAATTTCCCTGAATTTTGGCAGAATTTTTGTATCTTGGTACCTATGAACATCAACAACAACAAAAAATGCTATTTTTAATTTATTTTTTTTATTTATTTCTATAAAGTGTTATTAACGTTTTGGTACTTACAGAACTTAAAAAATGTTCATAATACACATTTCTCGTAATATCCTTTCGTTTCCCAAATATAGGGATCTTTGCATGTATTTAAGCGTTTTTATAGGTAACATGAGAAAAACACTCAAAACACATTTTTTTTGGTAATGTTATTCTGCTTCTCCATAAAGGAGTGTTTTCCATGCGTTTTAGTGTTTTGGTATGTAAGGAGCTGAAAAAAACACTTCAAGGCAAGTTCTTTGTAAAAGTTAGTTT
The DNA here is from genome assembly GCF_035594125.1 of Scylla paramamosain. Taxonomy (NCBI): domain Eukaryota; kingdom Metazoa; phylum Arthropoda; class Malacostraca; order Decapoda; family Portunidae; genus Scylla; species Scylla paramamosain. The sequence goes on along the minus strand of NC_087159.1, from coordinate 22,246,100 downwards.
TATTCCTATATAATGTGATTGCCCTTCTTTTTAGTTCTTTATTGCCTAACATGCTCAAAAACACTTAAAAGACACTTTTGGTAATGTCATTTTTTTTTCCCACATAAAGCTAGTTTCGCATGCTATTTGGGGTTTTGCTAAGAATAAGAAAAACACTCAAAATACACGCATTTGGTAAGGTTCTTCTGTTTCTCAATTAAGATTATTATTCATGAGTTTCAGCATTTTGGTATCTAAGAAACTTCTTTTTGCGTTTTTTGCCTTGTGGTTCTTGTGAAACGCAAGTTCTTTTGCCTGAAAATAATAAGACACTCATTATACACTTTTTTCGTAATGTCTTTTTGTTTCCCAATAGGGAGTGCTTTGCATCTATTTTCGCGTTTTTTGTAGGTAACAAGCTGAAAAACACGCAAAATATAGCTTTTTCGTAATATTATTCTATTTCTTCATATTGGTTGGATTGCATACGTTTTACCGTTTTTCTACGTAAAACACCGAAAAAACACGTTTTCAGTAATTTTTCTTTTGGATTCCTAAAGAATTTTGCCAGAATTTTGGCATCTCGGTATCTATGAAGATGAATAAAAAAAAAATTTTATTTTTTATTTTTTTCTCTATTAAGAGTGTTATGTGTGTGTTTTAGCTTTTTGGTACAATAGCAACTTAAAAACACTCATAATACACGTTTCTCGTTATGTCCTTTCTTTTCCCAACCATAATGTTCTTTGCATGTATTTAAGCGTTTTTATAGATACCATGATCAAAAACACTCAAAATACATGTCTTTGGTAATGTTATTCTGTTTCTCCATAAAGTGTGTTTTGCATGCGTTTTAGCGTTTTGGTATGTAAGGAGTTGAAATCACTTAAACTTCTTCGTAAAAGTTGGTTTTATTACCATTTAATGTGATTGTTCTGCTTTTTAGTGCTTTGTTGCATATCACGCTCAAAAACATTCAAAAGACACTTTTCTGAGTCATTTTTTTTTCCACATAAAGCTAGTTTCGCATGTAATTTGGGATTTTCGTAACTAAAAATGTGAAAAACACTCAAAATACACACATTTAGTAAGGTAGTTCTGTTTCTCAATTAAAAGTGTTATTCATGCATTTCAGCATTTTGGTATGTAAGAAAGTTCTTTTTATACACAGATTTTTGCGTTTTTTGCCTTGTGGTTCTTGTTAAAATATAAAACACTCATTATACACGTTTCTCGTAATGTCCTTTTGTTTACCAATATAGAGTGCTTTCCATCCATTTTCGCATTTTTTGTAGGTAACACGCTCAAAAACACTCAAAATTTCTTTTTGGTAATGTAATTTTATTTCTTCATATTGATTGGTTTACATCCGTTTTAGCGTTTTTCTTCGTAAATCTCTGAAAAGACATATTTTCTGTAATATTGTTGAAATTGCTGACACTCAAAAGACAAGTTTCTGGTAAAGTCATGTAATTTCCCCATAGGTGGTGGCTTTGCATGCACTTTATGGTTTGGAACATAACTCCGGAAAAAGCTAAAATTATTTTTTTTTGTTTTTTTTTTTTTATCTAATTTGAATTCTTTCCAGAATTTTGGCATCTCTGTACCTATAAAGATAAATAACAAAAATTTTTTTTAATTTTTTTATAGATATATTTATTTATTTTTTTAATTTATAGTATATTTATATATATATATTTATATACTATATTTTTATAGATATATTTATTTATTTTTTTAATTTATAGTATATTTATGGGTTTTAGCTTTTTGGTACTTAAGGAACTTAAAATCACTCATAATACATAATTTTCGTAATGTCCTTTCGTTTCACAAGCATAGGGTTCTTTGCATGTATTTAAGCGTTTTTAGAGGTAACATGATAAAAAAAACACTCAAATTTCATGTTTTTGATAATGTTATTTTGTTTCTCCAGAAAGGGTGTTTTGCATGCGTTTTAGCGTTTTGGTATGTAAGGAGTTAAAAAACACTTAAAGGTAAGTTATTGGTAAAAGTTGGTTTTATTTCCATGTAATGTGATTATTCTGCTTTTTATTTCTTTGTTGCATATCACGCTAAAAAAAACACTCGAAAGACACTTTTCTGATAATGTCATTTTTTTCCCATATAAAGCTAGTTTCGCATGTAATTTGGGAATTTCGTAACAAAGAATGTGAAAAACACTCAAAATACTTACATTTGATAAGATAGTTCTGTTTCTTCATTAATAGTGTTATTCATGAGTTTCAGCATTTTGGAATGTAAAAATCTTCTCTATATACACGAGTTTTTGCGTTTTTTTGCCTTGTGGTTCTTGTGAAACTATAAAACACTCATTATACACGTTTCTGGTAATGTCCTTTTGCTTCCCAACATAGAGTGCTTTCCATCCATTTTCCCGTTTTTTCTAGATAACAATATCAAAAACATTCAAAATATACCTTTTTGGTAATTTTATTCTATTTCTTCATATTGATTGGTTTGCATCCGTTTTAGCGTTTTTCTACGTAAAACACCGAAAAAAAAATGTTTTCAGTAATTTTGTTTTGGATTTCCATGGGTTCTATCGTGTTGGTTCCTAACATGCTGAAAAAACACTCATAAGACATTTAATTTCCCCAAATAGGTGACTTTGCATACACTTTAGGGGTTTGGTACATAACAGTCCGAAAAAAAAAGCTAAATTTAAATTTTTTGATAATATTCTTATTTCACATAATTTCCTGAACTTTGCCCGAATTTTGGCATCTCGTTATCTGTGAAGATGAATAAGAATGAAAAAAAATATCGTATTTTTTATTTATTTTTTATTTTTTCTCAATAAAGAGTGTTATTTGTGGCTTTTAGCTTTTTCGTACTTAATGAACTTAAAAACACTCATAATACACGTTTCTCGTATATGTCCTTTCGTTTCCCAAAAATAGGGTTCTTTGCATGTATTTAAGCGTTTTTATTGGTTACACGATCAAAAACACTCAAAATACATGTTTTTGGTAATGTTATTCTGTTTCACCATGAAGTGTATTTCGCGTGCGTTTTAGTGTTTTGGTATATAAGGAGCTCAAAAACACTTAAAGGCAAGTTCTTGGTAAAAATTGGTTTTATTCCAATGTAAAGTGATTGCCCTGCTTTTTAGTGCTTTTTTGCCTATCACGCTCAAAACACTCAAAAGCTGGATTTGCTTGCAATTTTGGGTTTTGGTAAATAAGAATGTGAAAAGCACCCAGAATACACGCATTTAGTAAGGTTGTTCTGTTTCTAAATTAAGAGTGTTATTCATGAGTTTCAGCATTTTGGTATCTAAGAAACTTCTCCATATACAAGAGTTTTTGCATTTTTTGCCTTTTGGTTCTTTTGAACTATAAAACACTCATTATCCACTTTTCTTGCAATGTCCTTTTTTTCTTAATATAGGGTGCTTTGCATCAATTTTCGCGTTTTTTGTAGATAATATGCTCAAAAACACTCAAAATATACCATTTTGGTAAAGTTATTCTATTTCTTCATATTGGTTGGTTTCCATCCGTTTTAGCGTTTTTTCTAAGTAAAACACTGAGAAGACACGTTTTCAGTAATTTTGTTTTCGATTCCCATAAAGTGAGTTCCTTATTATTTATCGTTTTTGTGTCTAACATGCAGAAAAAAACACTCAAAAGAAAGATTTCTGGTAAGGTCGTTTAATTTCCTCATATAGGAGGCTTTGCATGCACTTTAGGGTTTGGTACATAACAGTCCGAAAAAAAGCAAAAATTAACTTTTTTGATAATTTTTCTATTATCATATAATAGCCCTGAATTTTCCCAGAATTTTGGCATCGCAGTACCTATGAAGATCAATAAAAAAAATAATACTATTTTTATATAATTTTATTTATTTATTTTTTTTCTAAATAAAGAGTGTTATTTGTGGGTTTTACCTTCTTGGTAGTTAAGGAACTTAAAAACACTCATAATACACGTTTCTCGTAATGTCCTTTCGTTTCCCAAACATAAAGTTGTTTGCATGTATTTAAGCGTTCTTATAGATAATATTATCAAAAACACTCTAAATACATGTTTTTGGTAATGTTATTCTGTTTCTCCATTAAGTGTGTTTTGCATGCGTTTTAGCGGTTTGGTATATAAGCAGCTCAAAAAACCTTAAAGGCAAATTCTTGGTAAAAATTGGTTTTATTCCAATGTAATGTGATTGCCCTACTTTTTAGTGCTTTATTGCCTATCAAGCTCAAAAACACTTAACATACACTTTTCTGTTAATGTCATTTTTTTTTCCCACAAAGCTGGTTTCGCATGCAATTTAGGGTTATGGTAACTAAGAATGTGAAGAACACTCAAAATTCACGCATTTTGTAAGGTTGTTCTCTTTCTTAATTAAAAGTGTTATTCATGAGTTTCAGCATTTTGGTATGTAAGAAACTTCTCTAATACACACATTTGGTAAGGTATTTCTGTTTCTCAATTAAAAAATTTTCATGAGTTTCAGCATTTTTGTATGTAAGAAACTTCTCTAAGTACACGAGTTTTTGAGATTTTTGCCTTGTGGTTCTTGTGAAACTAGAAAACACTCATTATACACGTTTCTCGTAAAGTCCTTTTCTTCCTCAATCTAAAGTGCTTTCCATCCATTTTCGCATTTCTTGTAGGTAACAAGCTCAAAAACACATAAAAATATATCTTTTTGGTAATGTTTCTTCATATTGGTTGGTTTGCATCCGTTTTAGCGTTTTTTTTTTACGTAAATCACTAAAAAGACACTTTTTCAGTAATATTGTTGAAATTGCTGAAAAACACTCAAAAGACAGGTTTCTGGTAAAGTCGTGTAATTTCCCAATATAGGTGGCTTTGCATGCACTTTAGGCTTTGGTACTTAAGTACGGAAAAAAGCTAAAATCATTTTTTTATATAATATTTTTTTTACAAAATTTCCCTGAATTTTGCTATAATTTTGGCGTCTCGCTACCTATAAAGATGAATAACAAAAAAAAAAAAATTCTATTAAGAGTGATATTTGTGGGTTTTAGCTTTTTGGTACTTAAGGAACTTAAAAACACGAAAAAATACACGATTTTCGTAATGTCCTTTTGTTATACAAACATAGTGTTCTTTACATGTATTTAAGCGTTTTTATAGGTAACATGATCAAAAACACTCAAAATATATGTTTTTTGGTACTGTTATTCTGTTTCTCCATAAAGGGTGTTTTGCATGAGTTTTAGCGTTTTGGTATGTAAGGAGGTTAAAAAACACTTAAAGGCAAGTTCTTCGTAAAAGTTGGTTTTATTTCCATGTAAGTTGATTGTTCTGCTTTTTAGTGCTTTGTTGCATATCAAGCTCGAAAACACTCACTTTTCTGGTAATATCATTTTTTTTTTCCAGATAAAGCTAGTTTCGCATGTAATTTGGCATTTTCGTAACTAAGAATGTGAAAAACATTCAAAGTACACAATTTGGTAAGGTAGTTCTATTTCTCGATAAAAAGTGTTATTTATGCATTTCATCATTTTGGAATATAAGAAACTTCTCTATATACCCGAGTTTTTGCGTTTATTGCCTTGTGGTTCTTGTGAAAATATAAAACACTCATTATACACGTTTCTCGTAATGTCCTTTTGTTTCCTAATATAGTGTGCTTTCAATCCATTTTTGCATTTTTTGTAGGTAACAAGCTCAAAAACACTGAAAATATATCTTTTTGGTAATGTGATTCTATTTCTTCATATTGGTTGGTTTACATCCGTTTTAGCGTTTTTCTACGTAAAACAAAAAAAAAAAGAGACGTTTTCAGTAATTTTGTTTTGGATCCACATATTATTTATTCCATATTATTTATCATTTGGTGCCTAACATACTGTAAAACACTAAAAAGACAGGTTTCTGGTAAAGTCGTTTAACTTCCCTAAATCGGTGGTTTTGCATGCACTTTAGAGTTTGGTACATCACAATCCGAAAAAAAAAAAGCTATTATTAACTTTTTTCATAATGTTGTTTTTTCCACATAAACTCCCTGAATTTGGGCAGAATATTGGGATCTTGGTACGTATGAAGATGAATAAAAAAAACCTATTTTTTTATTTATTTTTTTTATTTATTTATTTTTTAAAAAGAAACAGTGTTATTTGTGGGTTTTATCTTTTTGATACTGAAAGAACTTAAAAACACTTTCTCGTAATGTCCTTTCGTTTCCCAAACATAAGGTTCTTTGCATGTTTTTAAGCGTTTTTCTAGATAACATGACCAAAAACACTCAAAATACATGTTTTTGATAATGCAAAAGCTGTTTTGCATGCGTTTTAGCGTTTTAGTATGTAAGGATGTCAAAAACACTTAAAGGCAAGTTCTTGGTAAAATTTAGTTTTATTTCCATGTAATGTGATTGCCCTGCCTTTTAGTGTTTTATTGCCTAACACGCTGAAAAACACTGAAAAGTCGTGCAAAGCCTCCCATATGAGGAAATTAAACGACCTTACCAGAAATCTGTCTTTTGAGTGTTTTTCAGCATGTTAGGCACCAAAACGGTAAATATTAAGGAACTCAGTCTATATGGGAATCCAAAAGAAAATTACTAAAAACGTGTCTTCTCAGTGTTTTACATAGAAAAACGATCAAAAGGATGCAAAGCAACCAATATCAAGAAGTAGAAAAACATTACCAAAAATGTATATTTTGAGTTTTTTTGAGCTTGTTACCTACAAAAAAACGCGAAAATTGATACAAAGCACTCTATATTGGGAAACAAAGGGACATTGCGAGAACAGTGTATAATGAATGTTTTATAGTTTAAAAGAGCCACAATGCAAAAAACGCAAAAACTCGTGTATATGGAGAAGTTTTCTAGATACCAAAATGCTAAAACTCATGAATAACACTCTTAATTGAGAAACAGAACAACCTTTCTAAATGCGTGTTATAAACATTAAAGGCAAGTTCTTGGTATAAGTTGGTTTTATTCCCATGTAATGTGATTACCCTGCTTTTTAGGGCTTTATTGCCTAACACGCTCAAAAAACACTCAAAAGACACTTTTTGTAATGTCATTTTTTTCCCACATAAAGCTAGTTTCGCCTGCTATTTGGGGTTTTGCTAAGAATGTGAAAAACACACAGAACCTTACCAAATGCGTGTAAAAAGAACCTTACCAAATGCGTGTATTTACACGCATTTGGTAAGGTTCTTTTGTTTCTCAATTAAGATTGTTATTCGTGAGTTTCAGCATTTTGGTATCTAAGAAACTTCTTTATATACACGAGTTTTTGCGTTTTTTGCCTTTTGGTTCTTGTGAACCACAAGTTCTTTTGCCCGAAAATAATACGCTCATTATACACATTTCTCGTAATGTCCTTTTGTTTCCCAATAGGGAGTACTTTGCATCCATTTTCGAGATTTTTCTAGGTAACAAGCTCAAAAACAATCAAAATATATCTTTTTCGTAATGTTATTCTATTTCTTCATATTGGTTTACATCCGTTTTAGCGTTTTTCTACGTAAACCACCGAAAAAACACGTTTTCAGTAATTTTGTTTTGGATTCCCAAAAAATTTTCCTAGAATATTGGCATCTCGGTACCTATGAAGATGAATAGCAACAAAAAAAATCTATTTATTTATTTTTTTTTCTCTATAAAAAGTGTTATTTATGTGCTTTAGCTTTTTGGTACAAAAGGAACTTAAAAACATTCGTAATAGACGTTTCTCATAATGTCTTTTCGTTTCCCAAACATAATGTTCTTTGCATGTATTTAAGCGTTTTTATAGATAACATTTTCAAAAACACTCAAAATACATGTCTTAGGTAATGTTATTCTGTTTCTCCATAAAGTGTGTCTTGCATGCGTTTTAGCGTTTTGGTATGTAAGGAGTTAAAAACAGTTAAAGGCAGGTTCTTCGTAAAAGTTGGTTTTATTCTCATATAATGTGATTGTTCTGCTTTTTAGTGCTTTCTTACATATCACGCTCAAAAATACTCAAAAGACACTTTCCTGATAATGTCATTTTTTTTCCACATAAAGCTAGTTTCGCATGTAATTTGGGATTTTCGTAACTAAGAATATGAAAAACACTCAAAATACACACATTTGGTAAGGTAGTTCTGTTTCTCAATTAAAAGTGTTATTCATGAAAATCACGATTTTGGTATGTAAGAAAATTCTCTCTATACACGAGTTTTTGCTTTTTTTGCCTTGTGGTACTTATTAAACTATAAAACACTCATTATACACGTTTCTCGTAATGTCCTTTTGTTTCCCAATATAGAGTACTTTCCATTCATTTTCATATTTTTTGTAGGTGACACGCTCAAAAACACTCAAAATATATGTTGTTGGTAATGTTATTCTATTTCTTCATATTGGTTGGTTTACATCCGTTTTAGCGTTTTTCTCATTAAATCTCTGAAAAGACACAATTTCAGTAATATTGTTGAAATTGCTGAAAAACTCTCAAAAGACAGATTTCTGGTCAAGTCGTGTAATTTCTCCATTTAGATGGCTTTGCATGCACTTTAGGGTTTGGTATATAATTCCGGATAAATGCTAAAATTATTGATTTTGATAATGTTTTTTTTTATCTAATTTCCCTGAATTTTGCCAGAATTTTGGCATCTCCGTACCTATGAAGATGAATAAAAATTTTTTTTATTTTTTTTATTGATATATATATATATATATATATATATATATATATATATATATATATATATATATATATATATATATATATATATATATATATATATATATATATATATATATATATATATATATATATATATATATATATATATATATATATATATATATATATATATATTTTTTTTTTTTTTTTTTATTTTTTTTTTTTTTTCTCTATAAAGAGTGTTATTTGTGGGTTTTAGCTTTTTGGTACTTGATAAACTTAAAAACACTCAATACACAATTTTCGTAATGTCCTTTCGTTTCACAAACATAGGGTTCTTTGCATGTATTTAAGCGTTTTTATAGGTAACATGATCAAAAACACTCAAAATTCATGTTTTTGCTAAAGTTATTTTGTTTCTCCATAAAGGGTGTTTTGCATACGTTGAAGCGTTTTCGTATGTAAGGAGTTAAAAAAAACACTTAAAGGCAAGTTCTTGGAAAAAGTTGGTTTTATTTCCATGTAATCTGATTATTCTGCTTTTTAGTGCTTTGTTGCATAACACGCTCACAAACACTCGAAAAACACTTTTCTGGTAATGTCATTTTTTTTCCCACATAAAGCTAGTTTTGCATGTAATTTGGGATTTTCGTAACTAAGAAAGTGAAAAACACTCAAAATACTTACATTTGGTAAGATAGTTCTGTTTCTTAATTAAAAGTGTTATTCATGAGTTTCAGCATTTTGGAATGTAAGAAACTTCTCTATGTAAACGAGTTTTTGCGTTTTTTGCCTTGTGGTTCTTGTGAAACTATAAAACACTCATTATACACGTTTCTCTTAATGTCCTTTTGCTTCCCAATATAGAGTGCTTTCCATCCATTTTCGCGTTTTTTTTTAACAATTTCAAAAAGCACTCAAAATATACCTTTTTAGTAATTTTATTTTATTTCTTCATATTGGTTGGTTTGCATCCGTTTTGGCGTTTTTCTACGTAAAACACCGAAAAGACACGTTTTCAGTAATTTTGTTTTAATTCCCATATAGATTGACTTCCATGTGTTTTATCGTGTTGGTTCCTAACATGCTGAAAAACACTCATAAGACAGTTTTCTGGCAAAGATTTAATTTCCCCATATAGGTGGCTTTGCATTTACTTTAAGGGTTTGGTACATAACAGTCCGAAAAAAAAGCTAAATTTAACTTTTTTCATAATGTTCTTATTTCACATAATTTCCTGAACTTTGCCCGAATTTTGGCATCTCGTTACCTGTGAAGATGAATAAGAATTAAAAAAAAACGTATTTTTCTTTAATTTTTTAATTTTTTCTTAATAAAGAGTGTTTTATGTGGCTTTTAGCTATTTCGTACTTAATGAACTTAAAAACACTCATAATACACGTTTCTGGTAATGTCCTTTCGTTTCCCAGAAATTGGGTTAATTGCAGGTATTTAAGCGTTTTTATTGGTAACATGATCAAAAACACTCAAAATACATATTTTTGGTAATGTTATTCTGTTTCACCATGAAGTGTATTTTGCATGCGTTTTAGTGTTTTCGTATATAAGGAGCTCAAAAACATTCAAAGGCAAGTTCTTGGTGAAAATTGGTTTTATTCCAATGTAATGTGATTGCCCTGCTTTTTAGTGATTTATTGCCTATCACGCTCAAAAACACTTAAAAGACATTTTTCTGGTAATGTCATTTTTTTCCCACATAAAGCTGGTTTCGCATGCAATTTGGGGGTTTGGTAACTAAGAATGTGAAAAGCATTCAAAATACACGCATTTAGTTAGGATGTTCTGTTTCTCAATTAAGAGTGTTGTTCATGAGTTTCAGCATTTTGGTATCTAGGAAACTTCTTCATATACACTAGTTTTTGCATTTTTTTGCCTTGTTATTCTTTTGAACTATAAAACACTCATTATACACTTTTTTTTGCAATGTCCTTTCCTTTCCCATTATAGAGTGCTTTGCATCAATTTTTTCGTTTTTTATAGATAACAAGCTCAAAAACACTCAAAATACACCTTTTTGGTAATGTTTTTCTATTTCTTTATATTGGTTGGTATGCATCCGGTTTAGCGTTTTTCTACGTAAAACACTGAGAAGACACGTTTTCAGTAATTTTGTTTTGAATTCCCATATAGAGTGAGTTCCTTATTATTTATCGTTTTGGTGCCTAACATGCTGAACAACACTCAAAAGACAGATTTCTGATATGATCGTTTTGCATCTCGGTTCCTATGAAGATGAATAACAAAAAAAAAAAAAAAAAAAATCCTATTTTTTATTTTTTTATTTATTTGATTATTTTTCTTTATTAATAAAGGGTGTTATTTTTGGGATTTAGCTCTTTGGTACTTAAGGAACTTAAAAACACTCATAATACACGTTTCTCGTAATCTCCTTTCGTTTCCCAAACATAAGGATGTTTGCATGTATTTAACACTTAAAGGCAAATTCTTGGTAAAAGTTGGTTTTATTCCCATGTAATGTGATTGCCTTACTTTTTTAGTGCTTTATTGACTAATACGCTCAAAAACCCTCAAAAGACACTTTTCTGGTAATATCATTTTTTTCCCACATAAAGCTACTTTCGCATGGAATTTGGGGTTTTGGTAACTAAGAATGTAAAAAACACTTAAAATACACACATTTAGTAAGAATGTTCTGTATCTTAATTAAGATTGTTATTCATGAGTTTCAGCATTTTGGTATCTTAGAAACTTCTCCATACACACGAGTTTTTGCGTTTTTGGCCTTGTGATTCTTGTGAAACTTTGAAACACTCATTATAGACGTTTCTCGTTATGTCTTTTTTTTTTTTTTCTAATATAGAGTGCTTTGCATCGATTTTTGCATTTTTTTTTTATGTAACAAGCTCAAAAACACTCAAAATATACCTTTTCGGAAATGTTATTCTGTTTCTTAATATTGGTTGGTTTGCATCCGTTTTAGCATTTTTCTACGTAAAACTTTGAAAAGACACGTTTTCAGTAATTTAGTTTTGGATTTCCATATAGAGTGACTTTCATATTATTTATCGTTTTCGTGCCTAACATTCGGAAAAACAATCAAAAAAACATGTTTCTTGTAAAGTCATTTAATTTCCCCATATAGATTGCTTTCCATACACTTTATTGTTTGGTACATAACTCCGAAAAAAAGCTAAAATTAACTTTTTCGATAACAAACTTTTTTCCACATAATTTCCCTCAATTATGGGAGAATTTTGGCATCTTGGCAGCTATGGACATCAACAAAAAAAAAATGCTATTTTTTATTTTATTTATTTGTTTTATTTTTTTTCTATAAAGTGTGTTATTTATGGGTTTTAACGTTTTGGGACTTAAGGACCTTAAAAACACATAATACACTTTTCTCGTTATGTCCTTTCGTTTCCTAAACATAGGGTTCTTTGCATTTATTTAAGCGTTTTTATAGGTAACATGATCAAAAACACATGTTGTTGGTAATAATATTCTGCTTCTCCATGAAGGTGTGTTTTGCATGCGTTTTAGCATTTTGGTATGTAAGGAGCTCAAAAACACTTAAATACAGGTTATAGATAAAAATTGGTTTTATTCATATGTAATGTGATTGCCCTGCTTTTTAGTGCTTTATTGCCTATCACGCTCAAAAACACTCAGAAGAAATTTTTCTGGTAATGTCATTTTTTTCTCACATAAAGCTGGTTTTGCATGCAATTTGGGGTTTTGTTAAGTAAAAATGTGAAAAGCACTCAAAATACACGCATTTAGTAAGGATTTTGTTTCTCAATTAAGAGTGTTATGAGTTTCAGTATTTTGGTATCAAGGAAACTTCTCCATATACAAGAGTTTTTGTGTTTTTTGCCTTGTAGTTCTTTTGAACTATAAAACACTCATTATCCGCTTCTCTTGCAATATCCTTTTTTTTTCTTAATATAGAGTGCTTTGTATCAATTTTCGCGTTTTTTCTAGGTAACAAGCTCAAAAACACTCACAATATACCTTTTTGGTAATGTTTTTCTATTTCTTGATATTGGTTGGTTTGCATCCGTTTTAGCGTTTTTCTACGTAAAACACTGAGAAGACACGTTTTCAGTAATTTTGTTTTTGGATTCCCATATAGAGTGAGTTCCTTATTATTGATCGTTTTGGTGCCTAACATGCTGAAAACACTCAAAAGACAGATTTCTGGTAAGGTCGTTTAATTTCCTCATGTAGGAGGCTTTGCATGCACTTTAGGGTTTGATACATAACAGTCCGAAAAAAAAAGAAGCTGAAATTAACTTTTTTAATAATTTTCTTTTATCATATAATAGCCTTGAATTTTCCCAGAATTTTGGCATCTCGGTACCTATGAAGATGAATAACAAAAAAAAAAAACATACTATTTTTATATATTTTTATTTATTTGTTTTTCTAAATAAAGAGTTTTATTTGTGGGTTTTAGTTTCTTGGTACTTAAGTAACTTAAAAACACTCATAATACACGTTTCTCGTAATGTCCTTTCGTTTCCCAAACATAAGGTTTTTTGCATGTATTTAGGCGTTTTTATAGACATGATCAAAAACACTCAAAATACATGTTTTTGGTAATGTTATTCTGTTTCTCCATAAAGTGTGTTTTTCATGCGTTTTAGCGGTTTGGTATATAAGAAGCTCAAAAAACCTTAAAGGCAAGTTTTTGGTAAAAATTGGTTTTATTCCAATGTAATGTGATTGCCCTGCTTTTTAGTGTTTTATTGCCTATCACGCTCAAAAACACTCAAAAGATATTTTTCTGGTAATGTCATTTTTTTTCCACATAAAGCTGGTTTTGCATGCAATTTGGGGTTTTGGTAACTAAGAATGTGAAAAGCACTCAAAATTCACGCATTTAGTAAGGCTGTTCTGTTTCTTAATTAAAAGTTTTATTCATGAGTTTCTGCATTCTGGTATGTAAGAAACTTCTGTAATACACACATTTGGTAAGGTATTTCTGTTTCTCTATTAAAAGTTATTCATGAATTTCAGCATTTTGGTATGTAAAAAACTTCTTTATGTACACGAGTTTTTGAGATTTTTGCCTTTCCATCCATTGGAGTGCTTTCCATCCATTTTCGCATTTATTGTAGGTAACAGGCTCAAAACCAAATAAAAATATATCTTTTTGGCAATGTTATTCTGTTTCTTCATATTGGTTGGTTTGCATCCGTTTTAGCGTTTTTCTACGTAAATCACTAAAAAGACACTTTTCAGTAATATTGTTGAAATTGCTGAAAAACACTCAAAAGACAGGTTTCTGGTAAAGTCGTGTAATTTCCCCATATAGGTGGCTTTGCATGCACTTCACGGTTTGGTACATAAATACGGAAAAAAGCTAAAATTATTTTTTTATAATGATTTTTTTTACAAAATTTCCCTAAATTTTGCCAGAATTTTGGGATCTCGGTACCTATGAAGGTGAATAACAAAAAAAAAAATCGTTTCTTTTTTTCTCTATAAAGAGTGTTATTTGTGGGTTTTAGGTTTTTGATTCTGAAGGAACTTAAAAACACTCATAATACACCTTTATCGTAATGTCCTTTCGTTTCTAAAACACAAGGTTTTTGCATGTTTTTAAGCGTTTTTATAGATAACATGATGAAAAACACTCAAAATACATGTTTTTGGTAATGGAAATGTGTTTTGCATGCGTTTTAGCGTTTTGGTATGTAAGGATGTCAAAAACACTTAAAGGCAAGTTATTGGTAAAATTTCGTTTTATTTCCATGTAATGTGATTGCCCTGCCTTTCAGTGTTTTATTGCCTAACACGCTCAAAAACACTCAAAAGACATGCAAAGCCTCCCTTATGAGGAAATGCAACGACCTTACAAGAAATCTATCTTTTGAGTGTTTTTCAGCATGTTAGGCACTAAAACGATAAATAATAAGGAACTCACTCTATATGGGAATCCAAAACAAAATTACTGAAAACATGTCTTCTCAGTGTTTTACGTAGAAAAACGCTAAAACAGATGCAAACCAACCAATATCAAGAAGTAGAAAAACATTACCAAAAATGTATATTTTGAGTTTTTTTGAGCTTTTTACCTACAAAAAAACTCCAAAATTGATACAAAGCACTTTATATTGGGAAACAAAGGCACTTTGTGAGAAAAGTCTATAATAAATGTTTTATAGTTCAAAAGAACCACAAGGCAAAAAACGCAAAAACTCGTGTATATGGAGAAGTTTCCTAGATACCAAAAAGCTGAGACTCTTGAATAACACACTTAATTGAGAAACACAACAACCTTACTAAATGCGTGTCAAAAACATTAAAGGCAAGTTCTTGGTAAAAGTTGATTTTATTCCCATATAATGTGATTTCCCTGGTTTTTAGTGCTTTATTGTCTAACACGCTCAAAAACACTCAAAAGACACATTTGGTAATGTCCCTTTTTTTTCCCACATAAAGCTACTTTCGCATGCTATTTGGGGTTTTGCTAACAATGTGAAAAACTCTCAAAATACACGCATTTCGTAAGGCTTTTCTGTTTCTCAATTAAGATTGTTATTCATGAGTTTCAGCATTTTGTTATCTAAGAAACTTCTTTATATACACGAGTTTTTGCGTTTTTTGCCTTTTGGTTCTTGTGAACCACAAGTTCTTTTGCCCGAAAATAATAAGACACTCATTATACACATTTCTCGTAATGTCCTTTTGTTTCCTAATAGGGAGTGCTTTGCATCCATTTTTGCGTTTTTTGTAGGTAACAAGCTCAAAACACTCAAAATATAGCTTTTTCGTAATGTTATTCTATTTCTTCATATTGGTTGGTTTGCATCCGTTTTAGCGTTTTTCTACGTAAAACACCGAAAAAACACGTTTTCAGTAATTTTGTTTGTGATTCCCAAAGAATTTTGCCAGAATTTTGGCATCTAGGTACCTATGAAAGTGAATAACAAAAAAAAATCTTTTTGGTACAAAAGGAACTTAAAAACACTCATAATACACGTTTCTCGTAATGTCCTTTCGTTTCCCAAACATCATGTTCTTTGCATGTATTTAAGCGTTTTTATAGATAACATGATCAAAAACACTCAAAACACATGTCTTTATTAATGTTATTTTTTTTCTCCATAAAGTGTGTTTTGCATGCGTTTTAGCGCTTTTGTATGTTAGGAGTTAAAAACACTTAAAGGCAAGTTCTTCTTAAAAGTTGCTTTTATTCCCATATAATGTGATTGTTCTGCTTTTTAGTGCTTTCTTGCATATCACACTCAAAAACACTCAAAAGATACTTTTCTGATAATGTCATTTTTTTTCCATATAAAGCTAGTTTCGCATGTAATTTGGCATTTTCGTAACTAAGAATGTGAAAAAAAACTCAAAATGCACACATTTTGTAAAGTACTTCTGTTTTCAATTAAAAGTGTTATTCATGCATTTCAGCATTTTGGTATGTAAGAAACTTCTCTCTATACACGATTTTTTGCGTTTTTTGCCTTGTGGTTATTGTTAAACTATAAAACACTCATTATACACGTTTTTAGTAATGTCCTTTTGTTTTCCAATATAGAGTGTTTTCCATTCATTTTCGCATTTTTTGTAGATAACACGTTCAAAAACACTCAAAATATATCTTTTTGGTAATGTTTTTCTATTTCTACATATTGGTTGGTTCACATCCGTTTTAGCGTTTTTCTTAGTAAATCTCTGAAAAGACACGTTTTCAGTAGTATTGTTGAAATTGATAAAAACACTCAAAAGACATGTTCCTGGTAAAGTCGTGTAATTTCCCCATCTAGGTGGCTTTCCATGCACTTTAGGGTTTGATAAATAACTCCGGATAAAAGCTAAAATCATTGATTTTGATAATTTTTTTTTATCTAATTTCCCTGAATTTTGCCAGAATTTTGGCATCTCGGTACATATGAAGATGAATAAAAAAAAAATTCCTATTTATATTTTTTTTATTTATTTATTTATTATTTTTTTTCACTATAAAGAGTGTTATTTGTGGGTTTTGGCTTTTTGGTACTTAATAAACTTAAAAACACTCATAATATACAATTTTCGTAATGTCCTTTCGTTTTACAAACATAGAACTCTTTGCATGTATTTAAGCGTTTTTATAGGTAACATGATCAAAAACACTCAAAATTCATATTTTTGGTAATGTTATTTTGTTTCTCCATATAGGGTGTTTTGCATGCGTTTTAGCGTTTTGGTATGTAAGGAGTTAAAAAAACACGTAAAGGCAAGTTCTTGGTAAAAGTTGGTTTTATTCCCATGTAATGTGATTATTCTGCTTTTCAGTGCTTTGTTGCATATCACGCTCAAAAACACTCGAAAGACACTTTTCTGGTAATGTCATTTTTTTCACATATAAAGCTGGTTTCGCATGTAATTTGGGATTTTCGTAACTAAGAATGTAAAAAACACTCAAAATACTCACATTTGTTAAGATAGTTCTGTTTCTCAATTAAAACTGTTATTCATGAGTTTCAGCATTTTGGAATGTAAGAATCTTCTCTATATACACAAGTTTTTGCGTTTTTTGCATTGTGGTTCTTGTGAAAGTATAAAACACTCATTATACACGTTTCTCGTAATGTCCTTTTCCTTCCCAATATAGAGTGCTTTCCATCCATTTTCGCGTTTTTTGTAGGTAACAATTTCAATAACACTCAAAATATACCTTTTTGGTAATGTTATTCTATTTCTTCATATTGGTTGGTTTGCATCCGTTTTAGCGTTTTTCTACGTAAAACACCGAAAAGACATGTTTTCAGAAATTTGGTTTTGGATTCCAATATAGATTGGCTTCCATGGGTTTTATCATGTTGCTTCCTAACATGCTGAAAAACACTCATTAGACAGTTTTCTGGCAAAGACATTTAATTTCCCCATATAGGTTGGTTTGCAAGCGCTTTACGGGTTTGGTACATAACAGTTCGAAAAAAAAAAGCTAAATTTAATTTTTTTGATAATGTTCTTTTTTCACATAATTTCCTGAACTTTGCCCGAATTTTGGCATCTCGTTACCTATGAATATGAATAAGAATGCAAAAAAATATCGTTTTTTTATTTTTTTATTTTTTTCTTAATAAAGACTGTTATTTGTGGGTTTTAGCTTTTTCGTACTTAATGAACTTAAAAACACTCATAATACACGTTTCTCGTAATGTCCTTTCGTTTCCCAAAAATAGGGTTCTTTGCATGTATATAAGCGTTTTTATTGGTAACACGATAAAAAAAAAACACTCAAAATACATGTTTTTTGTAATGTTATTCTGTTTCAACATGATGTGTATTTTGCATGCGTTATAGGGTTTTGGTATATAAAGTGCTCAAAACACTTAAAGTCAAGTTCTTGGTAAAAATTGGTTTTATTCCAATGTAATGTGATTGCCCTGCTTTTTAGTGCTTTATTGAATATCATGCTCAAAAACACTCAAAAGGCATTTTTCTGGTAATGTCATTTTTTTTTCCCATAAAGCTGGTTTCGCGTGCAATTTGGGGTTTTGGTAACTAAGAATGTGAAAAGCACTCAAAATACATGCATTTAGTAAGGATGTTCTGATTCTCAATTAAGAGTGTTGTTCATGAGTTTTAGCATTTTGGAATTTTGGAAACATCTTCATATACACTACTTTTTGCATTTTTTGCCTTGTTGTTCTGTTGAACTATAAAACACTCATTATACACTTTTCTTACAATGTCCTTTTCTTTCCCATTATAGAGTGCTTTGCATCAATTTTCGCGTTTGTTATAGATAACAAGCTCAAAAACGCTCAAAATATACCTTTTTGGTAATGTTTTTCTATTTCTTTATATTGGTTGGTTTGCATCCGGTTTAGCGTTTTTTACGTAAAACACTGAGAAGACACGTTTTCAGTAATTTTGTTTTGAATTCCCATATAGAGTGAGTTCCTTATTATTTATCGTTTTTGTGCCTAACATGCTGAACAACACTCAAAAGACAGATATCTCATTTCTCAGATTTCTCAGGTCGTTTTATTTTCTCATATAGGAGACTTTGCATGCACTCTAGGGTTTAGTACATATGTCCAAGAAAAAAAGCTAAAATTAACTGTTTTGATAATATTCTTTTATCATGTAATTGCCCTGAATTTTCCCAGAATTTTGGCATCTCGGTACCTATGAAGATGAATAACAAAAAAAAAAATCCTATTTTTTTTATTTTTTATTTATTTATTTTTTTCTCAATAAAGAGTGTTATTTGTGAGATTTAGCTTTTTGTTAGTTAAGGAAATTAAAAACACTTAAGTAACTTAAAAACACTCATAATACACGTTTCTCGTAATGTTCTTTCGTTTCCTAAACATAAGGATCTCTGCATGTATTTAAGCGTTTTTATAGAAAACATGATCAAAAAACACTCAAAATACATGTTTTTGTTAATGTTATTCTGTTTCTCTATAAAAAGTGTTTTGCATGCGTTTTAGCGTTTTGGTATGTAAGGAGCTCAAAAACACTTAAAGGCAAATTCTTGGTAAAAGTTTGTTTTATTCCCATATAATGTGATTGCCCTGCTTTTTAGTGCTTTATTGCCTAACACGCTTAAAAACCCTCAAAAGACACTTTTCTGGTAATGTCATTTTTTTTCACACATAAAGCTAGTTGCGCATGGAATTTTCAGTTTTGGTAACTAAGAATGTGAAAAACACTCTTCTGTTTCTTAATTAAGAGTGTTATTCATGAGTTTCAGCATTTTGTTATTTTTAGGAACTTTTCCATACACACGAGTTTTTACATTTTATGCCCTGTGATTCTTGTGAAACTATGAAACACTTATTATAGACTTTTCTCGTTATATCCTTTTTTTTCCTAATATAGAGTGCTTTGCATCCATTTTCGCATTTTTTTTATGTAACAAGCTCAAAAATACTCAAAATATACTTTTTTGGTAATATTATTATATTACTTCATATTGGTTGGTTTGCATCTGTTTTAGCGTTTTTCTACGTAAAACTTTGAAAAGACACGTTTTTATTAATTTTGTTTTGGTTTTCCATATACAGTGATTCCTATTATTTTTTCGTCGTTTTGGTGCCTAACATGCGGAAAAACACTGAAAAAGACAGGTTTCTTGTAAAGTCGTTTAATTTCCCCATATAGATGGCTTTCCATACACTTTAGAGTTTGGTACATAACTCCGATAAAAAAGCTAAAATTAACTTTTTCGATAATTTTCTTTTTTTTCCATATAATTTCCCTGAATTTTGTCAGATTTTTGTCATCTTGGCAGCTATGAACATCAATAACAAAAAAAAAATTGCTATTTTTTTATTTGTTTATTTATTTATTTATTTATTTCTCTATAAAGAGTGTTATTTGTGGGTTTAAACGTTTTGGTACTTAAGGACATTAAAAACACATTATACACGTTTCTCGTTACGTCCTTTCGTTTCCCAAACATAGGGTTCTTTGCATGTATTTAAGCGTTTTTGTAGGTAACATGATCAGAAACACTTAAGCACATGTTGTTGGTAATGTTATTCTGCTTCTCCATAAAGGAATGTTTTGCATGCGTTTTAGCGTTTTGGTATGTAAGGTCAAAAACAAGTTATTGGTAAAAGTTGGTTTTATTCCCATGTAATGTGATTGCCCTGGTTTTTTTTGCTTTATTGCCTAAAACGCTCAAAAATACTCAAAAGACACTTCTGGTAATGTCATTTTTTTCTCACATAAAGCTAGTTTCGCATGCTATTTGGGATTTTGCTAAAAATGTGAAAAACACTTAAAATACACGCATTTGGTAAGGTTGTTCTGTTTCTCAATTAAGATTGTTATTCATGTGTTTCAGCATTTGGTATCTAACAAACTTCTTTATACATATGAGTTTTTTGCGTTTTTTGCCTTGTGGTTCTTGTGAACCACAAGTTCTTTTTCCCGAAAATAATAAGACACTCATTATACACGTTTCTCGTAATGTCCTTTTGTTTCCCAGTCGCGAGTGCTTTGCTTCCATTTTCGCGTTTTTTGTAGGTAACAAGCTCAAAAACACTCATAATATACCTTCTT
Organism: Scylla paramamosain; assembly: GCF_035594125.1. Lineage (NCBI taxonomy): Eukaryota > Metazoa > Arthropoda > Malacostraca > Decapoda > Portunidae > Scylla > Scylla paramamosain. The sequence goes on along the minus strand of NC_087159.1, from coordinate 22,225,504 downwards.
GGTAATGTTATTTTCTTTCTTCATATTGATTGGTATGCATCCGTTTTAACGTTTTATACATAAAACACTGAAAAGACACCTTTTTCAGTAAATTTTGTTTTGGATTCCCATATAGAGTGACTTCCATGTTATTTATCGTTTTGGTGCTTAACATGCTGAAAAACACTCATAAGACAGTTTTCTGGCAAAGACGTTTAATTTCCCAATATAGGTGGCTTTGCATGCACTTTAGGGTTTGGTACATAGGAGCTAAAATTAACTTTTTTGATAATGTTTTTATTTCCTATAATTTCCTGAATTTTGTCCGAATTTTGGCATCTCGGTACCTATGAAGATGATTAAAAAAAAAAAAAAACTATTTTTTACTGGTATTTACTTACCAGATTTTTGGTGAGGTCGTTTAATTTCCTCATATAGGAGGCTTTGCATGCACTTTAGGGTTTGGTACATCATAGTCCGAAAAAAAAAGTAAAATTAACTTTTTTTTATAATTTTTTTTATCATATAATAGCCCTGAATTTTCCCAGAATTTTGGCATCTCGGTACAATAAAAATAACAAAAAAAAATAGTATTTTTTTTTTTCTAAATAAAGTGTTATTTGTGGGTTTTAGCTTTTTGGTACTTAAGGATCTTAAAAACAATTATAATACACATTTCTCGTAATGTCCTTTCGTTTCCCAAACATAAGGTTCTTTGCAGGTATTTAAGCCTTTTTATGATAAAAAAAAAACACTCAAAATATATGTTTTTGGTAATTTTATTGTTTCTCCATAAAAGGTGTTTTGCATGCGTTTTAGCGTTTTGGTATGTAATGAGCTCAAAAACACTTAAAGGCAAGTTCTTGGTAAAAGTGGTTTTTATTCCCATGTAATGTGATTGCCCTGCTTTTTAGTGCTTTATTGCCTAACACGTTCAAAAACACTCAAAAGACACTTTTTTTTTTTTTTCCAACATAAAGCTAGTTTTGCATGGAATTTGGGTTTTTGGTAACTAAGAATGTGATAAACACTCAAAATACACACGTTTAGTAAGGTAGTTCTGTTTCTCAATTAAAAGTATTATTCATGAGTTTCAGCATTTTGGTATGTAAGAAACTTCTCTATGTACACGAGTTTTTGAGTTTTTTGCCTTGTGGTTCATGTGAAACTATAAAACACTCATTATACACGTTTCACGTAATGTCCTTTTCTTTCCCAATAAAAAGTGCTTTCCATCCATTTTTGTATTTTTTGTAGGTAACAAGCTCAAAAACACATCAAAATATATATTTTTGATAATGTTATTCTATTTCTTCATATTGGTTGGTTTACATCCGTTTTAGCGTTTTTCTACCTAAATCACTGAAAAGACACGTTTTCAGTAATATTTTTGAAATTGCTAAAAAAAAAATACTCAAAAGACAGGTTTCTGGTAAAGTCGTGTAATTTTCCAATATAGGTGGCTTTGCAAGCACTTCAGGGTTTGGTACATAACTCCGGAAAAAAGCTAAAATTATTTTTTTTTATATTGATATTTTTTTTACAAAATTTCCCTGAATTTTGCAAGAATTTTGGCATCTCGGTATATATAAAGATGAATAACAAATTTTTTTTCTCTATAAAGAGTGTTATTTGTGGTACTTAAGGAACTTAAAAACAGTCATAATACACTATTTTCGTAATGTCCTTTTGTTATACAAGCATAGTGTTCTTTACATATATTTAAGCGTTTTTATAGGTAACATGATCAAAAACACTCAAAATACATGCTTTTGGTAATGTTATTCTGTTTCTCCATAAAGGGTGATTTGCATGCGTTTTAGTGTTTTGGTATGTAAGGAGTTAAAAAAACACTTAAAGGCATGTTCTTCGTAAAAGTTGGTTTTATTCACATGTAATGTAATGTAATGTAATGTGATTGTTCTGCTTTTTATTGCTTTGTTGCATATCACGCTCGAAAACACTCAAAATACACTTTTCTGGTAATGTCAATTTTTTTCCCACATGAAGCTAGTTTCGCATGTAATTTGGCATTTTCGTAACTAAGAATGTGAAAAACACTCAAAATACACAATTTGGTAAGGTAGTTCTATTTATCGATTAAAAGTGTTATTCATGCATTTCATCATTTTGATATGTAAGAAACTTCTCTATATACACGAGTTTTTGCGTTTATTGCCTTGTGGTTTTTTTTTAACTATAAAACACTCGTTATACACGTTTCTCGTAATGTCCTTTTCTTTCCTAATATAGAGTGCTTTACATCCATTTTTGCATTTTTTGTAGGTAACAGGCTCAAAAATACTCAAAATATATCTTTTTGGTAATGTTATTCTTTTTTTTTTTCATATGGGTTGGTTTGCATCCGTTTTAGCGTTTTTCTACGTAAAACACTGAAAAGACATGTTTTCAGTAATTTTGTTTTGGATTCACATATTGGCCGACTTCAATATTATTTATCGTTTGGTGCCTAACATGCTGAAATACTCTGAAAAGACAGGTTTCTGGTATGTTTTTTTTTTTTTTTTTTTTCGAAAGATGTCTTTTCGGTGTTTTTGAGCGTGTTAGACACCAAAGTGCTAAAAAAAGAAAAAAAGAAAGGGGGAAACCGCTTTATATGAGGAATAAAAACATGAAAAAATTTGTTTTCTCACTGTTTTTTTTATGTAATATACCATAAAGCAAAAGACGCATACAAAACACTTTTTATAGAAAAACAGAATAACATTACCATGTTAGACACCTAAACACTAAAAACCATGGAAAGCTCCCTATAAGGGAATTAAAAACATTACCAAAAACGTGACAAATATATTTGAATTATTTGTGTACCAAAAAACTAAATCTCATGCAAAACACCCTCTATGGAGAGAGAAAAAAAAACATCACGAAAAATGAATATTTTCAGTGTTTTTGTGCTTGTTACGCACAAAAAAAAAAAATTCAAATGCATGTAAATTACCCTATATGGGGAAACGGAAGGACACAACGAAAAACGTGTATTATGAATGTTTTTTTTTTTTTTTTTATTGAGATTCATAGTTATGAAAATACTAAAATGCTTGAAGAGCACGCTATATGGAGAAACAGAACAATATTAACAAAAACATGCATTTTAAATGTACGTATTTAACATTGTTAGGTACAGAAATTCATTGCAAAATGAAATTCATGCAAAGCACCATCTATGGGAAAACGAAACGACATTTCTAGAAACATGGATTTTGAGTGTTTATACACATGTTATGCAACAAAACACTAGGATAAAAAAAAGGAAAGAACCCTATTTGGGTAAAACAAATCAACATTATCAAAAACATGTCTTTTGAGTGTTTTTAACTAACATACCAATACGGTAAAACGCTTGCACAACACCCTTTATGTAGAAATAGAACATGCAGACCAAAACTGTGCAATTTGAGTGTTTTTTTTATTTTTTTTTTATATGTAAAAACGCCAAAATGCATATAAAGTACCCTATATGGGGGAATTTTAAAATATTACGAGAAACGTGTATTATGACTATCTTTTTAGCTTCTCAGATAGCAAAACGGCAAAATTCATGAATAACACTCTATATGGAGAAACAGAACAAGATTTCTAAAAACGTGTATTTTGAGTAGGTACCAAAACGCCAAAATGCATAAATAACACATTATATGGAGAAAGGAAACATTTCCAAGTGTGTCTTTTGGGTGTTTATGAGTGTGTTAGGGAATAAATACGCAAAAAGCATGGAAAGCCCCTTACAAAGAGAAAATAAAAAAAAAACATTAAGAAAAAAGTGTCATTAACCTTTTTTCTTCAGAAAATTACGTACCAAAATGCTAAAAAGAATGCAAAACACCATTCATGGAGAAACAAAATAACATTACAAAGTAGAAAAACGTCAAAATGCAAGCAAATTACCCTGTATATGGAAACGAAAACGTATTACTAGAAACGTGTGTTAGGAGTCTTTTTTGAGTTCTTTGGTTTGAAAACGAAAAAAAAAAATGAAAGAAAGTAATATTACCAAAAACGTCTGTTTTGAGTGTTTTCCACATTGTTAAGTAAGAAAACATACAAAATGCATGCAAATTCTCCTTAGTGGGTGAACGAAGCAAAATTACAAGAAACGTATCTTGATTATTTTTTTGTGTATGTGAATCACCAAAACACCAAGAAACATGAAAAGCACCCTGTATAGGAATAACAAACGACAAAACCAAAAACGTGACTTCTGAGTTTTTTTCATTTTCTTACGTACCAAAACGCTAAAACGCAAGCAAAACACCGTTTATGGAGAAACAACAAATATTACGAAAAACATGTATTTTGAAAATTTTCGAGCTTGTTATGTACAATATCAACAAAATGCATGGAAATTACCCCTTATAGGGAAAAGAAAAGACTACGAGAAACGTGTTTTATGAGAGTTTTTTCAATTTTTTTATACCAGAACGCTAAAAAGCATGAATTGAGGACTATATAGAAAAATAAAACATTTATTTTGAGTGTATTTCACTTTATTAAGTAAGAAAACACCAAAATGCATGCAAAGCACTATCTGTGGAGAAAGGAAACGACTGTTTGAAAAACATGCCTTTTGAGTGTTTATGAGCTTGTTAGGCACTAAAACGTTAAAAATAATGGAAAGCTCTATATATGGGAAAACAAAAATAAAATGTCTCCATTGTATTTTGAGGTACTTAGAAAAAAAATAAACACTGTAATATTTTCAAAAACACCGTTTAAAGACAAATAGAATAACATGATCAGAATAATTTATTTTGAGTTTTTTTTTTTTTTGAGCTTACTTAAAAAAAAAAAACTGAAATGCATGCAACGTAGCCTAGATGAAGAAACGAAAAGACATTATGAAAAACGCTTAATATAGGTATTTTTTAGAGTTTTTTTTTAGGTTATAAAACGTGAAAATGCGTTAATAGAACTCTTTATGTAAAAACAAGATCTTCACAAAAAAAAAAATGTATTTGAGTGTTTTTCACTTTGAAAGGTACAAAAATGCCATTACGACTTTACAAGAAACATATCTGTTGTTTTCGTGCATGTTAAGCATGAAAACACTGAAAAGCATGGAAGGCTCACTATTTGGGAAAAGAAAACAGCTTTATCAAAAACGTGTCTTTTGAGTGTTTTACAGTTCATTTCGTAAGAAAACCCTAACATATATGCAAAATACCTTGGAGAAAAATAAAAGCATTCCCCGAAAAAAAAGCGTCTTTAGTGTTTTGAGCTTGTTACGTACAAAAAGATCAAAATGCACGCAACGTACCCTATATTGCGGGAAAAAAAACTACATTACAAGAAACGTGTAAGAATGTTTATTTTATTTTTATTTTTTTTTAGCTTTTCAAATACAAAAACGTTGAAACTTAATAGTAGCACTCTCTCTGAAGAAACAGGACAACAACACGAAAAACGTTTATTTTCACATTGTTAAGTACCAAGACGCTAAAATGTGTGTGTGTGTGTGTGTGTGTGTGTGTGTGTGTGTGTGTGTGTGTGTGTGTGTGTGTGTGTGTGTATGTGTGTGTGTGTGTGTACACACACACACACACACACACACACAAATATTACCAAAAACATGTTTCGAGTGTTTTTTCAGACTGTTACGTAGAAAATGCCAAAATGCATGCAATATACCCAATATAGGGAAATGAAAAGATGTTAACGTGTATTATGAGTGTTTTTGAGTTTCAATGGAACCAAAACACTAAAACGCATGGATAGCACTCTCTGTGGAGAAAGAAAACAAGACTACCACAAACGTGTATTTTGAGTGATTTTCACAGTTAGGTAGCAAAACCCCAAAATGAATGCAAATCACCCCATATGAAGAAACGCAAAATTACAATCAATGTGTTCTCCAATACGCTATAAAGCATGGAAAGCAACATTACCAAAAACGTGTCTGTTGTGTATTTTGAGTGTTTGGTAGTTACGTACCAAAACGCTAAAACGCGTTTTTGGAGAAACAAGACAAATTTACGAAAAACTTATATTTTGAGTGATTTTGGGCTTCTTACGTAGAAAACGCCAAAGTGTATGCTAATTACCCTGTATGGTGAAATTAAGTGACATTTCGAGAAACGTGTACTTTGAATGTTTTTTGAGTTTCTTCGATAGCAGAGCGCTAGAATGCATGAATAGCACTATATAGAGAAATAAAACAAGATTACCACAAACGTGTATTTTGAGTTTTTTTTTTTACATTCTTAAGTACCAAAAAGCCAAAATGTTTGGAAGTCACCTCATATGGATAAACGAAACGAGATTACCATGTATCCAACAATTTATCCATGTATCCAACCTTGTATCAACCGTGTATTCTTTGTTTATTACTGTGTTAGCCATCAATACGCTAAAAAAAAAATATATATATATATAAAGTACCCTATATGGAAAAACAACAAAACATTATCGAAAAAGTGTATTTTCAGTATTTTTCAGCTACTTATGTACCAAAATTCTTGAACGCATGGAAAACACATTTTATGAAGAAACAGAATAACGTTAACAGTGTTTTTGAGCTTGTTACGGAGAAAAAACGCTAAATGTACGCAAAGTACCCTATATGAGGAAAAGAAAAGACTTTACGAGAAACCTTTATTATAATTGTTTTAAAACTTCTTAGATATCTAAGCGCGAAAACGCACGAATAACATTTATATAAAGGGAAAGAACAACATTACCATAAACATGTATTTTGATTGGTTTTCATATTTTCATGCACAAATATGCAAAACTATATGCAAAACATAATCTATGAAAACGAAACGTTATTTCTGGAAAAAAAAAATAAATTCAGTATTTATAAGGGTATTAGGCACCAAAAAAAGCTAAAGAGCATGGAAAGCTGTGGGGAAACAAAATAATATTCACCAAAAAACGTGTCTTTTGAGTGTTGTTCCGTTACTTACATACCAAAACACCCTTATAAACACTCTCCTTATAAACAAAAAGAAAACATTACCAAAACCATAGAAGTTGAGAGTTATATATAAACTTTCTTCCGTAGAAAAACGCCAAAATGCATTAAACGTATATCATATATTGTGAAAGGAAAATATATTACAAGAAACGTGTATAGTGGGTGATTATGAACTTCGTAGCTACACTAAAAAAAATAAATAAATAAATAAATAAGACACTAAAACACTAAAACGCGTGAAACTCATTGTGTATGGAAAAACATAACATTACCAAAAAGGTGTTTGTTTTTTTTAGTGGTGTTTAACTTTGTTCGTTACCAACACGACAAAATGCATGAGAACAACGTGATTTGAAAAAAAAAAAAAGAAATTTACAAAAAAATATGTATTGTAAGCGTGTTTGAGGTCATTAGGTACCAAATGGAAAAAAAAAATGCATGCAAACCACATTATATAAGGAAACGAAAGGACATCATGAGAAACGTGTACAATAAGTGTTTTTGAGCTTCTTAGGTACAAAAACGCAAAAGCGGTTGAATAGCACTCTATATGAAAAAGCAGAATACCATTACCAAATTTTTTAAATTTTTTTTTATTGGTACCAAAATGCCAAAATGCATTCAAAGCACCATATATGAGGAAAAGAAACATTTCCTGAAACGTGTCTTTTGAGTGTTATAACACTCCAAAAGGAAAACATTTAAAAAAAAAATCATGTACCTTGCATAGATTTTGGTACGTAACTATATGATGTATACTCAAAATATTCGTTTTTGATAATGTTATCTGTTTCTTCATATAGAGTAAAATTCGTTCTTTTTTTTAGCGTTTTGGTACCGAAGAAACGCAAAAACACTCATAATACACGTTTCTCGAAATGTCTTTTTGTTTTCTCATATAGGGTATCTTACATGCATTTTGGCATTTTTGTACGTAAAGAGATGTAAAACTCTCAAAATATTTGTTTTTGGTATTGTTATTATATTTCTCCATAAAGGTGGTTTTTTTATGCTTTCTAGGATTTTGGTATGTAACTAGCTCAAGAACACTTAAATTTTTTTTTTTTTTTTCATAATATTGTTTTGCATTACATTATAGGGTGATTTCCATGGTTTATAGCGTTTTTGTGCCTAAAACGCCCATAAATACTCAAAATACACCTTTCTGGAACTATCGTTTCGTTTCCCTGTGGCTTTAAGCTTTTCATGTCTCTGTACCTAACAATAAACTAATAACTTAATAACAATATCTAACACTTAAAATTCATGATTTTGGTAATGTTGTTCTCTTTCAACATATACAGTTATATCACCGTGTTTTCGTGTTTTGGTGCCTAAGAAACACAAAAACACTCATAATAAACGTTTCTCATAATATCTTATATCTTCCCTTTATATGGGACTTTGCTTGCATTTTCGAGTTTTCTACGAAACAAGCCCAAAAACTCAAAATCCTTGTTTTTTTTTTTATGTTATTCTGTTTCATGATGCCTTTCATCGTTTCAGCACCTAGGAAACTCAAAAACAGTTTAAAAAACACGTTTTTTGTAATGTTTTGTATTCCCATATAGGGTGATTTTCATGCATTTTATCACCCAAAAGACACACTTGGAAATGTTTCCTTTCTCCATATAATGTGTTATTTATGCATTTTGGCGTTTTGGTACCTACTCAAAATACACGTTTTTGGAAATCTTGTTCTGTTTCTCCATATAGAGTGTTATTCATGAATTTTGCCGTTTTGCTATCTGAGAAGCTAAAAAGATAGTCATAATACACGTTTCTCGTAATATTTTAAAATTTCCCCATATAGGGTACTTTATATGCATTTTGGCTTTTTTACATATAAATAAAATAAAAAAAAACACTCAAATTGCACGGTTTTGGTCTGCATGTTCTATTTCTACATAAAGGGTGTTGTGCAAGCGTTTTACCGTATTGGTATGTTAGTTAAAAACACTCAAAAGACATGTTTTTGATAATGTTGATTTGTTTTACCCATATAGGGTTTTTTCCTTTTTTTTTCTAGTGTTTTGTTGCATAACATGTGTATAAACACTCAAAATCCATGTTTCTAGAAATGTTTCGCTTTTCCATAGATGGTGCTTTGCATGAATTTCATTTTGCAATGAATTTCTGTACCTAACAATGTTAAATACGTACATTTAAAATGCATGTTTTTGTTAATATTGTTCTGTTTCTCCATATAGCGTGCTCTCAAGCATTTTAGTATTTTCATAACTATGAATCTCAATGAAAAAAAACAAAACATTCATAATACACGTTTTTCGTAGTGTCCTTCCATTTCCCCATATAGGGAAATTTACATGCATTTGGATTATTTTTTTGTGCGTAACAAGCACAAAAACACTCAAAATATTCATTTTTCGTAATGTTTTTTTTTCTCTCTCAATAGAGGGTGTTTTGCATAAGATTTAGTTTTTTGGTACATAAATAATTCAAATATATTTGTCACGTTTTTGGTAATGTTTTTTATTCCCTTATAGGGAGCTTTCCATGATTTTTAGTGTTTAGGTGTCTAACATGGTAATGTTATTCTGTTTTTCTATAAAAAGTGTTTTGTATGCGTCTTTTGCTTTATGGTATATTACATTAAAAATCAGTGAGAAGACAAATTTTTTCATAATGTTTTTATTCCTCATATAAAGCGGTTTCCCTTTTTATTTTTTATTTTTTTAGCACTTTGGTGTCTAACACGCTCAAAAACACCGAAAAGACATCTTTCGAAAAAAAAAAAAAGATACCAGAAATCTGTCTTTTCAGTGCATTTCAGCATGTTAGGCACCAAACGATAAATAATATGGAAGTCAGCCAATATTTGAATCCAAAACAAAATTACTGAAAACATGTCTTTTCAGTGTTTTACGTAGAAAAACGCTAAAGCGGATGCAAACCAACTCATATAAAAAAAAATAGAATAACATTACCAAAAAGATATATTTTGAGTGTTTTTGAGCCTGTTACCTACAAAAAATGCAAAAATGGATGTAAAGCACTCTATATTAGGAAACAAAAGGACATTACGAGAAACGTGTATAACGAGTGTTTTATAGTTTTAAAAGAACCACAAGGCAATAAACGCAAAAACTCGTGTATATAGAGAAGTTTCTTACATAATCAAAATGATGAAATGCATGAATAACACTTTTAATCGATAAACAGAACTACCTTACCAAATTGTGTATTTTGATTGTTTTTCACATTCTTAGTTACGAAAATGCCAAATTACATGCGAAACTAGCTTCATGTGGGAAAAAAAAATGACATTACCAGAAAAATGTCTTCTGAGTGTTTTTGAGCGTGATATGCAACAAAGCAATAAAAAGCAGAACAATCACATTACATGTGAATAAAACCAACTTTTACGAAGAACATGCCTTTAAGTGTTTTTTAACTCCTTACATACCAAAACGCTAAAGCGCATGCAAAACACTCTTTATGGAGAAACAGAATAATATTACCAAAAACATGTATTTTGAGTGTTTTTGATCATGTTACCTATAAAAACGCTTAAATACATGTAAAGAACACTATGATTGTATAACAAAAGGACATTACGAAAATCGTGTATTATGACTGTTTTTAACTTCCTTATAGAGAGAAAAAAAAAAATTTGTTATTCATCTTTATATGTACCGAGATGCCAAAATTCTTGCAAGATTCAGGGAAATTTTGCAAAAAAAAAAATCATTATAAAAAAAAAATAATTTTAGCTTTTTTCCGGAGTTATGTACCAAACCCTGAAGTGCTTGCAAAGCCACCTATATGGGGAAATTACACGACTTTACCAGATACCTGTCTTTTGAGTGTTTTTTTTTAGCAATTTCAACAATATTACTGAAAACGTGTCTTTTCTGTGATTTAGGTAGAAAAACGCTAAAACGGATGTAAACCAATATGAAGAAATAGAATAACATTATCAAAAAGATATATTTTGATGTGTTTTTGAGCTTGTTACCTACAAAAAATGCGAAAATGGATGGAAAGCACCTTTTATTGGGAATGAAAAGGACATTACGTGAAAGGTGTATAATGAGTGTTTTATAGTTTCACATGAACCACAAGGCAAAAAACTCAAAAACTCGTGTACATAGAGAAGTTTCTTACATATCAAAATGCTGAAACTCATGAATAACACTTTAAATTGAGAAACAGAACTACCTTACTAAATGCGTGTATTTTGAGTGTTTTTCATATTCTTAGTTACCAAAACCCAAATTCCATGCAAAACTAGCTTTATGTTGGAAAAAAAATGATATTACCAGAAAAATGTCTTTTGAGTGTTTTTGAACGTGTTAGGCAATAAAGCACTAAAAAGTAGGGAATCACATTACATGGGAATAAAAACAACTTTTACCAAGAACTTGCCTTTAAGTGTTTTTGAGCTCATTACATACCAAAACGCTAAAACGCAAAGTTAATTTTACTTTTTTTCGGACTTATGTACCAAACCCTAAAGTGCATGCAAACCCTCCTATATGAGGAAATTAAACGACCTTACCAAAAATCTGGTAAGTAAATACCAGTAAAAAATAGTATTTTTTTTTTTTTAATCATCTTCATAGGTACCGAGATGCCAAAATTCGGACAAAATTTAGGAAATTATAGGAAATAAAAACATATCAAAAAAGTTAATTTTAGCTTATTTTCGGACTCCTATGTACCAAAACCTAAAGTGCATGCAAAGCGACCTATATGGGGAAATTAAACGTCTTTGCCAGAAAACTGTCTTATGAGTGTTTTTCAGCATGTTAAGCACCAAAACGATAAATAACATGGAAGTCACTCTATATGGGAATCCAAAACAAATTTTACTGAGAAAGGTGTCTTTTCGGTGTTTTATGTATAAAAACGCTAAAACGGATGCATACCAATCAATATGAAGAAAGAAAATAACATTACTAAGAAGGTATATTTTGAATGTTTTGAGCTTGTTACCTACAAAAAACGCGAAAATTGAAGCGAAGCACTCGCAATTGGGAAACAAAAGGACATTACGAGAAAAGTGTATAATGAGTGTCTTATTATTTTCGGGGAAAAGAACTTGTGGTTCACAAGAACCACAAGGCAAAAAACGCAAAAACTCATATATATAAAGAAGTTTGTTAGATACCAAATGCTGAAACACATGAATAACAATCTTAATTGAGAAACAGAACAACCCTACCAAATGCGTGTATTTTAAGTGTTTTTCACATTTTTAGCAAAATCCCAAATAGCATGCGAAACTAGCTTTATGTGAGAAAAAAATGACATTACCAGAAGTGCTTTTTGAGTATTTTTGAGCGTGTTAGGCAATAAAGCACAAAAAACCAGGGCAATCACATTACATGGGAATAAAACCAACTTTTACCAATAACTTGCCTTTTAGTGCTTTTGACCTTACATACCAAAACGCTAAAACGCATGCAAAACACTCCTTTATGGAGAAGCAGTATAACATTACCAACAACATGTGTTTAAGTGTTTCTGATTATGTTACCTATAAAAACGCTTAAATACATGCAAAGAATCTATGTTTGGGAAACGAAAGGACATAACGAGAAACGTGTATAATGTGTTTTTAAGGTCCTTAAGTACCAAAACGTTAAAACCCACAATTAACACTCTTTATAGAGAAATAAATAAATAAATAAATAAATAAATAAATAAATAAATAGCAATTTTTTTTTGTTATTGATGTTCATAGCTGCCAAGATGACAAAATTCTGACAAAATTCAGGGAAATTATATGGAAAAAAAGAAAATTATCGAAAAAGTTAATTTTAGCTTTTTTATCGGAGTTATGTTCCAAACCCTAAAGAGTATGGAAAGCCATCTATATGGGGAAATTAAACGACTTTACAAAAAACCTGTCTTTTCAGTGTTTTTCCGCATGTTAAGCACCAAAACGATAAATAATAGGAGTCACTCTATATGGAAAACCAAAACAAAAATTAATAAAAACGTGTCTTTTCAAAGTTTTACGTAGAAAAACGCTAAAACAGATACAAACCAACAAATATGAAGTAATATAATAACATTACCAAAAAGGTATATTTTTAGTATTTTTGAGCTTGTTACATAAAAAAAATGCGAAAATGGATGCAAAGCACTCTATATTAGGAAAAAAAAAGGGATATAACGAGAAACGTCTATAATGAGTGTTTCATAGTTTCACAAGAATCACAGGGCAAAAAATGTAAAAACTCGTGTGTATGGAAAAGTTTCTAAAAATAACAAAATGCTGAAACTCTTGAATAACACTCTTAATTAAGAAACAGAAGAGTGTTTTTCACATTCTTAGTTACCAAAATTGAAAATTCCATGCGCAACTAGCTTTATGTGTGAAAAAAAATAACATTACCAGAAAAGTGTCTTTAGAGGGTTTTTGAGCGTGTTAGGCAATAAAGCACTAAAAAGAAGGGCAATCACATTACATGGGAATAAAACCAACTTTTACCAAGAATTTGCCTTTAAGTGTTTTTGAGCTCCTTACATTACCAAAACACTAAAACGCATGCAAAACACCTTTTATAGAGAAACAAAATAACTTTACCGAAAACATGTATTTTGAGTGTTTTTTGATCATGTTTTCTATAAAAACGCTTAAATACATGTAAAGATCCTTATGTTTGGGAAACGAAAGAACATTACGAGAAACGTGTATTATCAATGCTTAAAATCTCTCTTAATACACTTTTCTCGTAGTCCTTTCCTTTCCCCATATAGGGTGCATGCATTTTGCCATTTTTTTGTACTTAACTAGCACAAAAAAAAACTCAAAATACAAGTTTTTGGAAATGTTATTCTGTTTCTCCATAAAGGGTGTTTCAGCGTTTTCGGACATAAGGTCGAAAACACTCAAAAGATACTTTTTTTGGGTAATGTTATTTTATATTGCCAAATAGGGTGTGTTCAATGGTTTTCAGCATTTTGATGCCTAACTCAAATAAACACTCAATAGACACGTTTCCAGTAATGTCGTTTCGCTTCTTCATATAGGGATCTTTCCATACATTATGATGTTTTGCTACATAATGTGAAAAAACACTCAAAATAAACGCTTTAGCTAATATTATTCTTTTTCTCTCTATAGAGTGTTATTCATGCGTTTTAGCGTTTTGGTGCCTAAGAAGCTAAAAATTAGTAATAAAACTTGTTTCTCGTTATGTCTTTTCGTTTCCCCATATAGGATGCTTCGTATGTATTTTGACGTTTTGGTACATAGCAGGAAAAAAAAAAAAAACACTCAAAACACGTTTTTGGTGAAGTTCTGTTTCTCCATTAAGAGTGCTATTCAGGCGGTTTAGTGTTTTGGTACCTAAGAAACTTAAAACACTTAGGACATTAAAACAATAGGACATTACGAGAAACGTGCATTATAATGCACGTTTCTCGTAATGTCCTATTGTTTCCTCATACAGGGTGCTTTACATGCATTTTGAAGTTTTGTATGTAACAAATTGAAAAACACTCAAAATACACGTTTTTGGTAAGGTCATTGTTTGTTAAGGTTATTCGTGTTTGTTGCACGCATTTTAGCGTTTTGGAACGTAAAAAATTAAAAGCACTTAAAAGTCATGTTTTTAGTAATGTTATTTTGCATTCCCATATAAGGTGCTTTCCATGCTATTTAGCATTTTCGTGCCTAACACGCTAAAAAAAAAAAAAAAATCCGATATTGTCGTTTAATTTCCTCGTATAGCGAGCAAGCATTATGGTGTTTTGCTATCTAACAATGCGAAAAACATTCAAATTACACGTTTTTGGTAATGTTTTTCTTTCTCCATATAGTGTGCTACTCATTCATTTTAGCGTTTTGGTACCTAAGATACTCATAAATACTCATAATACACGTTTTTTGTAATGTCCTTTCATTTCTTCATATAGGCTCTTTTGTATGCTTTTGTTTTTTTTGGTACCTACCAAGGGGTTTGCATGTATTTTGGCGTTTTAGTACGTAAGAACAAAAAAAAAAAAAACATTTTAAAGACACGTTTTTAGTAAAGTTGTTTTGTATTCCCCTATAGGGTGATTTCGTTGCCTTTTACTGATTTGGTGCTTAACACGTTCAAAAAATATCAAAAGACAAGTTTCTAGTGATGTTGCTTCGTTTTCCCATATAGGTGGCTTTTCATGCAAGTTGGCGTTTTGGTAATTAGCAATGTAAAAGTACACGTTTTTTGGTAAGGTTGTTCTTTTTCTTCAGAGTGCAACTGAAGCGTTTTAGTGATTTGGTACTTAAGAAAGTAAAAAAAAAAACTCAAATAAACGTTTCTAGTAATATCCTTTTATTTCCATGTACAGGGTGCTTTGCTTGATGATAGGCGATTTTGTACATAATAAGCTCAAAAAAAAAAAATACATGTTTTTGGTAATTGTATTGTTTCTCTATATAAGGTGTTTTGCATGCGTTTTAACGTTTTGGTATGTAAGAAGTTTAAGAACAGAGTCATGCTTTTGGTAATGTTTTCTTGTATTCCCATATACGGTGCTTTCATGCTATTTAGGATTTTCGTGCCTAACACGCTGAAAAACACAAAAGTCAAGTTTATGGTAAGTTGTTTTTTTTTCCCTCAATTAATCGGCTTTGCATGCATTTGGGTGTTTTGGTATCTAATAATATAAAAAGCAATACTTTTTAGTAATGTTTTACTGTTTCTTCATATAAAGTGTTACTCATGAGTTTTAGCGTTTCGGTACCGAAGAATCTCAAAAACACTCATAAGAGACGTTTCTCGCAATATCTTTTTGTTTCCCCATATATGATGCATTACATACATTTTGGCGTTTCGGTACCTAACAAGGTGAAAACTCTGAAAAAAAACCCTGTTTTTTGGTAATGTTTTGTTTCTCTAAAAAGAGTGTTATTCATTTCCACATATAAGGTGCTATGCATGTTTTTTGGCGTTTTTGTAGTTAATAACCACAAAAGCAATCAAAACACTCGTTTTCGTTAAAGTTATTCTGTTTGTCCGTAAAGCCTGCTTATTATGCATTTTAGCGTTTTGGTGCGTAAATAGCTCAAAAACACTAAAAAGACACGTTTTTGGTAATGTTTTGTTTTTCCATAAAGGGTGCTTTCCATGTCTTTTAGGATTTTGGTGCCTAAACACGCTTATAAATACTGAGAAGACACGTTTCTGGAAATGTCCTATTTTCCTCCTATTTTGCATGGATTAAGGCATTTTTATACCTAATAATGTGAAATACACTGAAAATACACATTTATTTCATCATATAGAGTGCTATTCATGCGTTTTAGCGTTTTAATACCTAGGAAACTCAAACACACTCATAATACGTCTTTCATAATGTGTTTTTGTTTCCCCACCTATGGTACTCTGCATGCATTTTTCCGTTTTTTTTTTCCACATATGATAAAAAAAACACAAAATACTTGTTTTTAAAAAATATTATTTTCTTTTTCCATAAAGGGTATTTTGCATGCTTTTAAGCATTTTGGTACATAAGAAGCTGAAAAATATCCAAAACACATATTTTTGGTAATGTTATTTTCT
Organism: Scylla paramamosain; assembly: GCF_035594125.1. NCBI lineage: Eukaryota > Metazoa > Arthropoda > Malacostraca > Decapoda > Portunidae > Scylla > Scylla paramamosain. The sequence goes on along the minus strand of NC_087159.1, from coordinate 22,209,064 downwards.
GTTTTCATATTAGGTGCTTTCCATGCTTTTATCGTTTTGGTGCCTAACACGCACAAAAACACTCAAAAGACACGTTTCTCTTAATGTCGTTTTATATCTCTATATATGTGTCTTTGCATGCATTTTGGCTTTTTGGTACCTAACAATGTCAGAACACTCAAAATGCGCGTTTTTTGGCAATGTTCTGTTCCTCCATATAGACTATTATTCATGCGTTTTACTCTTTTGATACTAAGGTCAAAAACACTCATAATACACGTTTCCCGTAATGTCTTTTCGTTTTTCACATATAGGGTACTTTGGTTTCATTTATGCGTTTTTTTTACGTAACAAGCTTACAAAACACTTAAAATTCTTGTTTTGGGTAATGTTATTCTGTTTCTCCATACAGGGTGTTTTTCATGCGTTTTATCGTTTTGGCATGTAAAAATTTCAAAAACACTCAAAAGAAACGTTTTCTTAATGTTGTTTTGTATTCCCATATCGGACGATTTGTATGCTTTTAAGCGTTTTCGTGCCTAACACGCTGAAGAACACTTATTAGACACGTTTCTGGAATCTCGTTTCCTTTACCCAAATAGGGTGCTTTACATGCATTTTGGCGTTTTGATACATAACAATGTGAAAACACTCAAAACGCACATTTTTGGTAATGTTCCCATTATCCATATAGAGTGTTATTCATGCGTTTTAGCGATCTCGCACCTAAGGTGGAAGGTGGAAATACAGAAGCAGGCAGGGAATTCCAGAGTTTACCAGAGAAAGGGATGAATGATTGAGAATACTGGTTAACTCTCGCGTTAGAGAGGTGGACAGAATAGGGGTGAGAGAAAGAAGAAAGTCTTGTGCAGCGAGGCCGCGGGAGGAGGGGAGTCATGCAGTTAGCAAGATCAGAAGAGCAGTTAGCATGAAAATAGCGGTAGAAGACAGCTAGAGATGCAACATTGCGGCGGTGAGAGAGAGGCTGAAGAGTCAGTTAGACGAGAGGAGTTGATGAGACGAAAAGCTTTTGATTCCACCCTGTCTAGAAGAGCAGTGTGAGTGGAACCCCTCCAGACATGTGAAGCATACTCCATACATGGACGGATAAGGCACTTGTACAGAGTTAGCAGATGGGGGGAGTGAGAAAAACTGGCGGAGACGTCTCAGAATACCTAACTTCATAGAAGCTGTTTTAGTTAGAGATGAATTGTGAAGTTTCCAGTTCAGATTATATGTAAAGGACAAACCGAGGATGTTCAGTGTAGAAGAGGGGGACAGTTGAGTGTCATTGAAGAAGAGGGTATAGTTGTCTGGAAGGTTGTGTCGAGTTGATAGATGGAGGAATTGAGTTTTTGAGGCATTGAACAATACCAAGTTTGCTCTGCCCCAATCAGAAATTTTAGAAAGATCAGAAGTCAAGCGTTCTGTGGCTTCCCTGCGTGAAATGTTTACCTCCTGAAGGGTTGGACGTCTATGAAAAGACGTGGAAAAGTGCAGGGTGGTATCATCAGCGTAGGAGTGGATAGGACAAGAAGTTTGGTTTAGAAGATCATTAATGAATAATAAGAAGAGAGTGGGTGACAGGACAGAACCCTGAGGAACACCACTGTTAATAGATTTAAGAGAAGAACAGTGACCATCTACCACAGCAGCAATAGAACGGTCAGAAAGGGAACTTGAGGTGAAATTACAGAAAGGAGGATAGAAGCCATAGGAGGGTAGTTTAGAAATCAAAGCTTTGTGCCAGACTCTATCAAAAGCTTTTGATATGTCTAAGGCAACAGCAAAAGTTTCACCAAAATCTCTAAAAGAGGATGACAAAGACTCAGTAAGGAAAACCAGAAGATCACCAGTAGAGCGGCCTTGACGGAACCCATACTGGCGATCAGATAGAAGGTTGTGAAGTGATAGATGTTTAAAAATCTTCTTGTTGAGGATAGATTCAAAAACTTTAGATAGGCAGGAAATTAAAGCAATAGGACGGTAGTTTGAGGGATTAGAACGGTCACCCTTTTTTGGAACAGGCTGAATGTAGGTAAACTTCCAGCAAGAAGGAAAGGTAGATGTTGACAGACCTAGATGAAAGAGTTTGACTAGGCAAGGTGCAAGCACGGAGGCACAGTTCCGGAGAACAATAGGAGGGACCCCATCAGGTCCATAAGCCTTCCGAGGGTTTAGGCCAGCGAGGGCATGGAAAACATCATTGCGAAGAATCATAATAGGTAGCATGAAGTGGTCAGAGGGTGGAGAAGAGGGAGGAACAAGCCCAGAATCGTCCAAGGTAAAGTTTTTAGCAAAGGTTTGAGCGAAGAGTTCAGCTTTAGAAATAGATGTGACAGCAGTGGTGCCATCTGGTTGAAATAAAGGAGGGAAAGAAGAAGAAGCAAAGTTATTGAAAATATTTTTGGCTAGATGCCAGAAGTCACGAGGGGAGTTAGATCTTGAAAGGTTTTGACACTTTCTATTAATGAAGGAGTTTTTGGCTAGTTGGAGAACAGACTTGGCATGGTTCCGGGCAGAAATATAAAGTGCATGAGATTCTGATGATTGAAGGCTTAAGTATCTTTTGTGGGCCACCTCTCTCTCATGTCTAGGACGAGAACAAGCTGTGTTAAACCAAGGTTTAGAACAGTGGTTCCCAAACTAGGGGGCGCGCCCCCCTAGGGGGGCGCGAGGAGGATACAAGGGGGGCGTGAATTCATCTGCTCAAAATTATTTGTTTAATTAGAATAATAAAATCATTCAAAGAACAAATATCTGTCATTACATACATGCAAAGTATAATTATAGCAGTCACTCCAACCCGTTTTCTATTAAGCTAGTTCTCTTTACACGTTTTGGACAAGTCAATGATACCAACCACACTGACGCCACTGAGGGACTCGTCACAAACTCCCGTCAACCTGAGCACATATTCCCCTTGTCCACGGTAGGGATTTATTTCACTCTTCAATTCTGGATCACATACGTGTATGAGTGACATTGTAACCTTGACGATTTGCAAGGGTAGAACGATGCAGAATGGAATGTCTTGTGTGAAATACTCGTTGTGATCGAAAGTGTGAAATGTAAATAATACGCGGTGAGTTTTGTACGCTAGTTTGAATGTATGTGGTGAAGTGTGTGCGTTGATTCCAGTATAGGCGGCGAAAAGTGTGTGTGACAAATTAAGTGTACTGTGTTGCTGGGTTGATGGTTCAATCGCCATATCTATTCACTTAATAAAAAACGTTAATAAAAATCTCAGACAGCAGAAAGAAGCGAATCTATTATAAAAAAAGTGGAAATGATAAAACAAAGCCAAAAAACACGATAACAGACTAAACCACTGCAAACACAAACTCAACTCTTGACACGTAAGCAAAACTAAACCACCGTGCGCGCACTGCTCTACATCACACCAAAAACGTACCATCATATCACAATTCAGTCATCGCCAAAATCGCTAATATAGGATCCAACAAAGGTACATGGGCACAACTATGCCAAGGTCGACTGTATGCAAAACATCGCTCGTCAAATCAACACATTACATCACAGTATAACTGAGCATTTTCGTGCGTGTAGTTTTACTCCGTTTGCTTCTTCTCGTTGTATTTTCCGCAGTTGTTCTCATTGTCATTATTGTTAAGATATAAGCCACGTTGTGTGCTGAATATTTGTGGTATGTTACAGATTTATGATTTCCAGTTGTGTGATCTATGTTCTATGAATGTGTGGTGTGGTGCATGCCAATACGGTATGTTATATAACTACTTAGTTCCATGGTGCAGTTTATAAGTTTGTTGCTATTTTCACTTTGCAGAAATGTCTGGGGCAAAGAAAAGAAAGTATTCAGATGAATATATCAAGTATGGCTTCACTGTTATAGAGAGGAATGGATTTCATCTCCCTCAGTGTGTCATATGCCATACAGTCCTCAGCAATGACGCCTTAATACCTGGTCGTCTGGAGCGACATTTGAGCACAAACCACAAAGCATTAAAAGAAAACCCAAAGGAGCTCTTCACAGCCATACTGCATGAGCTGAATCGTATGAAGCTGGACTCAAGCAGTGTTTTTCATCAAGAAACGTGGAAACTGGTGGAAGCATCTTACGAGTTGTCACTACTTATTGCAAAAGCAAAGAAGCCTCACTCTGTGGGGGAAACTCTTGTAAAACCCTGCCTTTTGAGTGCTGCAAATACTGTGCTTGGGGAAGAAAGCCAAAGAAAGTTATCAAAGATTTCCTTATCAGATAACACAGTGAAGCGTCGCATTGACGAACTTTCAGAAGACATAAAAGAACAAGTTTTGGACAAAATAAAAGCATCTCGCTTCTTTGCAATACAGTGCGATGAAAGTACTGATGTTGCTCACCTCTGCCAGCTGCTTGTTTATTCTCGATTCGTGGATGAAGGAACTGTGAAAGAAGAAATTCTTTTCTCAGCAGCACTGGAGACAACAGCAAAGGCCATCGATGTTTTTTCAAAGGTTGATGAGTTTTTCCAAGAGCACGGTCTTTCATGGGAAAAATTAGTCGGTGTTTGTACTGATGGTGCCCCATCAATGATTGGATCTCGCTCTGGATTTGTGAAGCTGGTGAAAGAAAAAAAATCCTGCTGTAACTGGGACTCACTGTGTTATCCACAGACAGTCATTAGCAAGCAAAACTCTGCCTAGTAATCTACGCAGTTCACTGAATTTGGCAATAAAAGTGGTGAATTTTGTAAAGAATAGCTCTTTGAATTCTAGGCTTTTCGCAGCTCTTTGCTCAGATTTGGGCACTGATTACAAGACTCTCCTGTTTCACACCGAAGTCCGCTGGCTTTCCAAGGGAAACATGCTGAGTCGTCTTTACGAGCTCAAAGATGAAGTGGAAATTTTCTTGCAGAAGCAGAAACAAGACAAACTGTATGAAGCATTCAGAGAGGAAGACTTTCAGCTCTCACTAGCATACCTTGTGGACTTTTTTGAGGGTATTAACAACCTCAATTTGAAGTTACAAGGAAGAAACACAAACATCATTGCACACTCTGATGTGATCAGAGCTTTCACCGAAAAAATTCATCTTTGGAAACGAAAAGTACAAGTTGGGAACTTTTCATCGTTCTCACATCTGAATGAGCTCTTATCTGAGAAGAGAAACATTGAGCAGTATGACGTGACAAAAGAGGTTTTATCACATCTGCATTCCCTTGCTGAGGAATTTATGCACTATTTTCCAGATGTCTCAATGGAGAATTCTCTTTGGACATTGGTGCAGAATCCATTTAACACTGATGTGGAGTTGTTACTGGAATCACTGCAAGAGGAAACCATCGATTTGAAATGTGACTCCAGCGCGAAAAGGGACTTTGAAACAATGAAGTTAGAAGAGTTTTGGGTGAAATATCTCCCCATTTACCCAAAAGTAGGTGAAGAAGCACTTCGTGTGATTCTTCCCTTTTCTTCTACTTATCTTTGTGAAGCAGGATTTTCAGCTCTTGTTGTTCTGAAAACAAAACAGCGCAACCGACTTGATGTAGAAAATGACTTGCGTTGTGCGCTGTCATCCTTCAATCCTAGAATTTCTGATCTTGTAAGGAAGAAGCAGCAGCATCCATCTCACTAAATTAGTTCATAAATTTTGCCTTAGTCTCATGAGTCATTCCAAATATTATATGCCATGTTTTCAAATTATTTTTTCTTAAAACTGCAACTCAATTTTGCCAATTTGCTAATGTTCAAACCTTTTTTTTCGCTCACTTTGAACCAAATGTTTCCATTTTAGTTACTGGAATGTAGTATTATTTGTTTGAGTGGCTTTCATTATTAAAATGTAATACAAACAAATATGTTTTCCTGAACAATGCTAAGAAATAAATGTAAGAATCATTTCATATGAAAAAAAAAAGAGGCACTGGGGGCGTGCGGGTCTACTGGAAGCAAAAAGGGGGCGTCAGGTAAGATAGTTTGGGAACCACTGGTTTAGAAGGTTTAGGTCGAGAATAAGAGTGAGGAATGTGCGCCTCCATGCATACTTAACTAGCTCAGAAACACTTGAAATATTTGTTTATGATAATGCTATTGTTTATCCATGGTGTTTTTTTTTTTTTTACATGCGATTTAGCGTTTCGGTAACTCAAAAAAGTTTTTCGCAATTTTTTTTTTTTTTTTTCCCTTCATAGGGTGCTTTCCATGCTTATTAGCGTTTTGGTGCCTAGCACGTCAATAAATACTCAAAAGGGACTTTTCTGGAAATCGCGTTTCCTCTCCTGATATAGGGTATAAAAACATATGTTATTAGTGTTTTTGATTTAGTGAGGTACGAAAACGCCAAAAGTGCATGCAAAGTAAGCTATATGGGAGAAACAAACAACATTACCAAAAACGTGTCTTTTGAGTGTTTTACAGCTTTTTACGAACCGAAACACTAAAATGCATGCAAAAGAAATTTCATGGAGAATATATATATATATATATATATATATATATATATATATATATATATATATATATATATATATATATATATATATATATATATATATATATATATATATATATATATATATATATATATATATATATATATATATATATATATAGATAGATAGATAGATACATAGATAGATAGATAGATAGATAGATAGATAGTTATATATATATATATATATATATATATATATATATATATATATATATATATATATATATATATATATATATATATATATATATATATAAAACATTATCAAAATTGTGTCTTTTGAGTGCTTTTGAGCTTCTCATGTTCCAAAATGCTAAGCCACGTGCCTTTATCAGGAGACGTTACTAAAAACGTATGATTTTTTCCAGCTTCTTAGAAATCAAAACGCCAAAATGCATGTGCTAATCACGTTTCAGTATTTTTTTTTTACCTAAGATGTTCAAAAACTCTTATAATATACGAGTATGTTTTTGGCAATGTTGTTCTGTTTTCATCTATGGTATTCTGTATAGATTTTAGTACCTAACATAAGGAAAACACTATTTTTTTTTTAATGCTTTCTTCTCCATATAGAGTGATATTCACGTGTTTAAGTGTTTTGGTACATAAGTTGAAAAACACTTATAATACTATTTTCTATTAATATTTTTTCGTTTCGCAATATCCGTTAATCTGTCTGCATTTGGGGTTTTCGTACATAACAAGCTCAAAAACACTCAAAACCCACATTTTTGTTAATGTTCTATTTCATTATAAAAGACGTTTTGCAAGCTTTTTAAAAATTTCGTACGTCCGAAGCTCAAAAACATTCAAGAGACACGTTTTCGATTTTTCTTTTTTTTCATATATATATATATATATATATATATATATATATATATATATATATATATATATATATATATATATATATATATATATATATATATATATATATATATATATATATATATATATATATATATATATATATATATATATATATATATATATATATATATATATATATATATATATATATATATATATATATATATATATATAGTGTTTCCCATTTTTTTTCTTTTCGTTTTGGTATCTAATATGCTCAAAATACTCAAACGACACGTTTCCGATAATGTCATTCCTTTACATCAAATAGGGTGCTGTCTACATTTTCTTGTTTTGGTACCTAACAATTTGAAAAACTCTCAAAACACGCGTTTATGTTGTCTTCTCTCTCCATAAAGAGTGTTTTTCATGCGTTTTATAGTTTTAGTACGTAAGAAACTGAAAAACACTCAAAAGACACGCTTTTGTTAATATTGATTGCTTTTCCTATATAGGGTGTTTTGCATACACTTTGGTGTTTTGGTATCTAACAAGCTCAAAAACACTCAGCATACACATTTTTCGTAATGTTGGTCTGTTTCTTTATGTATGGTGTTTACTATGCTTTTCGGCGTTATGGTACCTAACATGGGGAAAAACGCTCATAAAACACGTTTTTTGTAATGTTTTGTTTCTCTAAATATATTATTATTCACTTGCGTTTGAGTTTTAGTATCTATGAAGCTGAAAAACACATAATATACGTTTATGTTAATATCGTTTCGTTTACCTATATAGGGTACTTTGCATACATTTTGGCGTTTTGTTACCTAACAAGCTAAAAAATCTCAGAACACATGTTTTTGCTGATATTGTTTTGGACGCCTTTTGCCGTTTTGGTACGTAAGAAGCTCAAAAACACTTAATTTTGATAATGTTATTTCGTTTTCCTTATAGAGTGTTTTCCATGCTTTTTGGCGTTTTGCTGCCTAATACGCTGAAAACACCTAAATGACAAGTTTCTGGTGATGTTTAGTTACTCGTTTTGTTAATGTTCTTTTTTCTCATATAGAGTGATATTCACGTGTTTTAGCGTTTTGGTACATAAGAAGCTTAAAAAAAAAAATTCATAATACACGTTTCTGTTAATATCGTTTCATTTCCCCAAATTGGGTCCTTTGCATGCAATTTGGGGTCTGGTACCTAACAAGTTAAAAGACACTGAAATACGAATTTTTTGCTAAAGTTTCCCATAAATGTTTCTTTGCAAGTATTTTAGCGTTTTGTACGCTCAAAAACAAAAAAGAAACGTTTTTGACAATGTTGTTTTCTTTTCTCATATAGAGCTATTTCTATGCTTTTTAGCTCTTTGTTGCCTAATTTGCTCAAAAATACCCAAATGCCACGTTGCAGATACTATCGTTTCGTTACTCCAGGTAAGGTTTTCTACACGCATTCTGTCGTTTTGGTACCTAACTAACTTGAAAACACTTAAAATATATGTTTTTGGTAATGTTCTATTTCCCAGTAAAGTGCGTTTTGCATGCCTTTTAGAGTTTCGGTACGTGTGAAGCTGAAAAGGACTCAAAAGATATGTTTTTGGTAATGTTTTTTTTTTTTTTCTTCTTCTTCTTCTATAGGGTGCTTTGCATGCACTTTGGCGTTTTGATAACTAACAAACTCAAAAATACTCATAATACACGTTTGTGATCATATCGTTTTGTTTCTTCATATGGGGTGCGTTATTTATATATGTATTTTGGCGTTTTGATCCCTAACATGGGGAAAAGCACTCATAATATACGCTTTTCGTAATGATGTTCTGTTTCTCCATATAGAGTCCTATTCACGTGCCTTAGTATTTCGGTACATAACAAACTGAAAAACAACGTTAATATTTTTTTTTTTTTCCAAGTCTGGTACTTTGCATGCATTTTGGTGATTAATTATCTAACAAGCTCAAAAACATTCAAATCACACGTTTTTGCTAATGTTGTTCTGTTTCTTTTTTTTTCACAAAGTGTTCTAGTTTAGTTAGCGTTTTGGTACGTAGGAAGCTCAAAAACACACAAAGGACACGTTTTTATTGAAGTTGTTTCGTTTTCCCATATCGGGTATTTTCCATGTTTTCATTTTATTTTATTTATTTTATTTTTTTTCTTTTAGCGTTTTGGTGCCTAATACCCAAAAAACACCTAAATGACACGTTTCTGGAAATGTCGTTTCGTTACTTCATATAGGGTGCTTTGCATGCATTTTGGCGTTTTGCTATATAATACGCTGATAACTTTCAAAATACACATTTTTTTTTTCTCTTCCTAAAGAGTGTTTTGCTTGCGTTTTACCGTTTTGGTACGTAATCTCAAATACACTAAACACTTTTTTTTCCCCATACAAGGTGAAATATGGCGATTTAGTACCTAAGAAGCTCAAAACATTCAAAAGACGTTTTTGGTAATCAAGAATAATAAAAAAAAAAAAACGATAAAAAAGAAAATAAGTCAATAGCACTCTTTATCCAGAAACAGATTGTACTGAAAGTTTTCAGCTTATCAGGTACGAGAACGCCAAATTACATGCCAATTACCAGATACTGGGAAACGAAATGATATTACATAAATATGTGTTATAAGTGTTTTTGAGCTTCTTAGGTAAGAAAATACTAAAACACATGAATAGCACTCTATATGGAGAAACAGAACAACATTACCAATAACGTGTTTTATGAATGATTTTGAGTTTGTAAGGAAAAGTATTTAATCCAGAGGTTAAGATAGATGGGTATACAATGTTCTATATAGATAGGGAAAACAGGAGAGGAGGAGGCGTCGCGCTCTACGTTAGGGACACATTACAGTGTTGTATCAACAGTAGAATTAAAACAGATAACAAAGCAGAGTCGATATGGGTAGATATTAAGGAAGGATCGCAGTCAGTAGTACTAGGGGTAGTTTACAGACCACCGACCAGTACAGAGGAAATTAACACCTCACTGTGGCAGGAATTAAATAGAGCAGGCAGGTACAGTCAGGTATGTGTGGTAGGAGATTTTAATTTTAGGAATATCGACTGGAGTCTGATGGTGGGTAACAAGGAAGCAGAGGAATTTCTTAAGGTAATTCAGGATAATTTTTTAAAACAGGTAGTCGTAGAACCCACAAGGGGGAATAATATTCTAGATTTAATTCTTACTAGCAGGGAGGAAGCAGTCACGCAGGTAGAGGTTGGAGGACAGCTAGGTAACAGTGACCATAAGGAAATTAGGTACAATTTAGAATGGGAAGAAACAGTTAGAAACAAAAACACTAGTAAAATACCTGACTTTAGGAGAGCAGATTTTGAAGAATTAAAAAGGTACCTACAAGGAGTGGACTGGCAAAGGATGCAGGGTGAGGTCAGGTCAGGGGCGGAGTTCAGAGAGATAAGGCAGGATGAGAGAGGTGAGGTGAGGCGTGAGGGTGTAGGACAAGAGGAGGGGAGATGTGTCCGGAAGGGAGGAGGAAAGAGGAAGGGGGGAGCTAGGTGTGAGTATGTTGGAATGTCAGGTCATGCGGAAATGAGAGAGGTGAGGTCGAGGCGAGTAGATGAGGGAGTGGAGAGGATGGTAGGAGATGAGATGAGGGGACTAGGTGAAGTAAATGTAGATAAATTGTATAAATATTTCGTAGATAAAGTTCATACAGGTCAGTTAGCAAATATCCCGTATAGAACAATAAGATAAAAAAAAAATGACCCTAAATGGATGAGTGCTAGGTTGAAGCATTATATAGGGCGTAAGAGAAGTATATATAGGAGATTAAGGGCAGGTGAGGAAGTTTTAAGGACACAATATAATGAATTAGTTAGAACAGTCAGGAAGTTAATGAGGAAAGCTAAGGACAATTATGAATTAAAGGTAGCCAGCCAGGCGAAGACGGACCCCAAGGGATTTTATCAGGTATACAGGACGAAGAATAAGGATACTGTAGGTCCATTAAAGGCAGCAGATGGGGAGCTGGTTAGTTCTGGGGAGGAGATTAGTAAACTTCTGAATGATTATTTTTTAACTGTCTTCACTCAGGAAAACATGCAGGATATGCCAGATAGTGAACAGGTGTTTAGAGCAGATGAGAATGAGAAGCTGACAGATATTTCCATAACTAGGGAGATAGTGGAACAGGAGATAGATAGGCTAGAAAAGTTCAAGTCACCAGGCCCTGATGAAATATATCCCAGAGTACTTAAGGAATGTAAAGAGATTATTAGGGAGCCGTTAGTTTCTGTCTTTAGGAAATCACTGGAGTCGGGTGAGGTACCAGTAATGTGGAGGCAGGCTAATGTAGTACCCATCTTTAAGAAAGGAGATAAAACTTTAGCGTCTAATTATAGACCTGTCAGCTTAACTTCAGTTGTAGGTAAAATGTTAGAGTAAATAATAGCGAGGAACATTGGGGAACATTTAGACAAACATAACTTGATAAATCAGTCACAGCATGGCTTCACGAAGGGGAAGTCTTGCCTGACAAACTTGTTAAGTTTTTACAGTAGGGTGTACGAGGCAGTAGATAATGGTGATAGTTATGATATCTTATATCTGGACTTTAGTAAAGCATTTGACAAGGTACCCATCAAAGGCTCCTGAGAAAGGTTAGGGCACACGGGATAGATGGGAAGGTGTTAGGCTGGATAGAGTCATGGCTTAGTGACAGGCGACAGAGAGTGGTAATAAACGGCTCGAAATCCGAGTGGGGTCATGTAATTAGTGGGGTGCCACAGGGATCAGTATTAGGGCCATTGTTATTTCTAATGTATATCAATGACTTGGATAGTGGAATTAGTAGTGATGTTAGTAAATTTGCGGATGACACAAAGATAGGTAGATTAATTAGGTCAAAATCGGATGCCATCGCCTTACAGGCAGACTTAGATAGAATGAATGAATGGACGGATAGATGGCAAATGCAATTTAATATCAATAAATGCAAAGTGCTTAGCGTAGGTAGAGGAAACCCACACAATAGGTCCACATTAGACAGCCAAACTCTGGTAGGTACAGGGTACGAGAAAGATTTAGGAGTTATAGTTAGCTCTGAACTCCGTCTAGGGAAGCAATGCATAGAAGCCAGAAACAAGGCAAATAGGGTACTAGGATTTATTTTTAGGAGTGTTAAAAGTAGAAGGCCGGGAGTAATATTAAAGTTATACTTGGCGCTGGTCAGACCTCATCTAGACTACGCGGTGCAGTTCTGGTCCCCACATTACAGGAAAGATATAGGTCTATTAGAATCAGTACAGAGGAGAATGACTAAAAGGATACAGGGGATGAGGAGTATTCCTTACGAGGCGAGGTTGAAGCTGTTGAATTTACATTCTTTAGAGAGACGTAGGTTAAGAGGGGACCTGATAGAAGTCTTTAAGTGGTATAAGGGTTATAACAAGGGAGATGTAAGCAAAATTCTTAGGATCAGCAACCAGGGTAGAACAAGAAATAACGGGTTCAAGCTTGAAAAATTTAGGTTTAGGAAGGAGATAGGGAAAAATTGGTTCTCAAATAGAGTGGTAGACGAGTGGAACGGACTCAGTAATCATGTAGTTAGTGCTAGGACACTAGAGAGCTTTAAGAGAAGATTAGACAAGTTTATGGATGGGGATAACAGATGGAAATAGGTAGGTGTGTTTCAAACAGGGACTGCCACGTGTAAGCCTGGTCGCTTCTTGCAGCTTCCCTTATTTCTTATGTTCTTATGTTATGTTCTAAAGTTCATGTAAAGCACCCTATATGAAGAAATAAAGCAATGTTACCAAAAACGTGTATTAAGAGTAATTTTGAACTTGTTAGGTATCAAAACGTTAAACTGCATGCAAAGCATCCTATATGAGAAAAGCAAACAGCATTACAAAAAATTTGTCTTTTGAGTGTTTCTCAGCCTCTTACTTACCAAAACAATAAAACGCATGCAAAACACTCTTCATGGAAAAACAGAAGAACATTGTCAAAAAGTGTATTTTTAGTTGTTTTTTTTTTATTTTTTTAGGTACCAAAACACCAAAATGCATGAAAATCATCCGACATGGAGAAACGAAACGATATTAACAGAAACGTGTATTATGAGTGTTTTTCAGTTTTTTTTTTTTTTTTTATGTACCAAATCGCTAAAACACGTGAATAGCACTCTATATAGAGAAACAGAACATTACCAAAACTTTTATTATGAATGTTTTTCTTCATATTAGGTACCAAAACGCCAAAATGCATATAAAGCACCCTGTATGAAGAAACAAAGCAACATTACGAAAAAGTGTATTGAGTATTTTTGAGCTTGTTAGGTACCAAAACGCTAAAGTGCATGCAAAACAAACCTAAATGGAAAAAAGTAAACATTACCAAAAACATATGTTTTGAGTCTTCTCATCTTACGTACCAAAACCCTAAAACATTATGCAATAGACCCTTTACGGATAAACAGAACAACATTGACAAAAACGATTATTTTGAGTATTTTCTAGCTTGCTAGGTACAAAAATTATAAAATGCATGCAAACCTTCTATGGGATAACGTAACGACATTATCAGGAACGTGTCATTTGGTTATTTTTTAGCACTAAAAACGCTTAGTCACCAAAACGCTTAAAAAGAATGGAAAACACTCTATATAGGAAAACAAAAATCATTATTATAAAAGTGTCTTTTGAGTGTTTTTGAGCTTCTTACGTACCAAAACGTTAAAACGTATGCAAAACACACTGTATGAGGAACAAGAACTACATTACTAAAAACGGAGTTTTGAAAGTTTTGAGCTTGTTAGGTACCAAAACGCCAAAATGCATGCAAATTAACCGATATTAGGAAGCGAGACGATATTAACACAAAAGTGTATTATGACTGTTTTTCAGCTTATGTAGCAAAACACTAGAACAAGTTAATAGCACTCTATTTGGAGAAACCGAATAACATTACCAAAAACGTTTATTATGAGTTTTTTCCCGTATTAGGTATCAAAACGCCGAAATACATACAAAGCACTCCTTATGAAAAACAAACGTGTATTATGAATGTTTTTGAACTTGTTAGGTACCAAAAATTCCAAAGTGCATGCAAAGCACCCTATATGGGAAAAGAAAACGTGACATCAGTTTTTTTTTTTTTTCTTTTTTTTTTTAGCTTCTTACGTACCAAAACGGTAAAACGCATGCAAAACACCCTTTATGGAGAAACAGAACATAATTACCAAAAACGTGTGCTTTGAGTGTTTTCTTGCTTGTTAGGTACCAAAACTCCAAAATGCTTGCAAAACACCCTATTTGGGGTAACGAAAGGACTTTACCAGAAACGTGTCATTTTGGTGTTTTTTGAGCGTTTTAGGCAACAGAACGCTGATTTTTTTTTTTTTTTTATGTAAGAAGGACACTGGCCAAGGGCAACAAAAATCAATAAAAAAAAATGCCCACTGAAATGCCAGTCCCGTAAAAGGGTCAAGGCAGTGGTCAAAAATTGGTGGATAAGTGTCTTGAAACCTCCCTCTTGAAGGAATTCAAGTCATAGGAAGGTGGAAATACAGAAGCAGGCAGGGAGTTCCAGAGTTTACCAGAGAAAGGGATGAATGATTGAGAATACTGGTTAACTCTTGCGTTAGAGAGGTGGACAGAATAGGGGTGAGAGAAAGAAGAAAGTCTTGTGCAGCGAGGCCGCGGAAGGAGGGGAGGCATGCAGTTAGCAAGATCAGAAGAGCAGTTAGCATGAAAATAGCGGTAGAAGACAGCTAAAGATGCAACATTGCGGCGGTGAGAGAGAGGCTGAAGACAGTCATTTAGAGGAGAGGAGTTGATGAGACGAAAAGCTTTTGATTCCACCCTGTCTAGAACAGCAGTATGAGTGGAACTCCCCCAGACATGTGAAGCATACTCCATACATGGAGGGATAAGGCCCTTGTACAGAGTTAGCAGCTGGGGGGATGAGAAAAACTGGCGGAGACGTCTCAGAACGCCTAACTTCATAGAAGCTGTTTTAGCTAGAGATGAGATGTGAAGTTTCCAGTTCAGATTATAAGTAAAGGACAGACCGAGGATGTTCAGTGTAGAAGAGGGGGACAGTTGAGTGTCATTGAAGAAGAGGGGATAGTTGTCTGGAAGGTTGTGTCGAGTTGATAGATGGAGGAATTGAGTTTTTGAGGCATTGAACAATACCAAGTTTGCTCTGCCCCAATCAGAAATTTTAGAAAGATCAGAAGTCAGGCGTTCTGTGGCTTCCCTGCGTGATATGTTTACTTTTTCAAGGGTTGGACGTCTATGAAAAGACGTGGAAAAGTGCAGGGTGGTATCATCAGCGTAGGAGTGGATAGGACAAGAAGTTTGGTTTAGAAGATCATTAATGAACAATAAGAAGAGAGTTGGTGACAGGACAGAACCCTGAGGAACACCACTGTTAATAGATTTAGGAGAAGAACAGTGACCGTCTACCACAGCAGCAATAGAACGGTCAGAAAGGAAACTTGAGATGAAGTTACAGAGAGAAGGATAGAAACCGTAGGAGGGTAGTTTGGAAATCAAAGCTTTGTGCCAGACTCTATCAAAAGCTTTTATGTCCAAGGCAACAGCAAAAGTTTCACCAAAATCTCTAAAAGAGGATGACCAAGACTCAGTAAGGAAAACCAGAAGATCACCAGTAGAGCGGCCTTGACGGAACCCATACTTGCGATCAGATAGAAGGTTGTGAAGTGATAGATGTTTAAGAATCTTCCTGTTGAGGATAGACTCAAAAACTTTAGATAGGCAGGAAATTAAAGCAATAGGACGGTAGTTTGAGGGATTAGAACGGTCACCCTTTTTAGGAACGGGTTGAATGTAGGCAAACTTCCAACAAGAAGGAAAGGTAGATGTTGACAGACAGAACTGAAAGAGTTTGACTAGGCAAGGTGCAAGCACGGAGGCACAGTTTCGGAGAACAATAGGAGGGACCCCATCAGGTCCATAAGCCTTCCGAGGGTTTAGGCCAGCGAGGGCATGGAAAACATCATTGCGAAGAATTTTAATACGTGGCATGAAGTAGTCAGAGGGTGGAGGAGAGGGAGGAACAAGCCCAGAATCGTCCAAGGTAGAGTTTTTAGCAAAGGTTTGAGCATATAAAACACTATTTGAGAAAAGAAAACAACATTATAAAAAACATGTCTTTTGAGTATTTTTCAGCGTGTTACGAGTACGTACCAACACAATAAAATACAGGCAAAATACCCTTTATGGGGAAACATTACCAAAAACGTAATTGTTTTCCAGCTTAATAGGCACCAAAACGCAAAAAATGCATGCAGATGTCCCGATATGGGGAAATGAAACGATACTAGCAGAATTTTGTTTTTATGAGTATTTTCCACCTTCTTAGGTTACAAACCGATAAAACATGTGAATAGGAATCTATAGGGAGAAACAGAACAACATTAAGAAAAACGTGAATATTTTCTTAGGTACCAAAACGCCACAGTTCATGAAAGCCACTTTATATCGGAAAAGAAAACAGCATTACCAAAAGTGTTTTTTGAACTCTAGAGGTATGAAATCGCCAAATTAAATGCAAAGTACCCTATATGTTAAAAAAAATATATATATATAATAATAATAATAATAATAATAATAATAATAATAATAATAATAATAATAATAATAATAATAATAATAATAATAATAATGATAGATAAATAAAAACATGTTTTTGAGTGTTTTTTTTTTTATCCTCTTCCGCACTAAAGCGCTAAAACGCATTCAAAACATCCTTATGTGGAATTTTTTTTTTTTTTTTTTTTTTTTTACAAAAACGTGTACTTTGAGATTTTTCAGTTTATTAAGTAACAAAACGTTAAAATGCATGCAAAGCACCCTATATGGGGTAACAAAACGACATTACCAGAAACGTGTAATTGAGGTGTTTTGAGCGTATTAGCTACCAAATGCTAAAATTCATTGGAAAATCTTACATTGGAAAACAAAAGCAACATTACAAAACATTTGAGTACTTTTGAGTGCTTAAACACGTTCAAAACATACGTGATGAAGAATCCCAACATTAGCAAAAGCGTGTGCTTTGAGTGTTTTTTTATCTAGTTAGATAACAAAACGCTAAAATGCATGCAAAGTACAAGATATGGGGAAATGAAATTATTTTACCAGGAACGTCTATCATTAGTATTATGTGTATTATGGTACCTAATATGCAGAAAAAAAACTAATACGTTTATTGTAATGTTTTTTTCCTCCATAAATAATGCTTTTCACGTGTTGAAAACCAACACGTGACAAGCATTATTTATGGAGGAAAAAAACATTACGATAAAGGTATGTTTATTTTTTTCCGCATATTAGGTACCAAAACGCAAAATGAATGGAAAGCACCTTATTTGGGGTAACGAAACAATATTACCAAAAATCTGTTATTTGGGCGTTTTTCAGCGTATTAGGCATCCAAAGATGCCTAATGCATGGAAAACACTCTATTATAGGAAGGAAAAACATCAATATCAAAATGGTGTCTATTGAGTGTTTGTTGAGCTTCTGATATTCCAAAACGATCTATCGCATCAAAAACATCCTTTATGGAGAAACAGAAAACAAAATCAGTAAAAAGATGTTTTTCAATTGTTTTTGAGCTTTGTAGCAAAACGCCAAACTGGGGGAACGATACATTAACTTAAAAGTGTATCATGAGCGTTTTTCAGCTACTTAATGTACCAAAACACTAAAACACGTGAATATATGGAGAAACAGAACAACTCTACCAAAAACGTGTATTATGAGAGTTTTTCTCCATATTAGCTTAGGTACCAAACCGCCAAAATGCATACAAAGTATACTATAAGAAGGAAAAGAACAGCATAACCAAAAACGTGTATTATGAGTAATTTTGAGCTTGTTAGTCACCAAAAAGTGAAAGAACATGCAAACCGAATGCAAAACACCTTTTTTATGGTGAAACAGAACAACAATACCAAAAACGCGTGTTTTCAGTATTTTCCAACTTCTTAGGTATCAAAACACCAAAATGCATGCAAGGCATCTTATTTGGGGTAAAGAAACGACTTTACCAGAAGCGTGTCAATTGGATGTTTTTGAGCATATTAGGCAACAAAACGGGAAATAGCATTGAAAAAACTCTATATGGAAAAATGAAACAATATTATTAAAAACTTCTCTTCTGAGTGTTTTTGAGCTTTTTACGTACCAAAACGCTAAAAAGGCGTCCAAAACACCTTATAGAGAAATAGAACAACATTAGCAAAACAAGTATGTTTTAAGTGTTTTGAGCTTGTTAGATAACAAAACGCCAAAATCCATGCAAAGTACCCGAAATGGGGAAACGAAACGATTTTAACAGAAATGTGTATTATGAAACCAAAACGTTAAAACACTCTATATGGAGAAACAGAACATTACCGAAAACGTGCATTATGAGAGTTTTTCCACATGTTAGGTACCAAAACGCCAAAATGCAAACAATGCATCTTATAAGAAGAATAACAACAACCTTACCAAAAACGTATATTACAAGTGATTTTGAACTTTCTAGGTACCAAAACGCCAAAGAGCATGCAAAACTCCCTATATGGGAAAATAAATAAATAAATAATAATAATAAAACATTACCAAAAAAATGTGTTTTTAGTGTTTTCAGGTACAAAAACACATGTAAAGTGCCCTTCAAGGAGAAACAGAACAACTTTACCAAAAACGTTTGTTTCGAGTGTTTTCCAGCTTGTTAGGATCAGAACACCAAAATGCTTGCAAAACACGTTAATTTGGGAAACGAGACGATATTACCAGAAACGTGTCATACGGGTGATTTTGACCATATTAAGCACAAAATGCTGAAAAATAAATAAATAAACTATATATAAGAAAACCAAACATTATCAAAAACGTGTCTTTTGATTTTTTTTTTTTTTTTTTTTTGAGCTTATAGCGTACCAAAACAATAGAACACTTGCAAAACACCCTTTATGGAGAAACAGAACAACACAACTAATAATGGGTGTCTAGAGTGTTTTGAACTTGTTAGGTACCAAAATGCAAAAATGCATGCAAAGCACATGGAAGTTGAATATGAAACGATATTAACGAAAACGTGTATTATGAGCTTTTTCAGCTCCTTATGTACCAAAAGGCAAAAATTTGTGAATAGCAGCCTGCACTGAGAAACAGAACAGCATTACCGAAATGTGTATTATGAGTGTTTATCCCCATGTTAGGTACCAAATCGCCAAAACGCATATGTAGCATATATGAAGAAACCAAAAACGTGTGTTTTGAGTGGTTTTTTTTTTTTTTCCTAGCAAAACGCTAAAACGAATGCAAAACACCTTTTATGGTGAAAAAAGAATAACAATACCAAAAATGTGTGTTTTTTGTATTTTCCAACTTCTTAGGTATCAAAACCCCAAAATGCATGCAAGGCACCCTATTTGTGGTAAAGAAACGACTTTACCAGAAACGTGTCGACTGGGTGTTTTTGAGCGTATTAGGCAACAAAACGGGAAATAGCATTGAAAAAACTCTGTATGGAAAAATAAAACAATATTATTAAAAACTTCTCTTCTGAGTGTTTTTGAGCTTCTTACGTACCAAAACGCTAAAACGCGTCCAAAACACACTCTATGGAGAAACAGAACAACATTAGCAAAAAAAGTATGTTTCAAGTGTTTTGAGCTTGATAGATAACAAAACGCCAAAATCCATGCAAAGTACCCGATACCGAGAAACGAACCGATTTTAACAGAAATGTGTATTATGATGAGTGGAACGAACTCAGTAATCATGTTGTTAGTGCTAGGAAACTAGAGAGCTTTAAGAAAAGATTAGACAGGTTTGTGGATTTTTTTTTTTTTTTTTTTATGTAGGAAGGACACTGACCAAGGGCAACAAAAATCCAATATAAAAAAAAAAAATGCCCACCAAAATGCCAGTCCAATAAAAGGGTCAAAGCAGTAGTCAAAATTTGATGAGTAAGTGTCTTGAAACCTCCCTCTTGAAAGAATTCAAGTCATAGGAAGGTGGAAATACAGAAGCAGGCAGGGAGTTCCAGAGTTTACCAGAGAAAGGGATAATTACCCCACCCTATATGGGGTAACAAAACAACATTATCAGAAACGTGTAATTGAGGTGTTTTGAGCGTATTAGCTACCAAATGCTAAAATTCATTGGAAAATCCTACATTGGAAAACAAAAGCAACATTACAAAATATTTGAGTACTTTTGAGTGCTTAAACACGTTCAAAACATACGTGATGAAGAATCCCAACATTAGCAAAAGCGTGTGCTTTGAGTGTTTTTTTTATCTAGTTAGATAACAAAACGATAAAATACATGCAAAGTACAGGATATGGGGAAATGAAATTATTTTACCAGGAACGTCTAGTATTAGTATTATGTGTATTATGGTACCTAATATGCGGAAAAAAAAAAATCTTATACGTTTATCGTAATGTTTTTTTTCCTCCATAAATAATGCTTTTCACGTGTTGAAAACCAACACGTGAAAAGCATTATTTGTGGAGGAGAAAACATTACGATAAACGCATGTTTTTTTTTTTTTTTTTCCCCGCATATTAGGTACCAAAACGCAAAATGAATGGAAAGCACCTTATTTGGGGTAACGAAACAATATCACCAAAAATCTGTTATTTGGGCGTTTTTCAGCGTATTAGGCACCCAAAGATATTAGCATGGAAAACACTCTATTATAGGAAGGAAAAACATCAATATCAAAATGGTGTCTATTGAGTGTTTTTTGAGCTCATGATATTCCAAAATGATCTATCACATCAAAAACATCCTTAATGGAGAAACAGAAAACAAAATCAGCAAAAAGGTGTTTTTCAATTGTTTTGAGCTTGATAGGTAGCAAAACGCCAAAATGGGGGAACGAAACATTAACTTAAAAGTGTATCATGAGCGTTTTTCAGCTACTTAATGTACCAAAACACTAAAACACGTGAATATATGGAGAAACAGAACAACTCTACCAAAAACGTGTATTATGAGAGTTTTTCTCCATATTAGCTTAGGTACCAAACCGCCAAAATGGATACAGCATAACCAAAAACGTGTATTATGAGTAATTTTGAGCTTGTTAGTCACCAAAATGTGAAAGAACATGCAAAGCACCATATATGGGAAAAAAAAAAAAAAAAACATTACAAAAAACGTGTCTTTTAAGTGATTTTCAGTTTCTTTCATACCAAAACGCTAAAACGAATGCAAAACACCTTTTTTACGGTGAAACAGAACAACAATACCAAAAACGCGTGTTTTCAGTATTTTGCAACTTCTTAGGTATCAAAACGCCAAAATGATTGCAAGGCATCCTATTTGGGGTAAAGAAACGACTTTACCAGAAACGTGTCAATTGGATGTTTTGAACGTATTAGGCAACAAAAAGGGAAATAGCATTGAAAAAACTCTATATGGAAAAATAAAACAATATTAAAAACTTCTCTTCTGAGTGTTTTTGAGCTTCTTACGTACCAAAACGCTAAAACGCGTCCAAAACACATTCTATGGAGAAACAGAACAACATTAGCAAAAAAAAAGTATGTTTTAAGTGTTTTGAGCTTGTTAGATAACAAAACGCCAAAATCCATGCAAAGTACCCGATATCGAGAAACGAACCGATTTTAACAGAAATGTGTATTATGATGAGTGGAACGAACTCAGTAATCATGTTGTTAGTACTAGGACACTAGAGAGCTTTAAGAAAAGATTAGACAGGTTTATGGATTTTTTTTTTTTTTATGTAGGAAGGACACTGGCCAAGGGCAACAAAAATCCAATAAAAAAAAATGCCCACTGAAATGCCAGTCCAATAAAAGGGTCAAAGCAGTAGTCAAAAATTGATGAGTAAGTATCTTGAAACCTCCCTCTTGAAAGAATTCAAGTCATAGGAAGGTGGAAATACAGAAGCAGGCAGGAAGTTCCAGAGTTTACCAGAGAAAGGGATAAATGATTGAAAATACTGGTTAACTCTTGCGTTAGAGAGGTGGACAGAATAGGGGTGAGAGAAAAAAGTAAGTCTTGTGCAGCGAGGCCGCGGGAGGAGGGGAGGCATGCAGTTAGCAAGATCAGAAGAGCAGTTAGCATGAAAATAGCGGTAGAATGATGCAACATTGCGGCAGTGAGAGAGAGGCTGAAGGCAGTCAGTTAGAGGAGAGGAGTTGATGAAACGAAAAGCTTTTGATTCCACCCTGTCTAGAAGAGCGGTGTGAGTGGAACCCCCCCTAGACATGTGAAGCATACTCCATAAATGGGGATAATATATGGAAATAGGTAGGTATATTTCATACAGGGACTGCCACGTGTAAGCCTGTCGCTTCTTGCAGCTTCCTTATTTCTTATGTTCTTATGATACCAAAACGCTAAAACACTCTATATGGAGAAACAGAATATTACCGAAAACGTATTATGAGTGTTTTTCCACAGGTTAGGTACCAAAACCCTAAAATGCAAAACAATGCATCTTATAAGAACAATAACAACAACCTTACCAAAAACGTATATTATAAGTGTTTTTGAACTTCCTAGGTACCAAAACGCCAAAATGCATGCAAAACACCCTAAATGGGAAAATAAATAAAACATTACTTAAAACATATGTTTTTAGTGTTTTCAGTTAAAAAAAAAACATGTAAAGCGCTCTTCATGGAGAAACAGAGCAACTTTACCAAAAACGTATGTTTCTAGTGTTTTCCAGCTTGTTAGGATCAAAATGCTTGCAAAACACGCTAGTTTGGGAAACGAGACGATATTACCAGAAACGTTTCATATGGGTGTTTTTTTTACCATATTAGGCACAAAATACAAAAAAAAAAAAAACACTATATATGAGGAAAAAACATTATCAAAAACGTGTCTTTCGTTTTTTTTTTTTTTTGAGCTTATAGCGTACTAAATCCCTAAAACACTTGTAAACCAGCCTTTATGGAGAAACACAACAACACAACTAATAAAGGGTGTCTTGAGTGTTTTTGAGCTTGTTAGGTACCAAAATGCAAAAATGCATGCAAAGCACATGATATTTGGAAATGAAACGATGTTAAGGAAAACATGTATTATGAGCTTTTATCAGCTTCTTATGTACCAAAAGGCTGAAACTTGTGAATAGGAGTCTGCATTGAGAAACAGAATATTTCCAAAAATGTGTATTATGAGTTTTTTTTCCTATGTTTGGTAGCAAATCTTTCTTGCAAAACAAACTAATTTGGGAAACGAAACGATATTACCAGAAACGTGATATATAGGTGTTTTTACCATATCAGGCACAAAATACTAAAGAAAAAAAAATAGAAAACACTATATGAGAAAACAAAACCAAATGCATGCAAACCACATGATATTTGGAAATGAAACGATATTAACGAAAACGTGTATCATGAGCATTTTTAGCTTCTTATGTACCCAAAGGCTAAAACTTGTGAATAGCATTCTGCACTGAGAAACAGAACAACATTACCAAAAATGTGTATTATGAGTGTTTATCCCCATGTTAGGTACCAAATAGCCAAAACGCATATAAAGCATATATGAAGAAACCAAAAACGTGTGTTTCGAGTGTTTTCCAGCTTGCTATATAGCAAAAGTAAAATATGCATGCAAACCATCCTGACTGGGATAACGAAACAACCTAACCACAAACGTGTCATTTGGATGTGTTCAGCATATTAGGAACCAAAACGCTAGAAAGCATGGAAAAACACTCTATATGGGAAAACAAAACATTACCCAACTTTGGGACACGAAAAGACATTAACAGAAAAGTGTATTATTAGTTTTTTTTTTTCTTGTTTCTTTTGTACCAAAATCCTAAAATGCATGAACAGCACTTAATATCGAGAAACACAACATTACCAAAAACTTATATTATGAGATTTTTTCCCGATGTTAAATATTAAACTCCAAAATGCATAGAAAGTACTTTATATGAAGAAACAGAAGAATATTAACAAAAAAATAAATATTTTGAGTGTTTTTAAGCTTGTTAATTACCAGAAAGCCAAACTGCATGCAAAACAATCTATATTAAAAAGAAAAGAACTTTACCGAAAATGTCTTTTTTTCAGCTTCTTACCTATGAAAACATTTTCTTTCTTTTATTATATAAGGCATCAAATGCTACCTAAGAAACTCAAAAAAGACTCATAATATAAGTTTTTTTTATGTCCTTTCTTTTTCTTCATAAAGGGTATCTTGTATGCATTTTGGAGTTTTTGTTCAGTAAGATCAAAAACACTCAAAATGCACGTTTTTGGTAATGTTATTCTTTTTAACCATAAAGGTTGTTTTGCATGCATTTTAGCGTTTTGATACGTACGAAGCTCAAAAACACTCAAAAGACAAATTTTTCGTAATATTTTTATTCTGTTATAGGGTGATTTCCCTACCTTTTGAGCTTTGGTGCCTAACACGCTCGAAAACACTAAGAAAAAAAAAATTATTTTTAAATTTAAAAAACACGTTTCTGATAGTGTGATTTCAGTTCCTCATATAGGGGCTTTGCATTCATTTTGGCTTTTTAGTATCTGTGAAAAACACTCAAAATACACGTTTTTGGTAATGTTGTTCTTTTCTCTATATAGAGAGCTATTTATGCATTTTGATATTTTGGTAACTAAGAAGCTCATGAATATTCATAATACACGTTTCTCGTAATATCCTTTCGTTTCACCATATGATATGTTTTGTATGCAATTTGGCGTTTCGATATCTAACAAGGTCAAGAACATAAAAACCATTTTTTTTTTTTTATGGTAATATTGTTCTGTTTCTCCATAAAGAGAGCAATTCACGCATTCTTGCGTTTCGGTACATAAGAACCTCAAAAACATTCCTAATACACTTTTCTTGTAATGTCTTTTCGTTTTCACATACGGGGTGGTTTTCATACTTTTTTTTTCCATTTTTGGAAAATATTGGTATATTGTATATTGTACAATATTGGTATATTGTACGTTTTTAGTAAAGTTTTGTTTCTCTATGTAGGAGTTTTTGTACGCGTTTTAGTGTTTTGGAACGTAAGACACTTAAAAAACACTCAAAAGACAAGGTTTTGGTAATGTTGTTTTGTATTCTCATGTAAGGTGGTTTCCATGCTACTTGGCGTTTTTGTGCCTAACACACTGGAAAACATAGAAAAGACACGTTTCTGGTATTGTTGTTTCATTTCCCATATAAGGAGCTTTGCAAGCATTTTGGCAAAACGCAAAAATGCATGAAAAGTACTTTATATAGAGAAATAGAACATCCTTTTAAAAAAAAACTAGAAATTTCAGTGTATTTCACATTGTTAGGTTCCAAAACATCAAAATGAATGCAAAATACCATATATGGGAAAAAAAGTGTGTATTAATTGTTTATGAGCATGTATAAGCACGAAAATGCTAAAAAGCATGGAAAGCACCCTTTATGAGGAAAAAAAACAAAAAACAATGCCAAAAACTTGTCTGTGTTTTTTGAGCTACTTACGTACCAGATCGCTAAAACACATGGAAAACAGTATTTACAGAAAAAAAAAACACAATGAATATATCAAAAATGTATGTTTTAGGTGTTTTTGAGCTTGTTACATCCATGCTTTTCAAAATTTTTGTTCCTAATACTCTCAAAAAAAAAAAACTCAAAAGACACGTTACTGGTAATATTTCGTTTTTTAATATGAGGGGGTTTTGCAGTCATTTTCGCGTTTTGGTACCTAACAAGATGAAAGGCGCTCAAGATACACGTATTTCATATTGTTGGCTCTGTTTCTGCTTATAGAGTGCTATTCAACCGTTTTATTATTTTGATACCTACGAAGCTCAAAAACTCTCATAAAACACGCTTCTCGTAATATCTTTCCGTTTCCCATATATAGATTACTTTACATGCATTTTGCATCTTTTCTTTTTATGTAACAAGCTCAGAAAAAAACCCAAAATACATATATTTCGTAAAGTTATATTGTTTATCCATAATGGGTTTTTTACATGGGTTTCAGCGTTTTCTTTTTTTTTTTTTTACGTCAGACCAAAAACACTGAAAAGACACGGTTTTTTTTTTTTGGTAATATTGTTTGTACAACCATATAGGTTAAATTTCATGGTTTTTTTTTTTTTTTTTTTTTTTTAGCATTTAGTGCCTAACACGGTCAAACACACAGAAAAGACAAAGTTTCTGGTAATGTTTCGTTTCTCAATACAAAAGACTTTGCATGCATTTTGGCGTTTTGATACATAACAATGCGAAAAAAAAAACTCAAAATATACGTTTTTGGTAATGTTGTTCTGTTTATACATTGTGCTATTTATGCGTCTTCGCATAAATAGCTCAAAAACATAAAAAGCTCAAAAACACTCTTTAAAGACGTTTCTCGTAACGTCTTTTCGTTTCCCATATATGGTACTTTTTTATGCATCTTGGCAATTTTACATGTAATAACCTCAAAACACTCGAAATACTTCATCGTAAATTTATTGCATTGTTATTGTGTTTGTCCATAAAGGGTGTTTTTAATCTTTTTTTTTTTTCATGACCACATAGGATACTTTCCATGCTCTTCAGGGATCTGGTGCCTAAAATGCGCAAAAAACTCCCTAAAGATGTTTCCTGCAATGTCGTTTAGTTTCCCCATATTATACACTGTGCATGCATTTTTGCGTTTCGGTACTTATTAATGTAAAAAAAAAACACACACTCCAAATACACGTTTTTTGGTAGTTATTTTGCTTCTCCATTTTAAGCTTTACTAATGGGTTTTCGCTCATGTTACACTTTTCTCGTAATGTCTTTTCCCTATATATGGTACTTTGCATATATTTTGGCGTTTTGGTACCTAACAATGTGAAATACTCTGAAAATACTTTTTTTTTTTATACTGTTATTTTATTTCTCCACAAAGAGTGCTATTTATGTGATTTTTTTTCGGTTTCGGTACCTAAGAATCTCAGAAACACTCATAATACACATTTCTCGTAATGTCTTTTCATTTCCCAATATAGGGTACTTTGTAAGCATTTTTGGCTATTTTTTATGTAACATGTTCAAAAACACTCAAAATACTTGTTTTTGGTAATGTTATTTTCTTTCCCTAAACAGAGTGTTTTATATGCGTTTTACCGCTTTGTTACGTAAGAAGCTGAAAACGCTCAAAATACACGTTTTTGGTAATGTGCTTTTCTCTTCCCATTTAGGGTGCATTCCATGCTTTTTAGCATTTTGTTGCCTAATAAGCACAAAACATTCAAATGGAGTGCTATTCATATATTTTAGCATTTTCATACCTAAGAAGTTCAAAAACTCTTATAAATACACGTTTATCGTAATTTCTTTTCGTTTCCTCATATGGATTACTTCATGCATTTTAGCATTTTTCTGAGTAAGAAACTAAAAACACTCAAAATACATGCTTTTGGTAACGTTATACTGTTTCTGGTAATGTTTTGTTTCCCAGTATAGGGGGCTTTGCATGTATTTAGGCTTATTAGTACCCAATAATGTGAAAAAAAAATCAAAATACACGTTTGTGGTAATGTTGCTCTGTTTCTCGCTAAAGAAAACTATGCATGCGTTTTAGAATTTTGGTACCTAGGAAGGTCAAAAACTCATAATACACGTCTCTCGTAATGACTTTTCGTTTCCCCATATAGAGTACTTTGCATGCATTTTTGCATTTTCCTACGTAACAAACACAAAACACTCAAAATACACGTTTTTCGTAAAGTTATACTGATTCTCCATAAGGGGATTTTGCTTGTTTTTTTCAGCGTTTTCGTACGCAAGTAGCTCAAAATCACTCAAAATCATTTTTTTTTTTTTTTGCAATGTTGCTTTTTTTCCTATACAGTGTATTTTCCAACCAATTTGGCGTTTTGGTACGTAGCAAGCTCAAAACGCTTAAAATACTTTTTTTTTCATTTTTTTATTTTTTTATTTTTTTATTTTTTTTTTTTCTCCATAAAGTGTGCTTTGCATGTTTCTTAGCTGTTTGGTATGCAAGCTGAAAAACACTCAAAAGGCACGTTATTCGTAATGATGTTTTGTGTCCCCATATAGAGTGATTTTCATGCTTTTTATCGTTTTGGTGCCTAAGAAGCTCAAAAACATTCAAAACACATTTCTCGAAATCTCATTTTCTTTCCCCATATAAATACATGCATGTTTGCATGTATTTTGGTGTTTCTGTACATAACAATGTGAAAAACATTCAAAATACACTTTTTTTGATAATGTTTTTCTCTTTCTTCTTATAGAGTGGTATTACCGGGTTTTCGCGTTTTGTTATGTAAAAAATTGAAAAACAGTCAAAAGACACGTTTTTGGTAATATTTTTTTTTTTTTTTTTTTCACAATGTGTTTTCCATACCTTTTAGCGTTTTGGTGTCTAGCACGCTCATAAACACTCAAAAGACACGTTTCTGAAGATCTCGTTACCTTTTCCCATATAGGGTGTCTCTTACATTTTGACGTTTTTATTCCTAACAATGTGTAATACACTCAAAATATACGTTTTTTATAACGTTGTTTTGTTTCTCCACCTAGAGTGCTATTCATGCGTTTTAGCGTTTTGGTACCTAACCAAGTCTGTTCTCCAACTAGCCAAAAACTCCTTCATTAATAGAAAGTGTCAAAACCTTTCAAGATCTAACTCCCCTCGTGACTTCTGACATCTAGCCAAAAATATTTCCAATAACTTTGCTTCTTCTTCTTTCCCTCCTTTATTTCAGCCAGATGGCACCACTGCTATCACATCTATTTCTAAAGTTGAACTCTTCGCTCAGACCTTTGCTAAAAACTACCTTGGACGATTCTGGGCTTTTTTTTTTTTTTTGTTATGTAGGAGGGACACTGGCCAAGGGCAACAAAAATCCAATAAAAAAAAGAAGCCCACTGAAATGCCAGTCCCATAAAAGGGTCAAAGCAATAGTCAAAAATTGATGAATAAGTGTCTTGAAACCTCCTTCTTGAAGGAATTCAAGTCATAGGAAGGTGGAAATACAGAAGTAGCCAGGGAGTTCCAGAGTTTACCAGAGAAACGGATGAATGACTGAGAATGCTGGTTAACTCTTGCGTTAGAGGTGGAAAGAATAGGGATGAGAGAAAGAAGAAAGTCTTGTGCAGCGAGGCCGCGGGAGGAGGGGAAACATGCAGTTAGCAAGATCAGAAGAGCAGTTAGCATGAAAATAGCGGTAGAGGACAGCTAGAGATGGGCAGCAAGGGCATGGAAAAACATCATTGCGAAGAATTTTAATAGGTGGCATGAAGTAGTCAGAGGGTGGAGGAGAGGGAGGAACAAGCCAAGAATCGTCCAAGGTAGAGTTTTTAGCAAAGGCTTGAGCGAAGAGTTCAGCTTTAGAAATAGATGTGATAGCAGTGGTGCCATCTGGTTGAAATAAAGGAGGGAAAGAAGAAGAAGCAAAGTTATTGGAGATATTTTTGGCTAGATGCCAGAAGTCACGAGGGGAGTTAGATCTTGAAAGGTTTTGACACTTTCTGTTAATGAAGGAGTTTTTAGCTAGTTGGAGAACAGACTTGGCATGGTTCCGGGCAGAAATATAAAGTGCATGATATTCTGGTGATGAAAGGCTTAAGTACCTTTTGTGGGCCACCTCTCTGTCATGTATACCACGAGAACAAGGTGGTTTAGAAGGTTTAGGTCGAGAAAAAGAGTGAGGAATGTACGCCTCCAAGCCAGACACTATCACCTCTGTTATGCACTCAGCACACAAAGACGAGTCTCTGACAAGGAAGCAGTGGTCATTCCAAGGAAAATCAGCAAAATACCTCCTCAGGTCCCCAACTAGCAGAGGTAAAACACCAGAGACACCTTCGCTTAGGGGGATCCTGAGGAGGGATTGGAGCGATAGGACAAGATACAGATATGAGATTGTGATCGGAGGAGCCCAATGGAGAAGAAAGGGTGACAGCATAAGCAGAAGGATTAGAGGTCAGGAAAAGGTCAAGAATGTTGGGCGTATCTCCAAGACGGTCAGGAATACGAGTAGGGTGTTGCACCAATTGCTCTAGGTCGCGGAGGATAGCAAAGTTGAAGGCTAGTTCACCAGGATGGTCAGTGAAGGGAAAGGAAAGCCAAAGCTGGTGGTGAACATTGAAGTCACCAAGAATGGAGATCTCTGCAAAAGGGAAGAGGGTCAGAATGTGCTCCACTTTGGAAGTTAAGTAGTCAAAGAATTTCTTATAGTCAGAGGACTTAGATGTAAGGTATACAGCACAGATCAATTTAGTTTGAGAGTGACTCTGTAGTCGTAGCCAGGTGGTGGAAAACTCAGAAGATTCAAGAGCGTGGGCACGGGAGTGGGTTAAGTCATTGCGCACATAAACGCAACATCCAGCTTTGGATCGAAAATGAGGATAGAGATAGTAGGAGGGAACAGAAAAGGGGCTACTGTCAGTTGCCTCAGACACCTGAGTTTCAGTGAGGAAAAGAAGATGAGGTTTAGAAGAGGAGAGGTGGTGTTCTACAGATTGAAAATTAGATCTTAGACCGCGAATGTTGCAGAAGTTAATGAAGAAAAAGTTGAGGGGGGTGTCAAGACACTTAGGATCGTCGACAGAAAGGCAGTCCGACCTGGGAACATTTATGGTCCCCTCCCCAGATGGGGACTCCGAGGCTGGTGTAGGAGTCGCCATGATGATTTTGAAATTTCTGAGTGAAGGGTGTGTGTGTTATTAGGTGCTTGTAGTTTTGTGTGGAGGAAGAGAGTTGTCTTTAGAGGGCAGGCTGTGACTGCCCCCTTGTGTTGTGAGACACAAAGGGAAACGTTCAGTGAGGTCACAGCTGGGTTTAGTGATATGTTCACTGCACCCCTTGTTCCTCCCTCTCCTCCACCCTCTGACTACTTCATGCTACCTATTATAATTTTTCGCAATGATGTTTTCCATGCCCTCGCAGGCCTAAACCCTCGGAAGGCTTATGAACCTGATGGTGTCCCTCCTATTGTTCTCCGAAACTGTGCATCCGTGCTTGCACCTTGCCTACTCAAACTCTTTCAGCTCTGTCTGCCAACATCTACCTTTCTTTCTTGCTGGAAGTTTGCCTACATTCAGCCTGTTCCTAGAAAGAGTGACCGTTCTAATCCCACAAACTACCGTCCTATTGCTTTAATTTCCTGCCTATCTAAAGTTTTTGAATCTATCCTCAACAGGAAGATTCTTAAACATCTATCACTTCACAACCTTCTATCTGATCGCCAGTATGGGTTCCGTCAAGGCCGCTCTACTGTTGATCTTCTGGCTTTCCTTACTGAGTTTTGGTCATCCTCTTTTAGAGATTTTGATGAAACTTTTGCTGTTGCCTTAGACATATCAAAAGCTTTTGATAGAGTCTGGCACAAAGCTTTGATTTCCAAACTACCCTCCTACGGCTTCTATCCTTCTCTCTGTAACTTCATCTCAAGTTTCCTTTCTGACTGTTTTATTGCTGCTGTGGTAGACGGTCACTGTTCTTCTCTTAAATCTATTAACAGTGGTGTTCCTCAGGGTTCTGTCCTGTCACCCACTCTCTTCTTATTATTCATTAATGATCTTCTAAACCAAACTTCTTGTCCTATCCATTCCTACGCTGATGATACCATCCTGCATTTTTCCACATCTTTTCATTGACAACCAACCCTTTAGGAGGTAAACATTTCACGCAGGGAAGCACAGAACGCTTGATTTTTTATCTTTCTAAAATTTCTGATTGGGGCAGAGCAAACTTGGTATTGTTCAATGCCTCAAAAACTCAATTCCTCCATCTATCAACTCGACACAACCTTCCAGACAACTATCCCCTCTTCTTCAATGATATTCAACTGTCACCCCTCTTCTACACTGAACATCCTCGGTCTGTCCTCTATTTATAATCTGAACTGGAAACTTCACAATTCATCTCTAGCTAAAACAGCTTCTACGAAGTTAGGTGTTCTGAGACGTCTCCACCAGTTTTTCTCACCCCTCCAGCTGCTAACTCTGTATAAGGGCCTTATGCGTCCATGTATGGAGTATGCTTCACATGTCTGGAGGGTTCCACTCATACTGCTCTTCTAGACAGAATGGAATCAAAAGCTTTTCGTCTCATCAACTTCTCTCGTCTAACTGACTGTCTTCAGCCTCTCTCATCGCCGTAGTGTTGCATCTCTAGCTGTCTTCTATCGATATTTTCATGCTAACTGCTCTTCTGATCTTGCTAACTGCATGCCTCCCCTCCTCCCGCGGCCTCGCTGCACAAGACTTTCTTCTTTTTCTCACCCCTATTCTGTCCAACTCTCTAACTCAAGAGTTAACCAGTATTCTCAATCATTCATCCCTTTCTCTGGTAAACTCTGGAACTCCCTGCCTACTTTTGTATTTCCACCTTCCTATGACTTGAATTCCTTTAAGAGGGAGGTTTCAAGACAATTATCCTTCAATTTTGACTACCACTTTGGACCATTTTATGGGACTGGCATTTCAGTGGGCTTTTTTTTTTTCTTGCCCTTGGCTAGTGTCCCTACTACATAAAAATATTCTGTTTCTTCACAAAGTTTTTTTCTTTGGAGGGGGCAGGGGATGCGTTTTTAGCAATTTGGTAAGTAGCTTGACAACACCAAAAAGAAACTTTTTAATGTTTTTTTTTTTTTTTTTTTTTTTTTTTTTTTTTTTTTTTTTACTTATAGGGTGTTTTCCATGCTCTTCAGCATTTTGGTGCCTGACACGCTCATAAACTTCAAAAGACATGTTTCTGAAAATGTCATTTCTTTTCCCCATATGGGAAGCTTTGAATGCAGTTTTTGCGTTTGGTATCTTAAAATGTGAAATACACTGAAAATACACGTTTTTGGTAATATTGCTGCGTGTCTCTATATAGTGCTTGCTTTTTATGTGTTTTAGGGTTTTTATACCTAAGGTTACGCGTGCCTCATAATGCCCTTTCGTTTCGCCTTATAGGGTAATTTGCATGAATTTTGACGTTTTCATACGTAACAGCCTTTAAGACAATGCAGATATTTGTTTTTGGTGATATTGTTCTGTTTCTCCATAAAAGGTGTTTTCCATGTGTTTTAGCGTTTTGGTACGTAAGAAGCTGAAAAACACTCAAAAGACACGTTTTTGGTAATGATGTTTTCTATTCCCACATAAGATGCTTTGATGCTTTTTATCGTTTTGGTGCCTAACATGCACAAAAACACTCAAAAGATACGTTTCTTGTATTGTCTTTTATTTATTTTTTTATTTATTTATTTTTAATTTTTTTTTAATAGGGGACTTAGCAAGCATTTTAGCATTTTGGTACCTAACAATATGAAAAACATTCAAAATAAACATTCCTATTTCTTCATTTAGAATGGTATTAACGCGTTTTCACGTTTTGGTACCCAAGAAACTAAAAAAAAAAAACACTTATAATACTCGTACATGTTTCTCGTAATGTCTTATCATTTCCTCATATAGGATACTTTGCGTCCATTTTGCTATTTTTCACGTAACAAGTTCAAAAAAACTCAACAAGCTTGTTTTTGGTAATATTATTCTTTTTTCTCCGTAAAAGGTGTTTTGCAAGTGTTTCAGCTTTTTTAGTACGTAAGAAGCTGAAAAACAATTAAAAGACAAGTTTTTGGTAAAGCTTTTTATTCCCATTCTTTTCAGTGTTTTGGTGCCTAACAAGCACAAAAACTTTCAAAACATACGCTTCTTGTAATCACTTTTCGTTTCCTTTTACATAGAGGTTTAAATGCATTTTGGCGATTTGGTACCAAACAATGTAAAAAAAAAAAAAACACAAAATACACGTTTTTGATAATGTTGTTCTGTTCCTCCCTATAGAGCTCTATTAAAGTGCTTTTAGTTCCTAAGAAGCTCAAAAAATCTCATAATCCAGAATTCTAGTAATGTCTTTTCGTTTCTCAATATAGGGTACTTTTTATCCATTACAGCACTTTTTTTGCGTAACAAGCTGAAAAACACTTTTTTTTTTATGTTATTCTGTTTCTCTATAAAGCGTGTTTTTCATGTTTCTGGAAATATCGTTTCGTTTCCCCATAGACCATTTTTTTTTTTGCTTCATTTTGGCCTTTTGGTAACTAACAATGTGAAAAAAAAAAACATTTATAATACATGTTTTTTGGTAATGTTGTTCATTTTCTCCATATAGAGTGCAATTCATGTGTTCTATCGTTTTTGTACCCAAAACATAGAACCCATATTTCTCGTTTTCCCATATAGCATACTTTCCAAGCATTTTTGCGTCTTTTGAGTGTTTTTGTGAATGTTTGGCACCAGAACGCTAATAAGCATGGAAAGCACCCTATATGGTAATAGAAAACAACATTACCAAAAACGTGTCTTTTAAGTGTTTATATATATATATATATATATATATATATATATATATATATATATATATATATATATATATATATATATATATATATATATATATATATATATATATATATATATATATAACGCTAAAAATCATGCAAAATACCTTTTATGGAGAAAAGAACGCCATTATCAAAAAAGTATGAGTAGCACTCTATATGGAAAAACAAAACATTACCAAAAACGTGTATTTTGAATGTTTTTTTTTTTTTTTTATTGTTAGGTATCGGAACAACAAAATTCATGCTAAGCCCCTTATATCTGGAAACGAATTGACATTACAAGAAATATATCTTTTGTGTGTTTTTGTGTATGTTAGGTACCATAACGCTAAAGAAAAAAAAAAAAAAAGGAACACAGAAACCACTTATATGAAAAATACATTACGAAAATTGTGCCTTTTGAGTCTTTCGAGCTACTTACTCGTAGGTAACAAAACGCTAAAAACGCATGCAAAACACCTTTTATGTAGAAAAAAAGAAACAAGAATTTTAAATGTTTTTGAGCTTGTTATGTAGAAAAACGACAAAAAGCATGAAAAGTAGCCTACAGGTGGAAACGAAAAGACACAATGAGAAACTTGCATTATGAATGTTTAGGTACCAAAACAGTAAAACGCATGAATAGCACTCTATATGGAAAAACAGAACATTATCAAAAACATGTATTTTGAGTGAATTTCACATTGTAAAATAGGAAAACGCCAAATGAAATGTAAAACACTCTTTATTTAGGGAATTAAACGATATTTCCAAACGTGTCGTTCGAGTGTTTATGAGCGTGTTAAGCGGCCCCTAGACGTTCAATATTATTGCGCAATGTGGGTTGCACAGTATTTTGACGGTGGCCCCTAGACGGTCAATATTATTGTACAATATTTTGGTTTGTGCAAAAGATTGTACCGTATGGAGGCGATATTGAAGATTGTGCAATATATTGCGCAATCGTGAGCACAGACATACAACCACATTGTGCAAACAGTCAGTCCCTGCCAGAACTTCATAACGTCAACATGTTGACTGACTCAGAATTGTGTTGTGTGATGATTGCTGTGGCAGCAAGTCGTAAGGAAGGGAAGAAAAAAGGCTCGCAGAAGGGTAGAAAATGGGCCAAACAATGGTTTATTGATAGGGAGAAGTTCACCCACGAAAAATTGCTCAATGAACTGAGAGTAAATGAACCAAATGATTTCCGCAACTTTTTACGAATGAACGGAGAATTATTTGATGAACTCCTTGCTTTGGTTGCTCCTGAAATTCTGATACGCGTGGTTGAGGAGAGAGACAAACACCTCACACGACCGCTGGAGAGAGACTGACAGGATATTGCGCAATATAGCCAACAGACGACACAATATTATCCCGTTTGCGCAATATATTTTTAAGTTTTTGAAAATCACACAATATATTGCACAACCTTTCAATATTGCCCACACACGATCAATTA
Organism: Scylla paramamosain; assembly: GCF_035594125.1. Classification (NCBI taxonomy): domain Eukaryota; kingdom Metazoa; phylum Arthropoda; class Malacostraca; order Decapoda; family Portunidae; genus Scylla; species Scylla paramamosain. Next base: position 22,173,030 of record NC_087159.1, on the reverse strand, counting down.
TATTGCACAAACCAAAATATTGCATTTCACCAAAACGCTGAAATGCATGTAAAGCACTTATATGGGAAAACTAAACATTACCAAAATCATTTTTTTTTTATTTATTCTTTTTAGCTATTTACGCACACAAACGCTAAAACGCATGTAAAACGTTCCCAATGGAGAAACAATACTACGAAAAATAAACTTTTGGGTGCTTTAAGCTTGTTAGGTAGAAAAAACAACAAAATGCATACAAAGTTCCTTATAAGGGGAAACAAAAAGACATTACGGGAAACGTGAATTATTAGTGTTTTTGAGTTTCTTAGGAACCAAAATGCAAAATGCATGAAAAAGCACTCTATATGGAGAAATATATGCAAAAACGAGTATTTTGAGTGTTTTTGAGCTTGTTAGGAAGATAAATGCCAAAGTGCATGCAAAGTACCCTATATGGGGAAAAGAAAATAGATTACGAGAAACGTGTATTATGAGTGTTTTTTTTAACTTCTTAGGTACGAAAACGCGAAAATACAAGAATAGCATTCTAAATGGAGAAACAGAGCTACATTACGGAAAACATGTATTTTTAACGTATTTCATATTTTTAGGTACCAAAACCCCAAAATGAATGAAAACACCCTATTTGGGAAAAAGAAAACGAGATTTCTAGAAACGTGTCTTTTGAGTGTTTTTGGGCGTATTAGGCACCAAAAGGCTAAAACCATGGAAATCATCGTACATGTAAATACAAAAAAAAAAAATAAATAAATAAATAAATAAATAAATTTAAAAAATAAGAACAATGTGTCTTTTGCGTGTTTTGAATTTCTTAAGTACCAAAATGATAAAACGCATGTAAAACACCCTTTATGGAGAAAAAGAATAACATTACCAAAAACAAGCTTCTTAGGTACCAAAACACTAAAACTAATGAATAACACACTTCATGAAGAAACAGAACAATATTACCAAAAACGTGTATTTTAAATGTGTTTCACATTGATAGGTAGCAAAACGCCAAAATTCCTGCAAAGCCCATTGATTGGGGAAAATGAAACGAAAATGCATGCAAAACGCCATATATGGGAAAACGAAAGGACATTACGAGAAACGTGTATTTTAAGTGTTTTTAAGTTTCTTAGGTACCGAAACGCTAAAACGCCTAAATAGCACTCTTTATAGAGGATCAGAACATTAACAAAAACGTGATTTTGAGTGTTTTTCACTTGTTAGGTAGCGAAATGCCAAAATTCATGGAAAGCATCTAAAATGAGGAAACAAAAGGATATATTTATTTATTTATTTTTTTTATTTTTTTTTTTATTTATTTATTTATTTTTTTTAAGCTTCTTAGGTACCATTAGGCAAAAAAGGCATAAATAGAACTCTGTGGACAAACAGAACAACATTATCAACAACGTGTATTTTGAGTTTATTTATTTATTTTTTTTTCATATTGTTAGGTACCAAAACAAAATTAATGCAGAGCCACCTATGGTGGGAAATGAAACATTAACAAAAACGTGTCTTTTGAGTATTTTTGAGGAACAAAACGCTAAAAAGCATGGAGTGCTACATTTATGAGAATACAAAACATTACTAAAAACTCTCTTTTTAGTGTTTTATGTACCAAAACGCTAAAACGGATGCAAAAAAACCCAATATGAAGAAACAGAATATTACCAAAAAAAAAACGTGCATTTTGAGAGTTTTTGAGCTTGTTACCTACAAAAACGCGAAAACATGCAAAGCACCGTATATGTGGAAACGAAAGAACATTACGAGAAACGTGTATAATGAGTGTTTTTTTTTTCAGCTTCTTGGGCACCAAAACGCAAAAACGAGCAAATAGCACTCTTTATGGAGAAACATAAAAACATTATCAAAAACGTGTACTTTAAATATTTTCCCATCATCATGTGCCAAAAAACCAAAATACATGCAAAGTATCCTATATGGGGAATGGAAAGAACATTACGAGAAATGTGTATTATGAGTGCTTTTGAGTTTCTTAGTTACCAAACACTAAAACACATTGAGACTACTATATAGAAAAAAAAAAAAAAAACATTAACAAAAACATGTATTTTGAATGTTTTTCACAGTACACAAAAAGACAAAACTCATGCAATGCCCTTTATATGAGGGAACAAAACGACATTATACAAAACGTGTCTTTTCAGTGTTTTGGAGTGTACTATGCACCAAAACATTAAAAATATATGAAAAACATATTTAAGATTCAGGCTCATGACATTAGGGGCATCACCACATCTGCACTTTTCAGGAAGAACAGGTCCATCCTTTCCATCTTAGAAGCAGCCTGCTGGAAGACCCACTCCATGTTTGTGGGCCACTACTTATGAGACATTTAGAAGCAAGAGAAAGATGTCTTCGCCTTGGGACCAGTAGTTGCTGCTGGAGACTTGGTAGCTTAATTTCCCTCTCAGCATATCCATCTTTCAGGATGGCAATTGCCTTGTCAGGATCTGGTTAGTTGATGTCATGACAGTTTCTGTGACTTAGGGCCATATTATTAGATTATTCTTCCGCATGGAATCTTTTTTTTGTCGTCATAAAAGTGGTACCATTAACCCTTACCATCCAGAGATGTACAAATACATCCAGGTAGCTACATGCTCCCATCTGGGGAGGTATATAAACGTCCTTTTTCAGTTTAGCTTACCATTGACCTAGGACATTTTCTGGCAAAAAAAATGTATGTCGGTAGCTTGAGATATCATTTTGCAGACAAGAACATAATTATTTTCCCATGACAATTTTTCTTGTGCTGACAAAACAATGATCTATTAGGATGGCTGATTTTGCAAAAGCAACAGGATTGTGGCCAGTGCACTTATATGCCATCATAACATGTGGTTTCAGTATTACTAGAGTTTTCAGATACCTCTTTACACCATGATCATGTGTTTGTGTGTGTGTGTGTGTGTGTGTGTGTGTGTGTGTGTGTGTGTGTATTTACCTAGTTGTGCTTTATGGGAAAAGAGCTAAGCTTGTGCTGTCCTATCTCCATATCTTTTAATATCCAACTTAGCCTTGAATCCATGTATACTTTCTACATTTACTATCTCCTCATCCATACTGTTCCATACATCAGTATGGGAAACTATACTTTTTGACATCTCTTCTACAAGCACTCCTCTTCAGCCTCTTTCCATGTCCTCTAGTGTCCCATGTATCCCAGACCATTAAGTCGCTCCGGTCCACCTCCTCTACTCCCTCATATGCTTTATATACCGCAATCAAGTCTCCCCTTTCTCTCCTCTTTTTCAACATTGGTAGATATATCCCTGCCAGTCTCTCTTCATATGACAAGTCCCTGATACTTGGTACCATCTTCGTAGTTGCTCTCTGAACTCTCTCCAACTTCCTTATATCCTTTTTCTTGTATGGCGACCACACTACTGCTGCATATTCTAGTCTAGGTCTTATCAGCGACACGATCATCTTCCTGACCATCTCTTCATCCATATATGCATGATATATATATATGGCCTGCCTTATTCTTCTCAACAAGTTATAGGTTTTTCCTGTAATTTTGCTAATGTGTCTCTTCGGGGTCAGGTTCCCAGTCACTGTAACACCGAGATCCTTTTCCTCTCCTGCTCCACTCAACCTTACACCATTCAACACATAATTTCCTTTTACTCTTCTTGTACTTTTTCCAAATTCTATTACTTTACACTTCTTTAAATTAAATTCCATTTCCTTTCTATAACTGTACTCTGATATCTTGTTCAGGTCTTCTTGTAATGTTCCACAGTCCTCTGCACTCTCAACTTTCTTCAGCAACTTTGTATCATCCGCAAAAAGGCTCATGTAGCTGTTCACACTCTCCGCCATATCATTTATATAAACTGCAAACATGATTGGTGCAAGTACTGAGCCTTGGGGTACTCCACTTATGACTTCCCTCCATGATGATTTATGATCTTTTACCACCATTCTTATTTCTCTGTTTGTCAAGAAATTTTCCATCCATCTCAGCAGCCCCCCCTTATCCCACCATTATGCTTCAACTTCCACAACAATTTCCTGTGTGGCACTTTATCAAAGGCCTTCTTCAGGTCTAGATAAACACAATCTGTCCATCCATTTCTTTCTTGCATTATATCCACCCCTCTAGAATAAAAACTCAGTAAGTTTGTAACACACGATCTCCCTCTCCTAAATCCAAATTGTTGCTTTATTATCACTTCATTTCCTTCTAGGTACTGCATCCATTTATCCTTCACCAATCTTTCACACACTTTGCACACCACACTTGTTAGAGACACAGGTCTATAGTTTAAGGGCTCCTTTTTACTACCACCTTTGTAGATTGGCCCTATGTTGGCTCTCTTTCATTCAATTGGGACTCTACTTTCAATTAGGGAGCTCTCAATAATATTATGTATTACCCATGTCAACTGCTGATTGCACTCTTTTAGTATCCATCCTGACACTCCATTAGGTCCAGGGGCCTTCCTAATGTCTAGTCCCTCCATCTGTTTCTGGACATCCTCTTAAGTCACTTGGATTTCCCCCAGACCCATTTCCTCACTCATCTCACTCTGCCACACAAATGTTCTCTCTTTTGTGAATACTGATTGAAAACTCCTGTTTGTTATCTCTGCCAATTCAGCCAGGTCTTCAAACATTTGACCACTCACCTTCAGTCTGCTTATTCCTTTTCTGTTTTTCATTTTGCTGTTCACATATCTGAAGAATAGTTTTGGTTCCTCTTTGCATTTGTCCATAACATCTTTCTCATAATTTTTCCTTCCTTCTCCAATAACCCTTACATATTCATTTCTTGCAGTTGTGTAGTTTTGCCATAGCTCCTGTGTATTTTTCCTCTGCCATTTATTGCATGCAGTTTCCCTCTCCTCCCTAGTTATTTCACATCTTCTGTTATACCAGTCATTGTTATATCTTCTCTTTGTCTCTACTTTCGGTACATTATCTTTTCACTCCCTCTTCATAAATATTGATGAAAGCTTCCCACTTCTTTTGCACATTACTTGCTGTGATAAGTGTACTCCAGTCCGCTTCACCAAAGTATCTCCTCATTTGTTCAAAATTTGACTTACCATAATTAAATCTTTCACTTTTATAATTTTCGCATCTACTTTCCTCTCTTTTTTTCTTTAATACAAAACCTTATCATGACATGGTCGCTTTTTCCTAGTGGACAATTATAGTTCATGTCTTCTATAATATCTGCTTCTTTTGAAAATACCAAATAAAGTCTTGATGGCTCCTCTCCTCCTTTGTATCTAGTGTTTTACTCAACCCACAGTGTCATAATATTGTTCATTGCCAGTTTCAGAACCTTATCTCCCCATGAGTCTTCTCCTCCTCTTGTGCTCCACTCCTCCCAATTTATCTCTTTACAATTAAAATCTCCCATTATAGCAATTTTGTTGTTTCCTTTAATTTTCTTTACAAGCCATTCTTTTGTCTCACTCAGCAACTGTTCATGCTCTTGTCTATTCCAGGTTTTTGTTTTTGGTGGGACATACACCACTGTGACATATTGTATTCCTCTTCTTCCATTTATTAGTTGTAAGTTTAGGCCTTCCACCAAGCCTTCTGCCTTTTCCACACTCTCCACCCTGATACCCTTTTTAGCAAGCATCATCACTCCACCTCCTCCTTTTCCACATCTGTTTCTTATCCACAAATTTTACTTTCCCCCTCCTAAATTTGGCGTCTCTGAATCTCTTAGTTTAGTTTCTACCATTGCCATGATGTCTGGTTTATTTGCTTTTATAAATTCATTCACTTCATCCATCACTGAAACTAAACCATCCACATTAGTGTATGCCACTATCCATGTCCCTCCCTCTCTTACAGCTGTGCCTCTGCACCCCTCACTCTTCGCATGTACTGCTTCCTCAACCTTAGGTCCATTACTCTCCAGAAAAAAAATTTGTGTGTGTGTGTGTGTGTGTGCGTGTGTGTGTGTGTGTGCACGTATATATATATATATATATATATATATATATATATATATATATATATATATATATATATATATATATATATATATATATATATATATATATATATATATATATATATATATATATATATATATATATATATATATATATATATATATATATATATATATATATATATATATATATATATATATATATATATATATATATATATATATATATATATATATATACACATACATATATATGGCACTTATATGGCATCATAACATATGGTTTCAATATTACTAGAGTTTTCAGATACCTCTTTACACCATGATTATGTGTTTGTATATATATATATATATATATATATATATATATATATATATATATATATATATATATATATATATATATATATATATATATATATATATATATATATATATATATATATATATATATATATATATATATATATATATATATATATATATATATATATATATATATATATATTTACCTAGTTGTATTGCACAGGGCATGAACCAAAGCTCATGCCCTGTGTCCATAACCATATTCATCTAGTTTCTCTTTAAACATGTGTACACTGTTTGCCACAGCCACCTCTCCCTTTAAATTATTCCAGATATCAATAGTTCAATACGGGAAGCTGCATTTCTTGGTGTCACTTGAACAACTACTCTTCTTTATTTTCTTCCCATGCCCCCTCATCTGTCTCCCTCCCTCCTTTATCTGTGGTACTAAGTCATTTTTCTCTATTCTTTATATATTTTTACTAATTTGTACATTGTTATCAGGTTTCCTTTTTCTCTTCTCTTGTAGTGTTGGTAATCCTATCTCTTCGAGTCTTTTTTCATAGTTTAAGTCTTTCAATTCTGGTTCCATATTTGTTGCTATCTTCTGTATTCTTTCCAATTTCCATATTTTTTTTTCTATGTGGAGCCCTTTAGTCCCTTACTTTAGTCCTCCTTCATTCTCTAACTTCCACATGAGACTTCTGTGGGGAACTTTATCAAATTCCTTTTTGAGATCCAGGTATACCACATCAACCCATTTGTCCCTCTCTTGCACTCCATCTATTACTCTTGTATAAAAGCTCAGTAGATTTGTGACACAGGATCTCCCTTTCCTGAAAGGAAATTGCTTTTCAGTAATTATCTTTTCATCTCCTAAATATTGTACCCATCTATCTTTAATTGCTATTTCAGAAAGCTTGTTTATAATACATGTTAATGTCACTGATCTGTAATTTAATGGTTCCAGGTTCCATTTTATTTTCTCCTTTGTACACTGGGAGTATGTTAGCTCTTTTCAACTTCCTTGGTACTATTCCTTCTTTTAACAAGCTGTTGATTATATCTTATGTGGGTTCCTCCATTTCTTCTCTGCATTCTTTTAGTATCCATCCAGTACTTCTGATGCTCTTGTTTACATAACACATGTCATTCAAGTTGCTCTTGATGCTGGTTATCAATCTAGAGTAATTTCACTTGACTTTAGCTCTGCATTTGATCATGTTAACCACAAGGCCCTCCTGTCTAAAGTCAGATCTCTTGGCATTGGTGGCTGCTTCCATCAAATTATTTCAGAGTTCCTAACTGATAGAAAGGAGCATGTGGCTCCTCCACCATCTGACTACTTCATGCCACGTATTAAAATCCTTCGCAATGATGTTTTCCATGCCCTCGCTGGCCTAAACCCTCAGAGGGCTTATGGACCTGATGGGGTCCCTCCTATTGTTCTCCGAAACTGTGCCTCCATGTTTGCACCTTGCCTAGTCAAACTCTTTCAGCTCTGTCTGTCAACATCTACCTTTCCTTCTTGCTGGAAGTTTGCCTACATTCAACCTGTTCCTAAAAAGGGTGACCGTTCTAATCCCTCAAACTACCGTCCTATTGCTTTAATATCCTGCCTATCTAAAGTTTTTTAATCTATCCTCAACAGGAAGATTCTTAAACATCTATCACTTCACAACCTTCTATCTGATCGCAAGTATGGGTTCCGTCAAGGCCGCTCTACTGGTGATCTTCTGGTTTTCCTTACTGAGTCTTGGTCATCCTCTTTTAGAGATTTTGGTGAAACTTTTGCTGTTGCCTTGGACATAAAAGCTTTTGATAGAGTCTGGCACAAAGCTTTGATTTCCAAACTACCCTCCTACGGTTTCTATCCTTCTCTCTGTAACTTCATCTCAAGTTTCCTTTCTGACCGTTCTATTGCTGCTGTGGTAGACGGTCACTGTTCTTCTCCTAAATCTATTAACAGTGGTGTTCCTCAGGGTTCTGTCCTGTCACCAACTCTCTTCTTATTGTTCATTAATGATCTTCTAAACCAAACTTCTTGTCCTATCCACTCCTACGCTGATGATACCACCCTGCACTTTTCCACGTCTTTTCATAGACGTCCAACCCTTCAAAAAGTAAACATATCACGCAGGGAAGCCACAGAACGCCTGACTTCTGATCTTTCTAAAATTTCTGATTGGGGCAGAGCAAACTTGGTATTGTTCAATGCCTCAAAAACTCAAAACTGTCAAATCTATCAACTTGACACAACCTTCCAGACAACTATCCCCTCTTCTTCAATGACACTCAACTGTCCCCCTCTTCTACACTGAACATCCTCAGTCTGTCCTTTACTTATAATCTGAACTGGAAACTTCACATCTCATCTCTAGCTAAAACAGCTTCTATGAAGTTAGGCGTTCTGAGACGTCTCCGCCAGTTTTTCTCACCCCCCCCAGCTGCTTACTCTGTACAAGGGCCTTATCCGTCCATGTATGGAGTATGCTTCACATGTCTGGGGGGGTTCCACTCATACTGCTCTTCTAGACAGGGTGGAATCAAAAGCTTTTCGTCTCATCAACTCTTCTCCTCTAACTGACTGTCTTCAGCCTCTCTCTCACCGCTGCAATGTTGCATATCTAGCTGTCTTCTACCGCTATTTTCATGCTAACTGCTCTTCTGATCTTACTAACTGCATGCCTCTCCTCCTTCTGCAGCCTTGCTGCACAAGACTTTCTTCTTTCTCTCACCCCTATTCTGTCCACCTCTCTAACGCAAGAGTTAACCAGTATTCTGAATCATTCATCCCTTTCTCTGGTAAACTCTGGAACTTCCTGCCTGCTTCTGTATTTCCACCTTCCTATGACTTGAATTCCTTCAAGAGGGAGGTTTCAAGACACTTATTCATCAATTTTTGACCACTGCTTTGACCCTTTTATGGGATTGGCATTTCAGTGGGCATTTTTTTTTTATTGGATTTTTGTTGCCCTTGGCCAGTGTCCTTCCTACATAAAAAAAAAAAGTTATATCCAGTGTCCCACAAGGAAGTGTCCTGGGACCTATTCTTTTTATTATTTATACATTTGACATGTGGTGTGTGATTGAGTCTGATATGGTTGCTTATGCTGATGACACCACTTTATATGTGGTAATTCCTTTCCCTCAGGATAGACAGAGAATCGCTAATGTTCTCACTCGTGATGTCTCAAGGATTATGACTTGGTGGGGTATGAAACTAAACCCAAGTAAGTCCCACAGTATGGCTATTAGTCAATCAAGGACGCCTTTTCCTCCTCACCCTGATATTGTTGTCAATGGAGTGCCAATTCCAAATTGTTCCTCACTGAAGTTGCTTGATCCCTTGATCCCAAACTCACTTTTGAGCTGCACTTGCATTCACTTTTGTCATCAATCTCACAAAATGTTGGTTTATTGTGTAAGTGCAGTCAGATATATTCCTCTGATGATATTGTCAAAAGCTGCTTTTACTCTTTCATACTGCCTCATTTTGAGTACCGTCATTCTGTTTGGATTTCTGCAGCTGAGCCTAACTTAAAATTTTTAGATAGAGCACTCAACCAGATTAAATTTCTTCTCCCTAATCTTGAGATTAAACTTCGGCATTGTCGTTTGGTGGGGTCACTGTCTTATTTTTTTCAAAATTAAGTCTAATGTCAACCACCTGTTGTACCGTCATTTGCCTGCTCCCTTAGAACCAGCACGTGCTACAAGACACTCTGTGAACCTGAACGACCGTGCCTTGTCTGTAAATCAATGTAATACATCACAATTTTCCCAGTGTTTCATCCCAGCGTCCATCAGACTTTGGAATGCACTTCCCACTGAGATTGTCAATGCTAATAATTGTGAAATTTTAAAAAACTTGTGAATACCTTTCTTCTCTCTCAGCACTCTACCTACTAGATCTTTCCAAATCTTCCTATTCTATGCTCTCTTCCTGTTACTTAAACTTCAGTTATCAGTGAAGTGCCACCCACTGGGCCTTCGGGCTTATGCATTCATGCTTTCCGGTGGGTTGCCTTCATTGATTCATATGATAATAATAATAATAATAATAATAATAATAATAATAATAATAATAATAATATGATAATAATAATTTACTTGATCAGGTTCCATAGCTTTTCTAACATCCAGCTCTTCCAGCAATTTCTTAATTTCTTGTCTCTTTACTTGTATCTCCTGTATTCCCTCATTCTCATTCTTTTGGTGCCACAAAATTGGTTTCCTTTGTAAACACAGATTCAAAACTCTCATTCATTAGTTCACTCATCTCCTTAGTAGTTTCATAAATTTTTCCTTTTCAATTTGTTTATGTCATCCCTATGTTTCATTTTTCCATTTACATATCTGTAGAATAATTTGGGATCTTCCTTGCATTTTCTTACTATGTCACTTTCAATTTTTTTTCTTCTCTTCTTATTATACCATACTCATTCCTTGTCTTCCTGTATCCTTCCCTAGTATTTCTGTTCAGTTTTCTCATAATTTTCTTCCCTGTCCTTTTTCTTTTTTGCTTCTACACACCCGGCATTATACCATTCATGCTTCCCAATTTTCACTTTATAACTTGGTACAAACTGTTGCACCCCCCTCTCTATACTTGTTAAAAAATATCTCAATTTTCTTGCACTATGTTACCTTTAAATAGCTTTTCCAGTTAATTTTTCCATAAAATTTATTAAGCTCTGCAAAGTTTGCCTTAACATAGTTCTGTCTCCAATTTCTAAATTGTTCATTCCTGTGGAACACTTTTCTCCTGCAGTACTATTTCTTTTGTCACATGATCACTTTTTCCCATTGGACTCAGACAATGTATACTTGGTCTATTTCCTGTGGTTTTTCAATTGTGTAAGTTGAATTGTGATGGTTCTTCTCTGCATCTTATAGGTTCATTCACCAACTGTCTCATTGTATTCACTGTATTCATTGTGTGTGTGTGTGTGTGTGTGTGTGTATGTGTGCATGATCTAAAGGAGAATTATCAGATAATCTTGGGACAGTAAGCAAGCACACACGTGCACACACACACACACACACCACATAATGTAGTAGTTAGCATGCTCGGCTCACAACCAAGAAGGCCTGGGTTTCAATCCTGGGCGTAGCAAGGCAAATGGGCGAGCCTCTTAATGTGTAGCCCCTGTTCACCTAGCAGCAAGTAGGTACGGGATGTAACCCGAGGGGTTGTGACCTCGCTGTCCCAGTGTGTGGTGTATCAGTGGTCTCGGTCCTACCTGAAGATCAGTCACTATGAGCTCTGTGAGCTCTTTCCATAGGGGAACAGCTGGCTGGGTGACCAGCATACTACCATCGGTGAATCACGCACACACACACACACACACACACACACACACACACACATAATCATTGATGAAAATTATAAGGTAAGAAGATTTAAATATAGTAGAGCTGATTTTGAAAAAAATAAGAAACTACTTTGTTGCCGTGGACTGGAAAGACTTTGAAAATGCAGATGTTTAGGAAAAATGGGATGAATTTATAAGGATATATAATACTGTTGTAGAGAAATTTGTATCTAGAGGAGTAGCAAGATGTAGAAAGGGTAAGGAATAGTTCAATACAAAATGCAAAAAGTTAAATGCTTGGAATAGATGGAAGAAAAGGAAAACTGAGAGTAGATGGGAAGAATATAATGATGCTATTATGCTGAGATAATAAGAATGGAGAGAATTAACTATGAAAGAGATATAATAGAAAAGTGTATAAGTGAACCCAAACTATTCTATAGACATATTAATGGGAACAGAAAAGTTTTTTTTTCACTATCACTGTGCAAGGTGTGTCTGGGCTTGAGTTGCTTTCATAATGTTGCTGCTCATTGGCCTGGAAGTGTCAGTGAAAGCAGAATTTTTAAGAATTGTCAGCTTTGGGATACAATCTTAATCCTAGACACCATTACTTGGAGATGCTGCTTATGCACCGAAACCATTTGTAATGAATGCCCATGAGAGCATATAACACTAGCTATTCTCAGATAAAAGTAATTGAACGAGCATTTGGTGTACTAAAAAGATCTGGGTATTTTGGTATGAAATTTAGAACAGATTTAGACACCACTAAAGCCATCATTGTTGCATGTGTGGTGATGTATAACATAGGTATTAGAAGTTGATTGATTTTGCCACATGATGAGGAAGATGTCATTTTAAATGATGTTCCCAACAGAATGGATGTACAAGTACTTGAAAATGAACAAGGGAGACAGAAACAGGAACAAATAATCAGGGATAATCAGGAACAAATAATCAGAATAAACAGGAACAAATAATCAGGAATACCTCTATAGTATACACTGTAGAGGTGAAGTGTGCCTTGCTAGGAAATAATTTGTAAGAGATAAGTACCTTTATTATTGGAAAGAAATAATATTAATTCTTTGCATTGTTTTATTTCTTTTTACTGACTGCAAGATACATAGGTATTGATGTGTATTATATATTTTTGTAATGTCAAGACTGGTGTGGATGTGAACAGGCTAAGGTGGCTGTAGAGAATAAAGGTAAGGGTTGAATGAAAGGATTGAAAGTCATGAAAGATGCAAGGAAAGCAGAATACAAGCAAAAAGAGTTGTGTATGATACTAAAGGGATGGGTGATGAAAGATGGGGACAAAAGTTAACAGAGAATCTTCAAGAAAATAAGACAATGTTTTGGAAAGAAGTGAAGAAAATAAGAAAAGCACCATATAGTAGTGAGTAAAAGATGAAAGCAGGGGATGGTGGGATGAAGAGTATTTCAAGAAACTGGTAAGTATGGAGCAGGAGACAGTATCTCAGATTTAGGTATTTGGGAGAGATATTAAGAGTTTATGTACTGAGGGAGTTAAATGAAGCATGTATAATGAAGGTGGAGGTACAGGCAGTAGTAAGGGAGATGAAAAGTGGAAAAATACCAGGACTGGATGAATGTGCAGTTGAGTGTTTGAAGGCAGGTGTGGTCAGTGTCATAGAGTGGTTAGTGCATACCACTCTAGCCCCTTGTCCCCCAATGGAGAAGAAAAAGTACTCCTGCACTCACTTAGTCCTGCTACTACAGAGGGGGTACAAGAGAGAGGGTGGGGTGGCAACATACATACATACATATACACATACATACATACATGCCCACTGCCTCATGCACACTGTGAGCTGATGCAATGACACTTTTCTGAAAATTCTAATGACTAAACCATGGGGTCTGGATGAATATGGAATTACTTTATTGTCAAGAGCAACTCTTCTACTAAATACTGGGTGAGACTCAAACTGAATGAACAATGGGAAGTAAGAAAAATTATGTAGGGAATATGAGTGACTCTACGTGAATGAATGATATACTAAGGAAGATGCAGGCTGGGCTACACATACGATACATGTCTAATTCTCGTCCCCAGCCGGTCTCTGTTCTGATCTCTCTCTCCTTCCTTCATTCCCTGCTTTGTACTCTCAATTCTTCTTTCATTTGTTCTTACTTCACTGCTTGCAACAATATATGCATATACACTTGTAACACTATAATAAATTAAGGATAAAACAGCAAACAAATATCAACCCATGTCATTACAATGATTTCCTCATCAAAAAATTTATTTTTGTACATAGTATACCAAATACAATATGATGGGTGTAAGTTTATACAGGGTGTCCAGTGAGGAAAATCACATATTAACATAAATTAAAGATCAGGTAATTCCAAGTTAAAAAGACTCAGCAGATTAAATGTTTTTAGCATCAAGGTTCAGAAATCACAGGACATTTAAATAAGATTGACTAGTAAATAGCACGGGAGGCAGGAAGGGCAGCAGTGGTGGGGACTGCCATCTTGAGGAGATTATTTGATTTCACATCAGGATTTTTGTAAATAAAGAGATGAATGAAACTCAAGAAAGTGGTGTATCATTGTAGCAAATAATAACTAAAACATAACAAACCTCCTATGGTAACAGCAATCAGTTGGATGTTGCAGGATGGGACTGTGTAGCCACTTGCCACTGATTCATGTCCATATTTAAATGCCCTACAATCTCTAAACTATGGAATTAAAACCATTTGACCATAGAATGTTTCAGACTTAAAATGATGACTTAATCTTTAAGTTTTGTAAATTTTCTTTACAAGACACCATACATTTATATGAGTATCTCTCTCTCTCTCTCTCTCTCTCTCTCTCTCTCTCTCTCTCTCTCTCTCTCTCTCTCTCCAAATTACAGATCAGCTTCATGGAAACTGTATCATGTCTTAAAAAGTAGCGTGCAATAAGAACAAAGGGCTACCTGCTACCAAAGTCAATGTGAACAACAATATTGAATAAGACTGGCCAATCATAATTTTGCATAGTGATCCATTTCTCACTTATTCACTTATATCGAAAGAATAAAGAATTAATTAAATAATGCATTTTCTGTTGTAACATTATTAATGATAATACAAGTAGTACTAATTGACATGTGTAGTTTGTGTAACATTTCCACCATCCCTTCCCTCTACAAATGTAATAAACTATTATTTCTATCACATCCATTCATTGTTTACCATTACATAATGTAACAAACTATGATTAATAATATTATACCATGTAGCATCAAATGACAGTCCTTAAAAATTCTAATCTCTAGGAACAATTGTGACTGGTTTGGAAATATTTTGTCATGAAGGTTTTGACTTCAGTTTATCAGTACTGTAAGAGCAAGAAACCACAATATTCTTGAGGCATCCAATCTTCAATACAAAGAGTGCAAAATGTAGTTTCATGACGTATTTTTAAGCATTATATAATAAAACAAATGTGCATAATATAAAATTAAGATGAATAATGGTTTTCTAAGTAGTGTAGTTAAGGTAAGATAGCATGGATGGATGCTTAGTGGTAATCCCTACCAATGCCAACATATGAGATTTTGAGAAAAAAACAAAAAAACTTAGGCCAAAGGATTAAAAGTGGCTTGCTTTTTTTTGGGACTTGACTTTAATATCTTCAAAGTAGACCTCTTGTGCCTCTTTGCACTTGATCCATTGGTTCTTTCCCTTTCATTGTTGAAAACATTTCTGGAAGTCCTGATCTGGAATGGCTGCAGGGTACATCATCATATTCTGCATAATATCTTGTCTTTCACATCAGGACCCTTTCACTGGTAGTTTTTACTAAGAGAACATCCAGAAACCACAGTAAGCTAAAGCTATGTCTGGATAGTAGGGAGCATGATGAACCTGAGGAATTTATTGTTTGGCCAAGAAATCCTGGATCAAATGCAAAGTATAGGCCAGGATCTATGGAAGGCAGGCAACTGGCAATTCTCTGGTCTATTCTTCATGCCTAATGCAGAATTTCTTTATCATGCACCAAATTATTCAGGTTTGCTAGGCTACCTACTTTCCATACATAATTCATTTTGATTTCTAGGTGTTCTCTAACCTGAAGATTCTACTGAAGGAGTTCAAATTTAAAAGCCAAGAAGTCATCTTACAGTACTTCCAGAAATGTTTTCATCACTAGAAGGATCAATGGGCCAAGTGTGTGGAGTCATAAGGAGATTACTTTCAAGAATATTAAAGTCCCAAAAAGGAAACTACTTTTTATTCCTTAGCTTAGAGTTAGGCACTTTTTTCACAAAATATCATAGTAACTATACAAATTAAGGTGTTCTACAATTTGTACAGTTATACAAACATGTTTCTAAGGGCTGTTGTGGTACAATCGAACTGTGGGTGCTTTGGGGGTTGAGGAGTTTTCAGGTGCATGGATTTGAATTCTGGAAATAGTCCGAGGGTAGGAAGAGCAGCCACTCAGGCTAATGATTTCCAAATGCCAAATCCAAAGTCATTCTTTAGGGACACCATCCTAGATAAACTACAGAAACCAATGTAGAACCTCTGCCCCCCCCTAAAAAAAAAAAAGAAAAAAAAATAATAAAAAAATAAATAAAAATAAAAATAAATAAATAAATAAATAAATAAATAAATAAATAAATAAATAAAATAATAAATAAATGAATAAATAAATAAAAAAAAGCACACACACACACACACACAGATATATATATATATATATATATATATATATATATATATATATATATATATATATATATATATATATATATATATATATATATTCAGCAAAATTCAACTCATTATAGTATTTTGTATACTGTTTTCTTTAGGTTTTGCCCATCAAACATTGATCTACTAGCCAACAGCATTCCCATACAAACGCTCCTTCATTCTCCAAACACAGCACAAAATCATGGTTACTCATCTAATCACAACATGGCTTGCTAGCAACTGGTGGGAAGGTTAATGCAATGCATGGGAAGACATAAAAAGGAGACCAATTGTAATGATATTCCAATTTCAAAATGAATAGAGTATGTATGTACATCTATGATTTAAAGTAAAAACCATAACAATGCTTTATTAATTTCCCAAGTCTAGCAAAGTAACTGTAATGCATTTCAATAAATTAATTCCTTCTTAAAATTAGAAGTATAAATATTTATCACACTTGCTTTGAAATAAAACTGAAATACTATATTTGGTACTATACAGTTTAACATACTATAACCCTGAAGTAGTAACACTTAGTTATTATTCACATGCATACAATATTTAGTTATAACTGACATTTACAGATAACATACTGATAAAACATCATACAACAAGGATCCAAGTAACCTTCACTCTTAAAAAAGTCCAGTGTTACATTATGTGAGGAGAGGCTCATATTCTGCAGACTGTTGATTCATTCTGTAAAGATATGAAAAAAAAAAATTAGAATTATCTGAAGATCTTGAAATTTTCTTAAAATTTCTAATAGGCTGCTTTTATACATTATTTTTTGGGTCTGGCTATGGTTAACCACAATATTGGACATTCTTCTGAATCCTCAACTGTCCAGTATAAAGGAATTCTGTTCCAATTTTGAAGAATAGAATCGAAGACTGTCAAAAGGACATAAATTTTCTGAGTAGAAGCATAAGCTTTGTCTCTAAAATCACAATTTTCCTTCTTCAGTTTCTACTACATACATGACAATTGAGGAGTTACATGGATTTCCATGTATGCACTGCACAGTCAGTATACATTGACTGAGCACTTGTGGGTGACTACTGTGCTGTGTGTGGTGATAGTAGATATTAGATAAGTTGAAAATAAAATATATACACTAATGACTCAACTGCAGTAAATTTTATTTATTTTTTTTTTTATGTAAGAGGGCCACTGGCCAAAGGCAACAAAATTATTAGGAAAAAAAAGTTCCACTTCAGAGGATAAGAGTCTGAAACCTCCCTCTTGAAAGAGTTCAAGTCATAGAAAGGAAGAAATATAGAAGCAGGCTGGGAGCTCTGGAATTCACTAGAGAAAGGGATGAATGATTGAGGATACCAGTTTACTTTTGCATTAGAGAGGCAGACAAAATAGGGATGAGTGAAAGTATGAAGTCTTGTGCAGTAAGGCCATGGTAGGAGAGGAGGCATGCAGTTAGCAAAGATCAGAAGAGTAGCTAGAGTGAAAATAGCAGAAGATAACAAGAGATGCAACATTGCAGCAATGAAAGAGGTTGAAGACAATTAGAGGAGAGGAGTTGATAGGACAAAATGGTTTTGATTCCACCTTGTTTAAAGGGCAGCATGAGTGCAACTGCAATACATGTGAGCTGTACATGGACAGATAAGGCCCCTGTACAAAGTTAGCAGCTGGGGAGGTGAGAAAAAGTGGTGGAGAGGACTCAGAATGCCTAACTTTATAGCTGTCCTAGCTAGAGATGAGATATGAAGTTTCCAGTTTAGATAATAATAAAGGACAGATTGAGGATGTTCAGTGTAGAGGAAGGAGACAGTTGAGGGTAATTGAAAAAAAAGGGATACTTATCTGGAAGGTTGTGTCAAATTGATAGAAGGAGGAATTGAGTGTTTGAGACATTGAACAATACCAAATTTGCTATGCCCCAATCAGAAATTTAAGAGAGATCAGAAGTCAAGTGTTATGTGGCTTCACTGTGTGAGCTGTTTAATTCCTGAAGGGTTGGACATTTACAAAAAGATGTGAAAAAGTGCAGGGTGGTATCATAAGTGTAGGAGTGAATAGAACAAGAAATTTGGTTTACATTATTGATGAATAACAAGAAGAGAGTGGGAGACAGGACAGAACCCTGAGGAAAACCACTGTTAATAGACTTACAGGAAGAACAGTGACTGTCTACCATAACAGGAATAGAATGGTTAGAAAGGAAACTGAGATGAAGTTACAGAGAAAAGGATGGAAGTGGTAGGTGGGTAGTTTGGAAATCAAAGCTTTATGCCAGATTCTATCAAAAGATTTTGATATATCTAAGGTAACAGAGAAAGTTCCACTAACATCCCTAAAAGAGGATGATCAAGACTCAGAAAGGAGAGCCAGAAAATCAATGGTAGAGCAGCCATGACAGAACCCATCATGGTAATTGGATATAAGGTGGTGAAGTGATAGATGTTTAAGAATCTTCCTGTAGAGGATAGATAAAAAAAAAAAAAAAAAAATTTAGAAAGGCAGGAAATCAATCAATCTAAAGGGTTAGAGTGGTCATCCTTTTTATGGAACAGGCTGAATGTAAGCAAACTTATAGCAGGAAGGAAAGGTAGTAGAAAAGAATTTGGCCAGAAAAGGTACAAGCACAGAGGCACAGTTTTGAAGAACAATAGGAGGGACCCCATCAGGTCCATAAGCTTTCTGAGAGTTAAGGCCAGGTAAAGCATAGAAAACATCACTGTGAGGAATTTATCTAGTCTGACGGTGTAGAAGAGGGAGGAACAAGCCCTGAATCATCCAAGGTAGAGATTTTAGCAAAGGCTTGATAGATGAGATGAAAATGATGCTATCAGTTTGAAATAAAGAAGGGAAAGATTAAGAAGTAAAATGACTAGAGATGTTTTTGACTAGTTGTCAGAAGTCATGAGGGAACACAAATCCAGAAAGATTTTGACATTTTCCATTAATTGAGTTTTTGGCTAGTTGGAGGATGGACTTGTCATGATTCTGGGCAGAAATATAAAGTGCATGAGATTCAGGTGATGGACAGCTCAAGTACATTTTGTGGGCCACCTTTCTGACATGTATAGTATGAGAACAGGCTGTGTTAAACCAAGGTTTAACACATTAAAGAATGAGGAATGTATGCTTCCATGCCCAACACTATCATCTCTGTTATGCGCTCAGCCCACAGCGACAGGTCTCTGACATGGAAGCAGTAGTCATTCCAAGGATAAATCAGAATATCTCCTCAGGTTCCCCCAATCAGCAGAAGCAAAATGACAGTGGCACCTCTGCTTTGGGGGGATCCTGAGAAGGAACTGGAGCAATAGGACAATATACAGATATGAAGTTGTGATCACAGGAGCCCAGCAGTGAAGACAAAGTGACAGCATATGCAGAAAGATTAGGGATTAGGAAAAGGTCAAGAATGTTGGGTGTATTTCCAAGACAGTCAGGATTATGAGTAGGGTGTTGCACTAATTGCTCTAGGTCATGGAGGATAGAAAAATTAAAGACTAGTTCACCAGTTTGGTCAGTGAAAGGAGAGGAAAACCAAAGCTGGTGGTGAACATTGAAGTCCCCAGGAGTGGAGATCTCTGCAAAAGGGAAGGGAGTCAGGATGTCCTCCACTTTGGAAGTTAAGTAGTCAAAGAATTTTTCATAGTCAGAGAGTTAGGTGAGAAGTATACAGCACAGATGAATTTAGTTTGAGAGTGACTCTATAGTCGTAGCCTGATGGTGGAAAATTTGGAAGATTCAAGAGTGTGGGCATGAGAGTAAGTGAAGTTGCTGCACATATAGATGCAACATCCAGCTTTGAACTGAAAATGAGAGTAGAGAAAGTAGGAGGGAACAGAGAAGAGGCTACTGTCAATTGCCTCAGACACCTGCATCTTAGTGAGAAAAAGATGAGGTTTAGTAAAGGAGAGGTGGTGTTCCAAATTAAAAAATTAGATCTAAGGCCATGAATGTTGCAGAACTTAATGAAGAAAAGTTGAGCGGCAGTGTCAAAATTACTAGGGTTGATACCAAAAGAGCAGTCTGACCTGGGGACATTTGTAGTCCCTTCCCCAGGTGGGGACTCCGAGGCTGGTGTAGTTGCCATAAAATTTTGAATTTTGAGTGAAGAGTGCATGTGTTACGTGCATGTTTTGTTGTGTGAAAGAAGAGAGTTGTCTTTAGAGGGCAGGCTGTGAGTTCCTCCTTGAATTGAGAGACACAATAGGAAACATTCAGTGAGGTCACAGCTGGGTCACTGGAAAATTCACAATACCCTCCCCCCTGATCTAGAACAAACTGGACCAGTGTTTCAGACCTCACTGGGAATAATGGTCATTTTGACAGGTGTCTACTGCCTCCTCCCTTTAAAGCATGGTATTGTATTAGTCATTAATGAATCAGAAGTGAAACTATACTGGCGATCAGTGCAGTTAAAGAAGAATATCCTGTGAGACAGTTAGAGCTGAAAACAGAAATAAAGTAAATGAGGCCAGGGCAGGAAATGGTGCTCAAAGGTAATCTATATGCCTAACTTTGTGGATGGAGAGGAAGAAGACTTCTTCATTCAATTTGAAAAAAACTGCGAAGTTGAGGGGATGGGATGAAGGTGATTGGGCATTACTGGTCCAATCTAAATTTGAGGGAAAGGCCAGAGAGGCATATGCGAGTTTGAGTGAGCAAGAGGCGAGTGATTATGAAGT
This sequence comes from Scylla paramamosain, assembly GCF_035594125.1. NCBI lineage: Eukaryota > Metazoa > Arthropoda > Malacostraca > Decapoda > Portunidae > Scylla > Scylla paramamosain. Next base: position 22,152,062 of record NC_087159.1, on the reverse strand, counting down.
GGTAAAGGAAGCGGCGTTGGGATCAACCCGTCTAAGTCCATGAGTGTACCCGGAAAGGTTCTGCAGGATCTGAAAATACCCAGGTGTTACTTATCTCGAGATGGCTCAGGAGATCAGTCTTAAACTGGACCGGTGGATGAAGGCTGAGGAAGCCACTACAGCTAAGAAGATAAAAGCAGTTATGCGGATGGAACAATTTATGAGCCAAGTGCCCCTCAGTTTAAAATATGAGCTCATATCACACAATGTGAAAGATGTGATGGAAGCTGGATGCAGGGCTGACAGATATTGTGAAATCCATGGGCTGAATAGAGGTGAATACCATGGAGGGAGAAAGTCATTCTCCAACAAAAGTGATGGTCATCAGAGATATAGGGATGACTGCCATATGAGTTCAACATCATTCCATTGACCAAGCCAGCCCCATCCTAACAACTATAATTTTCCCCACAATTACAAGCTGCCCCCACCATCCAATTACAATGTGAGGTCTATGCCACACAGGATTGGGCCCGGGAGCACTACCTATCACCAGAGGGGTAGTGGAAATGAAGGTGCAGTTAAGTGCCCTGAATGTGGAAGTAGTGGGCATAAGAAGTACCAGTGTCCGAAGGGAAGGCTGAAGCCAGTGGAAGCAGTGGCTGCCCAAAGGGACCTGGTGAAGTATGAGGAGAATATGACTGCAGAGATACAAGAGAACCCACAGAGGGATGAGGGCTTTGAGCATTTCACCAGTGAGGGCACAGTGAAGGTAGAGGGAAGTCCTGAGAAGTTGATCAGAATCCTTCAGGATACGGGAGCTAACCAAAGTCTGATCTTAAGTAGTATGCTCCCATGGAATAAGGAGACCAACACTGGCAGAGAGGTCTCATGCAAGAGAACAGGAGGCAAATTTAGTAGTCCCCTGGACTGTGGATACATCACTGGAGAGGTAACGGTTGGAGTGAAGGAGACACTGCCCATAGATGTAGTGGATATGCTGGTTAGGAATGACCTGGCTGGAGGCTGAGTTATCCCTAAACTTCAGATGGTAGACAAGCCTCTGATAGGGATGACAGAAACCACCATTCTGGCAGCAGCCAGAGGTGCCTGAATTGTTCCCAGTCTGTGCAGTGACCTGAGAGGGACACATGTCCCTCTCCAGGGACATGTTCCTGGAGGGGACACATGGATGCCGAAGGAGTAATGCAGGAGGACAAAGGTCTGGGCGTCCTATTTGAGGAACCTGATGTGAGTGCGAGTGATGAATGAGTTGTAGTCCAGGTGGAGCTAAACCTTGATTTTGTGGTAGAGAAGAGTGAGTTGATAAAAGCTCAGGAAAGTGATGAAAGCTTGAAGCCTGTTTGGAATGAGGTTAAAAGGCTGGGTGAGCTTGGCGATGAGTATGGGGGTTACTATGTGGATATAGGTGTATTAATGAGAAGTTGGAGGCCCCTGACAACCCCAACCACCGATCACTGGATGATGAAAAGGCAGATTGTGGTGCCACAGGTATAAAGGAAGAAAATATTGGAAATGGCACATGAGAGAAATCTGGCTGGACACCTGGGGGTCAGAAAAACGCTAGGAAAAATTCTGTCATTTTTACTGGCCTAGAGTGAGAGGTGATGTGAAAGTTTTGTAAAACTTGTGGTTTATGTCAGAAGGTGGGCAAGCTGAACCACGTGTTTCGCCCTGCCCCCCTTCACCCTATACCTGTGGTTGAGGAGCTTTTCAGTGATAGACTGTTTAGGTCCTTTATCGAGGACCAGGAGGGGAAACCCATATTTGCTGACTATTATGTGTATATCATCCAGGTTCCCTGAGGCCATTCTCCTCAGGAGTATAAACTCTAAGAACACTGTGAGGGAATTGGTGAAATTTTTCTCCTAGGTGGGAATTCCTAAGGTGTTGCAGTCAGATCAGGGAAGTAATTTCACTTCTCACACATTCAAGGAAGATTGAACAGAGACTGTCGAGTGCTTATCATCTCCAGTCTCATGGTTGTGTAGAAAGCTTTCACCAAACTCTGAAAAACACTCTCAGGATGTATAGTGAGGAGATGAGTGTTGAGTGGGATGAGGCCTTGTTCGCGTTGAGAGACAGTGTGCAAGAGTCAACAGGTTTCAGCCCATTTGAGTTAGTGTATGGGCACAAGGTGAACGGCCCTTTGAGGATGGTGAAAGAAAAGTGGTTAGGGGCAGAAGAGCTCCTAATGTGGTGAAGTATATGTCAGATTTCAAGGACAGATTAATGAGAGCTAGAGAAATTGCTCAAGAAAATGTGAAAGGTAGTCAGAGTGAGATGAAAGGCTGGTAAGACAGGAAGGCAAGGACCAATCTGGGGACAAGGTCTTAGTCCTTTTTCCCATTGCAGGGTGACCCTTTCAAAGCCAGTGGACCTTGGGAGATTGAGAGAAAAGTGAGTGATGTGAATTATGTTGTAAAAACTCCAGGGAGGAAGAAAAATAACCAGTTGTGTCATATAAACATGTTGAAGCCTTTTCATGAAAGGGAAGGAGAAAAGGAAGCTGAAGTAGATGAAGGATTAAAAACTGTGAATGTAGTAAATGTAACCACTGAGGCAGAAGAGGAGTGGTCTGAAGTGAAACTGAGTAGGTGTGAGGGAATGGTGCTAGAAAACTAAGCTGTGTTGGGGAATTTGAATGATAAATTGGGACACATGATGTTAGAAAAGAAGGAAAAGATTATGGAGATTGTTAAAAGATTCAGTTCTTTGTTCCCTGATGCACCTAGGAAAACAAATGTTGTGGTGCATGATGTAGATGTTGGGGAGGCTGAACCCATCAAACAATACATTTACATAGTTAACCCACAGAAAAGGGAAATCATGAGAAAGGAAGTAAAGTATATGCTGGAGCATAACTTGACTGAGCCCAGTGAAAGTTCATGGAGCTCACCATGTATACTGGTGCCCAAAACTGGTCAAGGGGGTTTCCGTTTTTGTACGGACTATAGGAAAGTTAACATGGTGACAAAACCTGATGCTTACCCTATCCCTAAAGTTGATGATTGTATAGATCATGTGGGAAATGCAAACTTCATAACAAAAATTAACTTACTAAAAGGGTACTGGAAAGTAGGACTCACTGAGAGGGTAAAAGCCATATCAGCTTTTGTCACCATGGATGGATTAAATCCATACAAAGGTCTTCCGTTTGGGGATGAAGAACAGTGGTAGTTCTTTTCTGAGATTGATGAACATAGTACTGAAGGGCTTGAAGGGATGTTCTGTGTACATAGATGACATTTTGTTGTACACTGAGAGTTGGGAGGGACATGTGCAGTTACTGGAGGAAGTATTTAGGAGGCTGGATGATGCCAACCTTACTGTCAACTCAGCAAAATGTCATTTTGTGCAAGCTGACGTGGAGTACCTAGGTTTCAAGGTAGGGAAAGGTGAAGTGAGAACTGTGGAAACCAAGGTTAAAGACATTGTAAATCTCCCTCCACCCACCAATAGGAAGGAGATACTGAGATTCTTAGGGGCCAATGGATATTACAGGCATTTTTGTAAAAATTTCTCTGATGTTGCCATACCACTGACCAAGTTGCTGAGTAAAAAGTCAAAATTTTCTTGCTATAAGCATTGTGAGGAAGCTTTTGTGGAGATTAAGAAAATGTTAATCAGTGCCCCAGTGCTGCACATGCCTAATTATGAAAAACCATTTGTATTGTATGTGGATGCCAGTCAGAATGATGTGGATGGTGTGTTAATGAAGGATCATGAGGGAGTTGAGCACCCCACAGGCTATTATTCTAAGAAGTTGTTGCCATATCAGAGGGCTTACAGCACCATTGAGAAAGGGGTTTTGGGCCTAGTGCTGAGTTTGAGTAATTTTGAAGTATATGTCAAAGAGACAGGGCAGCCTGTGCAGGTCTTCACTGACCACAATCCATTCATTTTCCTGCATAAAATGAAAAACACCAATCACAAGCTGATGAGATAGTGCCTTGTCTTACAGGATTATGACCTAGAGATTCACCATGTGAAAGGCAGTGAGAATGTAATTGCCGATGCCTTGTCTTGTGCCCCATCTAGTCGTGAGGCATCCTAATCAGGTGAATCACGCCTCTTTTGGGAAGGGGATGTCATGTTATTGACAGAGTTTACCTTGAAAAGGAACACATTTTCTTAATGTCCCCCATGTTCCGTTTACCTGCCTTTCAGACATTAAACTCATTCTTAGTGATAAGTTAGTATAAGCTTGTTAATCATTTTATATCATAATTTAAGTTCTCTATATGTTTGCATGTGTAAGGAAAGAAGTGTAACTGAGGTAGAAATATGTGGAAATGAGGGGAGCTTGAGTGGCCAACAACACATTCCAGAGAGGGGAAAGCAGAGCACCTTAGGCCTTGAGGTAGAATGGAAGGGAGGCATCTCTCAGGAGGAATTTTGGTGTGGAATGGTGATGGAGTGAGTGTATTTACCTAGTTGTATTTACCTAGTTGTATAATACAGGGTCCGAGCCAAAGCTCAATTAGTCCTGTCTCCATACCCGAATTTGTCCAATTTCTCTTTAAACATGTGCACACTCTTTGCCGCAACTACCTCTTCTTTTAAGTTATTCCATATTTCAACTGTTCGATGCGGAAAGCTGTATTTCTTAATATCTCCCAAACAATGACTCTTCTTTAATTTCTTCATATGTCCCCTTGTACGTCTATCTCCTTCCTCCACTTTTACAACTAGGTCATCTCTGTCTATCTTCTCCATGCCATTTACTAATTTGAACATTGTTATCAGGTCTCCTCTTTCCCTTCTTTCTTGCAGTGTTGGTAATCCAATTTCTTCCAGTCTTTCCTCGTAACTTAGGTCTTCCAATTCAGGTATCATTTTCGTAGCTGTTTGTATTCTTTCCAATTTCCTTATATCTTTCTTTTTGTGTGGAGACCATACCACTGCTGCGTATTCCAGTTTGGGACGTATCATGTGTGTTATGATTTTCTTCATCATTTCTTTGTCTAGGTAATTAAATGCCACCCTGATATTTGCTAGTAAATTATATGTAGAGCCAAATATTCCATTGATGTGTTTTTCTGGTGAAAGCGTGTCTTGAATTATTACTCCCAAGTCTTTTTCTTCTTTGCTCTTTGGTATTGTGATACCTCCCATCTTATACTCCCATGAAGGTCTCCTTCATGTGGCAGTATAAGCTTGATATCCAGGATCAGGTTAGTGAGTCTTTTGTGGTACCAAGAGCTCCTGTCTGTTGAAATTCGGTTGGTGAATTGTGCTGTTGATGCTGGCTTGAGAGGAGCATAGGTCAAACCGGCAGCCATTTTGTGAGTGGAGGCTGTGGTGTTGCCCTTGGAAGCTGGTGTTGTGGTGTATTGACGATTTTGGGTATGGTGTTATGGTGTTATAGGTGATCTTTGGTGATGATGATGATGTCTTGTGAGGTTTGAGGAGAGGAAACACGGGAATTATTGTTTGGGGATGCAGTGATGGCATCTGGGTAAATTCCTGCGGCTGAGAAAAATATTTCAGTGGCTGATGGAGGTGTAAACGGGTTCTGGCGTTGTGAGTAGAGACGGAAATGTCATATATTAACGTGTACTACCTCATTTTGTTTATGAATTACCATTGGTATTAATATATAATGTTGTAGCAGAATAATCTTGTTTTCTACCCCCCAAAACTGATCTGGTATTTGAGGTGATTCCTGGTGTGCTGTGGGTACAGTGAGAGGGTGTAATTCTAACGATTTCAGATAGGTTGGGTAGGCACTCCAAGCCTTAAAAAAATCCAGACCTTTAAAACTTTCTGGGATCAGTGTAACGTCCACTTTCTTGGAAAAATAACCAGGATTGTGACGATGACACTTGAAATGACTTCTACAAAAGTCAAGAAATGCAGAGATCAGCAAACTCTGGAAAATATACAAGAATAGTCAGGTTGCCACTTAACACACAATATTCTAATGCAAATTGTGTCTAACAGAGGTACATTAATCTGTTTCCAAGTCATGCCCTAACACAGAGGTGGGCTGCAACAAGCTACAGAGTAGGGCAGTATTAATACAGGGGAGAGAGTATGCTGATGCTAGTTAAGTGAGGAGAAAGGCAGGCTAAGGCCACCAGACACAGTGATGCAAGTTTAGTGAAGAAAAGAGTGGGCTGCAGCCACTGCTGCCATCAAACATAGTGATGTGAGTTTGGTGAGAAAGGTGAGCTGCAGCTGCTGTTGCTGCCATGCACAGTGATCTGAGTTTAGTGAGAAAGGCAGGCTGCATCCACAGCTGCTGCCATACACAATGATGTAAGTTTGGTGAGAAGGAAGGCAGGCTGTGGCTGCTGCTGCCACTGCCATACACAGCAATGTGAGTTTACTGAAGAAAAGGGTGGCTGAGGATGCCACTGCTGCTCTCCAGTGATATAAATGGTGAGTGTTCATCATCTGTGTGTGTAAACAATAGGCCAGCATGGTTTTTTCATGATAGTTACTGTACTCTTACTGTACTAGTTTTATTATTATCCTTTTGATGTTTTATGAACTTTCCTGTATTTGCTGCTTTCACTTATATGCATAAAAATATGAATGTTAAAGGTAGTCTGGAAATCTTTTATTTTAGTTTTTGAGGGCTCTGCCTCATTCTGGTCAGAAACAAAGTAATATTTTGCCAGTGTTTTCATTAAAACTAATGTGAATCATGCCTAATGAGGGGTGATAGTGAAACTGAACATCCACCCTTTGTGGTAACTTGACTATGTTTTCTAAGTAGGTACAACTGTGTAATCAATTTTTTTTTGCAATTTCAGTTGACTCGCATCTCCTGTTATTTAGAATAATGAAACTATGTTATAAAGAGAGATGGACAAAGCTAACCAAAGAAATATCTGATTCAATCTACAAGTTCATTACCTCAAAATTTTAAATTCATTACTGCTACTGCAATAAACTGCTTAGGAATTTATCTGAAGCTAATCATGACTGCAAAAAGCTAGCTACAATATTAAAACTAACTGAAGTTTATCATTACAGTGGAACCTTGGTTCTTGAACTTAATTTGTTCCTGAATACCGTTCAAAATCCGAAATGTTAAAAAAAACTGAAACTATTTCCCCTATAGGGATCAATGTAAAATGGATTAATCCGTTCCCAGACACCAGTCTACACTTTCTTAGTGGCTTATGACGAACACTCCCACAGCCAAGATGGCTGCTTCACAACATCTCCAGCTCACAAATTATTTATCTAGAAAGGATGTAATGAATGAACTTAGTGACACAGAACTTGTCAGAAGATAGTGTTTAGACCAATTTAATGAGGGAAACTTTACAAAGGGACACAGAGAGGAGCAGCCCACTTAATGCCAAAATGAAGGTGATCATAATACTTAAGACATCTTGGTGCTGGGCAAAGCCACTGGAAAAATAAAATTATGCAGCAGTGATGGCGTTGAGGATCATCAAGAGAGCCAAAGGATTCGTGATTACTCTTGAGCACCGAAAACTTTGTTTACATCGAGGCTTTTCAATGGGATTACATTTAACTTATTTCAAAGACTGAATTAGTCTCCTCTGTGTCTCTCTTCCAAATATATAAAAACGAAGTAGATATTTATAGAAACTATAAATCAGTAATAAACCGCGGCTTTTGATATGCCTTTTAATATTTGAAATCAAGTAACTCTGTCCTAGAACCTAATTATGATACCACAAACAAAGCAATAATGTGTTAAAAAATTTGTTCAAAAACCAAATTGTTCAAAAAGAGAGGCAACTGGTAACCAAGGTTCCACTGTACTTACTTTTTAAAGCCTTAAAACACATTTAATTATCTAGAAAGAAAGTAAGTAACACAAAGAGTGCAACACACCAAAGCCTCAGTGGATGCACACTTGCCATCACCTCATCTCCAGCTATTTTCTTAAAATAAAGCATCCCTACAGTGTGATTCATATCAAAGAAACACATTTTATTTTGTGAAGTTAAAAAGAGGCAAATTTAAAGAGACTGACTGAGTTGCAAATCTAAAAAATGTTGAAAAATGCAAAAATCATCTCATGGCATCCATAGGCCTAGTACTTCACAATGCACACACGATAATTTGTGATCACATTTAAATGCAGTTTAAATACCCATTTAAGTGCCCCCACTCACATTTTGTTGTTCAGTCAAGGTCATTGCAGGTGGGAGATGGTTGCAGAAACATATTAATAAAAAATAAATAAATAAAAAAGTTTACAAGGAATATTTTCTTTATGGTGGTGTATGGAAGTTTCCTCTCACAGCCTGGTGAGGAAGATCCTGTGTGTGTGTTTTACATGCTTAGAGAAAGGGAGGAAGTGATGCTCTCTCTTTCACCAACTTCTATGCCTGATTAGTGTTCATTCATTCCTTGCTTTTTGTTCTCTTTGACCATGATGGGTAAGAGGAAGTCTTACCTTACCCAAAGGAGCGAGGTACTGGCAAAAGCACGCCAAATATTAGCTAAGAGCAGAGAACAACATGAGGGTGAGTGTGCATCACCTGGTCTGTCCTTCCCACCACCTCACCTCCCACACCTCCTACTCCACATGCAAGTTAGGTTTTTGCCTCTGCTGTCCTGACTACTATTTCTGCTATATCTACTGTTGTACAATTACAGCCACTGCCTTCAACACCATTGTTTCCACTAGCAAGAGAATCTCTTAGTGAAGAGATCTAAAATTTTTGAGGGCAATGAGAAAATCTCATTCACTGGAGATGATGTTTTAATTTCAGTGGAGCAGCTTCAATCACTGATGCACAACATGTGTTGTCCCAAAACGTGTAAAAAGGTCTCTGGCAGCTTGACACTCACCAACAATCACTGGACCACATTCATCAGTATGGCACACCCTTGTTGTAAAAATGGTGTGTAATGTTCTATCTAAGAGATTCCAGATGCCAACAAAACAAGTCATCTGTCAGTGCAATAGGAATTGAGGCTCAAAATGATTTACAACTCAAAACAAATACATTATAATACTTAGTACCTAAAAACTTCTAGTATTATATAGCAATATATGGATGAAAAATGTGTGAGCATTCCTTTAAACTTTAAAGCCCTGCATCTCAAAACAAACTTATTGCACTATGGACAGAGTCAGGTCAGATGACAACCTCTCTGCCATTATCCCTTAACTACACACATACACACACACACACATATGGTTTGGTAATATATATATATATATATATATATATATATATATATATATATATATATATATATATATATATATATATATATATATATATATATATATATATATATATATATATATATATATATATATATATATATATATATATATATATATATATATATATATATATATATATATATATATATATATATATATATATATATATATATATATATATATATATATATATATATATATATATATATATATATACAATATATAATATATATATATATATATATATATATATATATATATATATATATATATATATATATATATATATATATATATATATATATATATATATATATATATATATATATATATATATATATATATATATATATATATATATATATATATATATATATATATATATATATATATATATATATATATATATATATATATATATATATATATATATATATATATATATATATATATATATATATATATATATATATATATATATATATATATATATATATATATATATATATAATATATATATATATATATATATATATATATATATATATATATATATATATATATATATATATATATATATATATATATATATGAAAAGAGAGAGAGAGAGAGAGAGAGAGAGAGAGAGAGAGAGAGAAGAGAGAGAGAGAGAGAGAGAGAGAGAGAGAGAGAGAGAGAGAGAGAGAGAGAGAGAGAGAGAGAGAGAGAGAGAGAGAGAGAGAGAGAGAGAGAGAGAGAGAGAGAGTCAGAGGTCAGAGGTCTTGTAGGACAAGAGGAGGGAAGATGTGTCCGGAAGGGAGGAGGAAAGAGGAAGGGGGGAGATAGGTGTGAGTATGTTGGAATGTCAGGTCATGCTGAAATGAGAGAGGTGAGGTCGAGGCGAGTAGATGAGGGAGTGGAGAGGATGGTAGGGGACGAGATGAGGGGACTAGGTGAAGTAAATGTAGATGAATTGTATAAATATTTCGTAAAGTTCATACAGGTCAGTTAGCAAATATCCCGTATAGAACAATAAGATCACAAAAAAATGACCCTAAATGGATGACTGCTAGGTTAAAGCATTATATAGGGCGTAAGAGAAGTATATATAGGAGATTAAGGGCAGGTGAAGAAGTTTTAAGGACACAATATAATGAATTAGTTAGAACAGTCAGGAAGTTAACAAGGAAAGCTAAGGAAAATTATGAATCAAAGGTAGCCAGCCAGGCGAAGATGGACCCCAAGGGATTTTATCAGGTATACAGGACAAAGAATAAGGATATTATAGGTCCATTAAAGGCAGCAGATGGGGAGCTGGTTAGTTCTGGGGAGGAGATTAGTAAACTTCTGAATGATTATTTTTTAACTGTCTTCACCCAGGAAAACATGCAGGATATGCCAGATAGTGAACAGGTGTTTAGAGCAGATGAGAATGAGAAGCTGACAGATATTTCCATAAATAGGGAGATAGTGGAACAGGAGATAGATAGGCTAAAAAGTTCAAGTCACCAGGACCTGATGAAATATATCCCAGAGTACTTAAGGAATGTAAAGAGATTATTAGTGAGCCGTTAGTTTCTGTCTTTAGGAAATCACTGGAGTCGGGTGAGGTACCAGTAATGTGGAGGCAGGCTAATGTAGTACCCATCTTTAAGAAAGGAGATAAAACTTTAGCGTCTAATTATAGACCTGTAAGCTTAACTTCAGTTGTAGGTAAAATGTTAGAGTCAATAATAGCAAGGAACATTAGGGAACATTTAGACAACCATAACTTGATCAATCAGTCACAGCATGGCTTCACGAAGGGGAAGTCTTGCCTGACAAACTTGTTAAGTTTTTTACAGTAGGGTGTACGAGGCAGTAGATAATGGTGATAGTTATGATATCTTATATCTGGGACTTAGTAAAGCATTTGACAAGGTACCCCATCAAAGGCTCCTGAGAAAGGTTAGGGCACACGGGATAGATGGGAAGGTGTTAGGCTGGATAGGGTCATGGCTTAGTGACAGGCGACAGAGAGTGGTAATAAACGGCTCGAAATCCGAGTGGGGTCATGTAATTAGTGGGGTTGCCCCAGGGATCAGTATTAGGGCCATTGTTATTTCCAATGTATATCAATGACTTGGATAGTGGAATTAGTAGTGATGTTAGTAAATTTGCGGATGACACAAAGATAGGTAGATTAATTAGGTCAGAATCAGATGCCATCGCCTTGCAGGCAGACTTAGATAGAATGAATGAATGGACGGATAGATGGCAAATGCAATTTAATATCAATAAATGCAAAGTACTTAGCGTAGGTAGAGGAAACCCACACAATAGGTAACACATTAGACAACCAAACTCTGGTAGGTACAGGGTACGAGAAAGATTTAGGAGTTATAGTTAGCTCTGAACTCCGTCTAGGGAAACAATGCATAGAAGCCAGAAACAAGGCAAATAGGGTACTAGGATTCATTTTTAGGAGTGTTAAAAGTAGAAGGCCGGAAGGTAATATTAAAGTTATACTTGGCGCTGGTCAGACCTCATCTAGACTACGCGGTGCAGTTCTGGTCCCCACATTACAGGAATGATATAGGTCTATTAGAATCAGTACAGAGGAGAATGACTAAAAGGATACAGGGGATGAGGAGTATTCCTTACGAGGCGAGGTTGAAGCTGTTAAATTTACATTCTTTAGAGAGATGTAGGTTAAGAGGGGACCTGATAGAAGTCTTTAAGTGGTATTAGGGTTATAACAAGGGAGATGTAAGCAAAATTCTTAGGATCAGCAACCAGAGTAGAACAAGAAATAACGGGTTCAAGCTTGAAAAATTTAGTTTTAGGAAGGAGATAGGAAAAAATTGGTTCTCAAATAGAGTGGTAGATGAATGGAACGGACTCAGTAATCATGTAGTTAGTGCTAGGA